>NC_138582.1:165077637-165583467 GCF_964289735.1 Phaethon aethereus
CACCTCTTCTATGGCAGGGTGACTTCTCCGAGATCTTGGGAGTCAGTGGCAGGGCAAGAGTGGTGCTCCCCACCCTCTTGGGTCCACAGCTGGTGCTCTGATCACCCCATTAATCCATTTTTGTCTACCTGGAATTAAGTTTGCGGGGAAAAAATGGAATGTTCTGTTAATTTTATGAAATGTATAATTTTGTTTTCTTTCTTCTGTCTCAGTCTCATGCTAATAGATCCATATATGAGTTCCTCCTCTTTATTTAAAGAGAATAAAGCACGTTCACGAAAAGATGCCATGCTTTCCAGCCTGAGCTACATTAATTTTCCATCTAAGTGGATACTTGTGCAAATTAAGACATAGATTTTGAACTCGGCTCCTCATGTCTAATATTGACCCTTGTGTGACGACGGAAGAAGAAAAAGGGGCTCAGGGAGCAGAGGGAGCGCGTTAATCCTCCTCCACTAAAGTTGGAAATGGAATGTGTTGCTGTCAGTTTTGTAGAGAAAGAAACAAAAACTAGGAGAGATGGGTGTGTCTTTGGCACTTTCCAGACCAGTCCAAAATCCCAGGCCCGTGCTGAATGAGCCCCAAACTACAGCGGCAAAGGTCGTCGTATTAAAAAATCCACAGTAGCTGACACTGTCGTGTCTTAGGAGCTGTGACTGTCTCTTTTTTTTTTTTAATTTATTTTTTATTTTCCCATTACAGAACTTGTTTTCTGGCTGGTTGCAGAAGTTTACATTTTCTGTGTGGTGCCTGTAGTGCTAATGTAACGCTCCTTCCTAGTGTATTGCTCCAAGGTGTGAGGTTATAAGCCTTTGAGTGGATGAGAGGGATAAAGTTAGCTCCATTTGTGCCTGATCTATCAAATGGTCAATCTAGGTGGCTAACGCTTCTTTCCTCCAACATTATCTATTTAAAATGCCTTGTGTAATGTGTGCAACTTTTAAAATTTGGCTTTTAGGAGTATTTTGCTAATACATAATTTACCTCCACAGACAGTTTTGAATTCCTGGGGAGGGAGGAATATAACTGTGGGTCTGAAGCAAAGCAATGTTCAATCACGCTCTGTCTCTTTTTTGTGACTTTTTAAACCGTTTCATAAAATGAGGGTATTTCAGGCTTTTTAAGCCCTTTTAGTGCTATTGCCATGTTTTTCAGTCACTGGTGGCTGTCGCTGCAGTTTGGCTGTGCTGTCTGCAAACTCCCCTTTCCAGTGGCTCTATTTGCCATTGATACTTTCTTTTTTTGGGGAAACGATGGCGTTTAAGCTTCACACAGTTGATGTCGAGGCCTTTCTCTGAGGCAGCAAGCTGAGCTTTACGCTATTCAAGCCGTAAGGAGAGTATGGTACCAGTCTTGGAAGTGCTGGTGAGCTCCGTAGGTGCTGAAGTGCGAGGAGGCGTTCGCCTTTCGTGAGACCCATACGCTACCACGCGGATTCGCAGAAGTCCGTGTACTCAGCAGAGGGAAACTACGGTTGACTTGAGATGTGGCGGCTCAGCAAAATGCGGATTTGCGGTTACGTTGCTGGTAGCCTTGTCCTGGCAAGTTCACTCCTGGGACAACTGAGATGGCAGCGCAACCTGTGGGCGCGCGGCTCGCTTGTTTCTCCAAGACTTTATTTTTCTTTCCCCAGTAAGACAGCTGAAACACAGCGGGGCTTTTGTATTGCCGCTTTAGTTCCTGGGAGTAATTAATGGGTTAAGAATGCTAATTCCCCTATATATGTGCAGGCTGAGAAAGTCAGTTGTCCTTGGGTTTTCGTGGTGGGAGTATCCAGTTACAGCTCGGCGGCTATTGGGTAGCTCTTGGGTGCACGAAAGTTTGAACTCGGAGTCCATTGCTTTCACACGCACCCACTGCTTACCAGGTACTTTTATTTTTATAGGAAAGTCTTTGCTAAAGCACATTCTTACGCCTGGGGCAAGGCATTTTCCCAAATACCTACTGCAGTTGCGCTGGGTAACACTCACCTGCTTGGCTCCTAAAACCAGTTTGGGGTGGTGGCCATAGGCAGGGTTTGCTGACACACCTGCGGCAGTTCCCTGCTGTGAAATTCCCGTTTACGTAAGGCGCCTGGGATGTACGGGAGATAAAGCTTAGCATGGCCCGAAGGAGAAGAGGAGGCCGGTGCATTTGGTACTTGGTGCTGCCAGTGCCCCACTCCGGTGATGGTACCGGAGCTGCAGCATCTCCGGCTGAAAAGCTGCCGGTGGACCCTGGGGTGGGGATGCTCTCACATAGAGCACCCGGCCACAGAGCTGCCTCGTCTGTGCTCCCTTGGCTTCCTTCGAAATATTCCAAAGGCATATACTTTTCTTTTTTTTTTTTTTTTTTTTTTTTTTTAAACAAACGCTGATGGAGATGAACATTTTTATGTGATCGCTGTTGGTTTACTGCCTCGCTGTTACAACAGAGCATAGTCCCTTCCTCAGGCTCCTGGAGCATCTTTTTAAAGTGAAAGCGTGAAGCAGGGGCAGACTCGGCACGTTTAGTTATAGCAAGAAATTCTCGTGTAGATTTTAATCACCTTTTAGTGTTTTGGAAGCAACACGGTGGCCCTTCGTTCTGGGTTTCCAGGCTCCTTTGCGGAGGCGATGAAGAAAAGCGAAGCCTGATGGAGCGTTTCCGATGAGCATGCTTGCCCTTGCTGGGCAGTTCCCCTTGGGGGTGCAGCTTGGTGGCTCAAAGCTCATTAAGCCTGAATTTTGAAGGTGATCGACGCAGGAAAAAAAAAAAAAGGAGGGACACACACAAAAAAAGACCCCGCCGAACGTAGCATCCCTGCAAGTGCGTGTCCCCTTGGCTGTCGCCTGGCTGGAGCGCTGGCACGGTGCCTGCTTGCCTCAGCGGGGAGTTTGGCCCGATGGGGGGGTATTTTAACATTTATATTGTACCTGAGATAACTGGGGAAGTCTTTTACAGCTAATTTTTATGGCTATAGATAATTTTCCGTAGATAGCTTCTGCTATCGTCTAATGGGACGGAGTTAGCGCTGCTGAAAGCAAACATGAGAAACTTTTTTTTTTTTTTTAAATTGGTAATAGGATTTCCTTTCCCATGCAATCCTGTACAGATTGGCTATTTATTACGTAAATAACAGCTGAAAGAAGCCCTTCCAAGGTAACTGTAAGCCCCGAAGGTAGATGAGATCGCTCCTCCTGTTAGGTCAGCGAGATGCAAGTGTATCTGGCTGCGTAACTGTGTCTGAAGGCTCCTTCTCGATGAATTCCCGGTGAAAGAAGAAACCCCGAGCGAGCGACGCGCTGTTCTTGCAGCCCGTGCTCGAGAATCGCCCCGTTGATGTCCCCGAAGCTTTTTGTGCGGGGGAAAATGATTCCGAAATGGCAAACATGTAAAACTTTGAAGTGCGGTACGGCAAGATAAAGTTGGCTAAAAATAGGTCTGAATATGAAAGCCAGGCGAAAACACGGAGCCGGGGCGGGGGGGGAGTTGAGCATCATTTTACAGGCATTGTTGATAGAGTTTCAGGGTCCTGAGAAGGGAAGATGAATGTCTTTCTGTTATGGTAACAGCTGCTCTCTGTCCATCGGGATCTAGTGTTTGGCGATCCAACTCATAATAATTAAACAAAAGAGTTATTTCATAGCAGCCTCGGTGGAGGATTTATGTTGGAATTTTATCTTTCTCCATTTAGACTTTTCCTCATCTATTAAATTAAATACAAAGTTAACCTCTCACCTGGACTGGGTCTAGCCTCTTGTCAGATCCAGCTAATTACTGCTGGGAGGAAGCTAGCCGTTAACCGGGCATTCAGAGTTATATTTAAAAAAAAAAAACCAAACCCTCCAAGTTTCTCTAATGCATTTGTCCTTAAAGAGCTCTTCAGGGTTTTTGTGCCCTGAATCCCTGAAGGGACTGGGTGACGCTACGGGGTTCTTAGCAGCTCCCCAGTATGGTCATGTAATGCGACGTGCAGAATTTTTTTCTTCTTTCCTCTTATTTCTCAGGGATTCTTTCCCTCGCCGCCCTCATTTTGAGAGCTAACAGCTAGTGCGGACAAGGAAAGAGCCCCAAAGGGGTCCCAGATGCAAAATGTAGCAGCATTTTGGGAATGGATCTCCACCGTGGGACTTCATTCTCATGTAGTTAACTCTGCAAAACCCCCTGGAATGGGTCAGCCTTAGCAGTCACAGAGGTCCAGAGCAAGGCAAAGCTTAGTTACTCGGTACCTTCTCGTGTCTTCAGCCACAACTTCTAAGACAATTTGGGGTGAGTCTGTACTCATAAATCGGTAATAGATAATAATAATAAATCGGTAATAAATCGGTCCCTGGCTACGTGGTGTGGCACGGCACGACTGGTGCCACGTGCTTCAATTCTCCCACCCGAGCAGGGTGGCCACGTTTGAGCCCCGTCCTGTCCCGTCCCCTGGGCATGGGCTGGGAGAGGCACCGGCCGGAGCCGTGTCACCTCCTCCTCCTCTTTCCAAATCTCTCCTACCATTTTCTGTCACATGCCTCTGTCCCTGCAGAGGGTTTCCGGGAGATTGCACCTCGCGATAGCTGGTTTGTAACTTCTTTTCATCGCGGTGGCACACAGCTTTTCTTAAACAACGCTGGAGCTACCATTCCTTGAAGATCCCAGGCTTGAATTTGTCCAGTACTGAAGTACCACGAGAAGCTACCAGAAGCCCAGGGCTCCCATCGCAGGATGCTTTCCCAGGTCTTAATGGGGTCCATGCCTCCATGTAGCTGCCTTCGGAACCCTGTCTGTTAATTTAATACTGTTTACCCTTCTCCAAAGGAGAATAGGCCCTGTTGGATGGTAAGGTTAAAACCTGAGCTGCGCTATGTTTATATTAATAATTTCCACTGGTGAAATATGGATCTGAGACTTTCCTCATTCATTTAAACCTCATAGTTAATAGGCAATAGTGGAAATGTACCATGTACGTGATTATTGCGGTGACCTGATTTCACATGCATTTCTAATCTAACTTGTGTTTCCAAAAAAAAAAAAAAAAAAAAGAATTATATATAAAATTGATTTTGGGAGCCCTGGAAAGGAGAAGGAAACCATTTATTTCAACCCCCAAATTCCTTTAAGCTGTAGAAACATTGTCAAAGTAATTGTAGCCTTTTCAATTTTTTCTGTGTAGATTTCTTTCTGTGTAGTCTCAGAAAAACTATGCTCTGTTGATGGATGTCACTGTTTTTTTACTTGTGACAAATATCTCCCAAGGTATTGTTTGAGTGATGTAAAATTGGTTCATGTGTAAAATTCTAGCTTTTCATGAATACTTTATCATGGATATGTGTATGCCAGCTTCTTCTGGATTAAGGTGTTATACCTTTAGTGGTTTGCTGCGGGATATCAACTTAATCATTTTTGCTGTAATTTAATCATCTTAATTAAAACTGCATTGAATTGTGGAAAGTAATTTGGATCTGGAGAGCAGTGGGTTTTGTATTTGTGTGGGTTTTTTGTGGTGTGTTTTTTTTTTTTTGTCTTGTTAGAAGATGGTAATGGTCTTGGCAAGATTCTGCTAAAAATTAGCACAGTGTACAAAAACTCATGTTGCCAAGTTAGTACCATGTTTCCCAGCTAATTGTGGCCTTGAAGGGTATGATATAAAAGGTCATCTTTGTTAGTGAACCGCAGGCTTCTCCTGCGAGACAGAAATCCATGTCCTTATCAAGGATGAAATCTTGGCTCCTTGGTTACACAATTGAGCTTTGCTATAATTTGGGCATCATTAGGCTCTTTATTAAAGCAGCGGAACACTCTAATCAATCTTAGTGCTTTGCTTTCTTAAACGTACTTCTGTATGTGAATTTGTGTTATGGCTTCCCTTTCTCTTCCTGCTCCACGAACCCCACGAAGGGCAAGGGTCTGCAGATGAGGTGGGATGAAAAGTTGCTGGTTTCCCCTTTTCAGGGTGTTCTTTGCCCAGAAGGTTCCCATTTGTGACAGTGGTTTCGAGAGCTGGGATGTTCGACTTCCTCTTCTCGTCTTCTCGTGTTGAGAAGAACTGGGAGGAGACCATTCTGGAAAGAGCAGCTGCTCGTTTTCTGCTGTTAAACATTAAAAAAAAAATGCACAAAACTTCAGGAAACAAAGAATTTAATTTAGAAAGTGGATGGCATTACTTTTCTCTTTCTTTAAACCCAAACAAAAGGGTTTAAATTTTTTTTTGAGTTGGGGAAGAGTTGACCCAACCCAAAACAGATTTCTGTTGCTGTAGCACATGGTCATGGGGCAGAATTGCGGGGGAAAGCAAGCTGGGGGCGGGTTTTGTGCTTTTGCTCCTTTTTTGTGTTCTGGGTTTTGTTTTCATTAGGATGTCGGTGCTCACAGGAGTGTATTTTTGTGGTTCTGACTTGCGGAGCTTACCATTTCTTTGTTTGATTGCTGTTTCTTTAACCAGCAGGTATTTCTCTAGTTGAATAGATAAATGGATCTTCCCCACTTAGTGGACAGTTAGATCTGATTTTGTTCAGCTATAAGAGTTAGACTTATGCTTTGGCAGAGCTTCATTCGCAAGGTTTTTGAGACTCTAAATTTTGGTGCCTTTCATCACCTGTATTTGGGTGGATGAGGTGCTGGAAGTGCCTGTGTCCTTGAGACCCTCACCAGCATTAGAAACACTTGTGGAGGCAGGAACAGCAATATCGGATCATCTCTGTAAAGGACTCTCTTCTGCAATATCCCTGCCAACTTCACTTTCATACATCTTGAAGATGATAATCTGAGAGTACCACCCCAGTGGGACGTGGAAGTGCTGTTTTCCGCACGCACAGATGGGAACAGGAGCAGATAAGTGTGCTCTACGGGAGCGATGCTCAGACCCTTCGTGGTGTTTGGGCAAGTTGAAGTCGGTAGTCCCTGGTCCCCAAATACAGGGGTTTGTATGTGGACCTCTAGATCATCTCAATGTTCCCATTCCATGTTAGGCCAGGGAAAGCGCCGGGAGGCAGGTACCCACGGTTGTTATTATTTTAATAATTTACCATATAGATTGCTTCACCTCAAGCACGGATGCTGTGGCAGATGCCTAGTTTTGCAGTTGGCTGGCGTATGTGCTGTGGCTCTGTTCAGAGTAACCTGTTACGCCTTTAAAAATAATGAAAAACTGGACAAGAGACTGCAGTGTGCTTGCGGATGAAGAAAGATCTGTCCAGGGTCTTGTGGCACGCAGCAGCTTCTTTTCAGGAATCCTGCTTTTCCTTGAATCCGCTTACTGAGGGCTCCTGACCTCATGCTGGTGCCACTGTTCGTGGCTCCGTGCTGTGTAGGTGCACGCCGAAGTGCTCGGTGGCATTTGAAATGGGTTGTGCACCACCTCGTTTACAACCCCCTGGGTGGTACTTCCCCAGTTTCTGTCTAACAGGTACGTGTGCTCTTCAGGAGCTCTCCCCAGGTTTTGCTGGTTTGTGCAAAAATTTGCTCTCTGAGCAGTTTCGAGACCTGGACGTTTCCGCTCTGAAGGGGCGAGCTTTCTTGGGCTGCAAGTTTTTAATGAAAGCTTTAGGTTGTGAGTGTGTCATCATCACATTACTGTCCCTTACCGCTTGGCGTCCTGTTGGTCTAAGCTAGTTTAACTGTCTCCAGCCTAAATTGAGTGCTGCTTTCAGTATTTATAAACTCTACAACTGTTAAAACAAACCAAGCCGACAGTTGCAGGAATGGCAGCGGGGTTGAAGACGAGGAGTTGTCTCTAAGGAATATAGTCTATTATACGTTGGGTATAAATCAACCTCTGACTTGTGGGTGTTGGGAGGAAAATTTCCTTGGGGACTTGTAATCCAGAATCAGCCTCCTATAAATCTGCTTGGATCTTCTCCTGAAGCGTGTGGAGCTGATTATGGATGTAGACCATGGACCTGGGAGTGTGAAATACTACTGCTCCTTCCCTTCCATCACCACGCTGGACAGAAGGGTCCAAGGAACAGATTATTTTCGGTATGTTAGAAGTGATGAGTTCATTGTCCTGTTCTCTCTCTCCCTCCCAGTAAAACCTGCAGACTTGGCTTTAGATATTAGGAATTGAAAGCAAACAACAACAAATATAACTGGGTTGGTTTTATTTGCTTTCTGGGATTTCAGGTGCGAGGATGCACGTTGGTTGCATTTTTGTGCTTTTTATATTTCTTTTCCTGTTCCTTGAGGGATGGAAAATATTTGTCTTTAAATGGAAAGTGATGTTTTACATCTTCTAAATGTCTCTGAGGGATGAGTTTGTAGCAGACAAGAATCCAGCTCTTCACTGGGTAGCGAGAAATCCTGGGCAGGAAGAACAGGGCAGGAACTGATGCCACCATATCTGCAGGGAGATGTTGGCTCTTGCCAGCTGGACATGGTGGTGTGTGAAGTTTGTCATTGCACGCTTTCTTCAAACAAGGGTTTGGGTTTTTTGTCTTTTTGTGGTGCCACCCAGTTGCTAGCAGCTCTCTTAGTGCTGCACGTTAAGATACTGCATGAAGGATGGGTTATGTGAGCGGTTCTGGTCCTTTTCATGAAGACCAGAATATGGTTTATGTCCCTGAGCTCTTTGTAGTTGGTGAAATTTGCCCTAGAAAGGTAAACCATTCTTATGGCAGCTCTAAAATGTCATCCCTACTCTTTGCTAGAACACCACCAGTGGTGAGGGCAGCTTTATTCTCTGCAGTTGGCCTGGTGGGTTCATGGGCTTCCAGATCCAGGAGGCTGCAAGATCAAGCACCTCCTACAAGACATAGGACTTGTCCATACCTTGTGTTGGTCACCTCCTCTTCATCCCTGTGTCCATCCTGGCTCTCACAACCCTCAAATGTCATGTTGACAGGAGGTTTCTCCTAACGGGAAACATGGCCAGTAGCAAGTGATGTATGGGCTTGATTTGTGGGTTTTTGTTAACCTTTTTCTTTTATCATTTCTCATGAAAAAAACGTTTTTTTGGTGATTCTGCTCTCTCCACCTTTTTCTCTCTTTAGAAGAAATTGTCTGTTTCAACTTCAGTAAATGTTTTCTCACTTGTCAGAACAAAAGCCGCTGAGCCCGGTAGGTTTTTTGTTCAGGTGCGGGTGTGCAGGGAATGTCTCAGGGTGGTTTTATGGGCACCGCTGCCGAGCTTGTCAGCAGTGGCTGGGCCAGGAAAGCCAGGCTCCTTTATAGACTGCGTATCTTTACAGATTTTTATCTCCAGTTTGCAGGGAAGGGTAGCCTGAAGTCATGCTTGACAGTTCAGTAGAGAAGACTGTAACCACCACTCACCAGTGCCTTTGCCAACTGAGCCGTCCTGCCTGCTGTGAGAGGAGGGGGGCGATGGGCGCTGTGGACGGGGGATCCTCTCGCAGCATCTCCGTCGCTGAAGAGGTTGTCCTGTGGCGATGGTCGTATCGATCCTTCTGCGTTTGCAGGGAGCTCTGCTCCCTTCCCCTCCCCGCGTGCTTGTTGCTCCTCGCAGCTGGAAGTCGAGAAACCTGTCACTGCCCTCCCTCCATCGAGGGGACGGTCCTCTCCGACTCGCTCTTTGGAGTCCTAGGGACAAATGATTTGCCCTTAGTCAGGAGTCCTTAAAACCGTGCCAGATAAAGGCCTTTTATTTATCTTTCTCCCAAGTGGCTGTTTGGGAGTGGATGCTTGTAATTCTTCAGGCATATTTCTTCTCCTGCTCCTTATGTTCAGAGGGCCCTGGAGAGGAGCCGAATCAAACCCCCCGGGCTGGAGCATCCCCCGCCCCGCGGTGAGCTCCCATTCCCAGTGTGACCACGCTTGTCAAGTTTTTTCTTTTTTTGCAAAGTCTGGGCAGTGCCTGCTGTGACCCCATGCTTTTTGGCTGCAATTTAAAGATGTTCTAGAGTCCTCTTGCGTGTACGGGCGTTGAGACTCGTCCCTCCCCCTCTCCCGCGGTGGTCCCGGGGATGCCGTTGTCTGCAGCCATTCTCTTGTTTGGTGGGGGATGAACTGTCAGGAGTTAAACCCAAACAGGCAGCAGGTAACTGGACTGAATTAAGCTGGTAACGGCCTACTAAACCCCTTCTCCCTCCGGTCACATCTTTGGAAATGCCCTTTATCTGGCCTGTAAATGAAATTATTGTTGTTGATGGTCGCTTCAAAGAAGGTGCAAGAATGAGTTAATGGGAGCTCCTGAGAGAAGTGTCCCAAGAAAGTCTCCTCTTAGTAAAAAGTTAAGGCATCTTTTTTCCCCTCTCTTCCCTAATTTTCCCAAGATAGAATAGAAATAATCATTCTGTCTTTTCCACTTCAACTTTCATGATACATTTGCAAAGAAAAAAAAGCCCTGTAAAATGTCTTAAGTATCATCTTTTCTTGCAGGCTTCATTGTGAAAATATTTATTGAGGCCTCACTGGCTTAAAGTGTTGTGATCAGCATCATGAAAGTGATGTTTTTGTTTCTTTATTTTAATGGTACTTAAAAAAAACCCAAATGAATGCCCAAGAAAACCCTTACAGCCTGGGAGTACTTGCTTCCCTGGCTTTTTGGTATTTTACCAGATATGAACTTGAAAAGCAGCAGTTCCTTTCTGTTGTCAGAGCTGAGCTAGTGGTGGAAAATGAATATTTAAAATAATGCTACAATTTAGTAGTATACAAAGGTTCTTTAGAGAAGGTAAGGTATAAAAGGTATATTTTTTTCCTGTGGGTTCATTTTTTTGTTTTTTTTTTTGGGGGGGTTGATTTCATTGGTTTTTTTTGTTTTTCCCATTTTGTTTTGTTTGATTATCCTGGTTCTGGAGCTGTGGAGGGCCCAGTTCGCAGGGAAGAGAAGGAAGGGGAACATCGACCATTAACACGACTGGGAGAGGAAGAATTACTTCCCACTGGGGTAATGGGAAGACTGGCAGGACAAGAGGCAGAGCGGCGTGTCGGCGCGTCCTTTCACCGCTTCCGTTACCTTTTTGTTTCTCCTGCCTCCAGATCTCAGTATCGTGCGACTTAATGCTTTTGGTATCTGCATCTCTGAGGCATCTGTCTGTCCTTTTGCTAAACCTCTCCTGTCGAAAGCACGCGGGCTTTCGTCCGCCGGGGCTGGACGAACGGCGCTTGGGCAGATGGTGGCGCGGGAAGGTGGCGGCACGCGCTGGGCTGCGAGCGTGGCTTGCGCAGCCGTTACTGCAGGGTGCCTGGGACGTGAACCCTTATGGCCTCAAGTTGCGCCAGGGCAGGTTTAGACTCGATATTAGGTAAAATTTCTTTACTGAGAGGGTGGTCAAGCATTGGAACAGGCTGCCCAGGGAGGTGGTGGAGTCACTGTCACTGGAAGTGTTCAAAAAACGTGTGGATGTGGTGCTTCAGGACATGGTTGTGTTGGGTTGATGGTTGGACTTGATGGTCTTAAAGGTCTTTTCCAACCTTAATGATTCTGTGAATTAGTGATTATGAAGTAACAGAGTGGGTGTTTCTCAGCACTGATGCCCCCTTTGAATTTCTCATGGAGACATTAATGTTTGTTGTCAGACGTGTGGTTGAAAACGCGAACCGGCTGTGGGGCAATCCTAGAGCACCACTTGGAAATCCCTGGTGTCTGGAAAATACAGTAGCTTGGAAGGTATTGAAGAGTGCCAGGCTGGTATCTTTTTATGAGATGTAGCTATCTACATTTTTCTTACTGTTTCTGTCTCCGTAAAGACCTGGGGCTCACTCCTGTCATGAGCTGTGGTGGCATCTAGCCAGGGCTGGAAGCTGGGGCTGATGCTGACTGTAACTGAGATCAGATTAAAGTGCAAGAGATGGACTTTCTGGAAGTGACTGACTAACTAATTCCCCTCATTTGTCAGTGAAAGTATAAACTTTGGAAATCCAGCCCCTGAGCTGGCCAAGAAAGGACAAAAACCAGTCAGGGAGAGTTTCTGTAACGGGGATATTGCTCCAAAACCCAGCAGCAGTTTCTTGTTTCTTGCCTGCCAGAGCACACTGCAGCCTCTCCTCGTCGAGCGGTCATGGTGGCTGACACAAACCCTATTTTTTCAAGTAGAAGTCGTCTTTTCCACAAAACGCAAAAAAGTCGACGTGTATGTGCAAACCTTCTGTCTGTGACGGGAATAACGTAACCTCTGTCCTTTTGGGCTTCACCTCAGTTGATCTGTACCGCACGTCCTTCAAGGTAAGCTGGGTAAGTGGCTAGCAGTCAAGGCCAGGAAAGAGAAATCCCATTTGAGGCTGACCTGATGCCATCTGACATTTTGCTTATTTGAAGAGAGGGAGGTTTGGTATGGAAATGGTGGGGCTAGTTCTGAGTTGCTGCAGCCCCTTATGACGTATTAACCTTGAAGGTGAATTAAAGCTTTATAAAAGAAGATTTTTACTCTGTGGTAAAGACTTTTCTTCCACTGACCACCTAAGTCAGCTTGAATCGTTGACGTGCTTGCGTGCCTCACTTGAAGCATGTTGAGAAGCTGTTGTATACCTAGTTAAACATGTGCATTGATTCTGTAAAATTAAAGCCTTCTTAATTATCCCCCTGCTTAGGTTTTATGGATGACACGGTGCATGTTCCCTACTTGTAAGTGGGGCCGATGTATTCTTGCTCTCTCTTTAGCTCTCCTTCTTGGAGAAGTTGAAAGTTTGCAGCGTGCTTTGAAGACGAAGCAGTTATCACTGCAGTCTCTCTGCTTGCCGGCAGATGCAATCCCTTCCCTTAGAAGGCACTCACCTAGAGCTTACAGAAAATAAAGCACCTCTCCATACTGTAGTATTTTTGTTTTAAATGGGGTCTACAAATTATAAACATAGGTAGGAAATTTAGACTGCTGCTTTGCTTGCTTTTTTTGTCTTTGTGAAACGGTGGTAGCTTTGAGGAATCTTGATACTTTCTGTTGACCTTGTGCCAGGTGAGGGTTTCTCCAGCCTGCCGTCCAGCTTTCCATGACCGTACAGTTTGGAGCATGCCATCAGCACACAGAAGATACAAGCGGTCCCGCCTTGGCACGGGAGCCGTTACGTGCGCTGCCCTGATTCCAGCTACTGGGACTTGGACTGGCAGAACAGCTGCAGCCGCTGCGGAGAAATTTAAGGCAATGAAAAGCCTGTCATTGAGAATAGAAGTTACTGAAAGTTTGTGTTTTTCCCACTTTTGATTGGCACGTGTGATGTCTCCAGGAGGAAAGGCAGCATCTTTTCTATTCACCCCCTCTCCCAGCATCCAGCAGCTGGCTGGCGAGGTGGCTGCTCACCTGTCCCGTCCATGTCCTGCTTGGTGCACCAGCGTGTTAAACTGGGGCTGCGTTTCTCATCGTGCTTTCTGCTGGGTGCAACCAAAGGGTGGGAAGAGCCAGAAGAAAATTCTGATGGTCCCCACCGCATGAGGATGTAGGTAGGAGAATGTTGGCACCGCGAGCAAGCCGGGCGCTCTGCAGTTATACTTTCTGTCCACATACCCTTCTACAGTTGCATCTTGTCCAACATTCCTGATTTTCCTTGGCCCAGCACTCATCTCCATGATACCCTGCTGGGTGCTCTTTAAAACATACTGTAATCTACGCATTGGCTCCGAGTGGTCTATGGGCCACCAGCCAGGCTATGGGATGGGAGCTGCTCTCCAAGGAGCGGTCCAGCCCAGCTGCCATGGGAGCAGGTGGACTACTGCCGTGGCCCTGGGGACATCCACACGGCCACTCTGCCCAAGATGGGTGTCGGGATGGGCCAAGGGGTGATGAGGACACGCAGTTGGTGGGATGTGGGGTGCGGCAGGAAGGTGAAGGATGTCTGGGGATCCTCAGCAGAGCCATCCCAGGAGACCAAGGGTCGCTAGCTTCCACTCAGCTAGAGGGTGCATGTGGCGGCTCGCTCAGACCCGTCATTTCCAGGCAGTAGTGTGTATTTCAGAGAGCTGTTCAGGATTTTCCTTCTTAGAAGGAATTGCCTTGGGTGAAAATCCCTGCACGGAAAAGCTACTGTTGTCATGGTAGGATCACGTTTGAGAGTGCCCTCTAATTCGAAATCGCAGCTGAACCAAGACTTGCATCTATTTTTTTTTTTTTAGTTTGTTTTGTTTGCATTCCTAAAAATCATCCGGACTTTCTCTCCTCTTTTAAAGCAGCAATGCTGCAAACCTCTCCAGCTGCTGTTTCAAAACGAGTGAGTTATTCTAGCTAAATTGAGTAGATTGGACTGGAAGCACTTCTGGAAATACTGTGCAGGTTGTGGACCAGCTGTTGGCAAAACTAGCCAGGGTTTCATACATGCTGGGCCCCAAGGAAGAGACGGTATTTTGCCATAGTGATTTTTTTTCCCCCCCTCTTTATTTCACTACAAGCACAATCCTACACTTTTTAATTTAAAAAAAAATTGAGCTGTCTCAGCAGTGGAGAGGGCTGTAAGTCCATGGCGTGAAAGGGCAGTCATTTCCTTCATGGTAGCCGGTTGGTGACCTGAGACAACAGCTTGTGCGAAGGGACAGAGTGGAAGGGGCTTTTTTGTGCTCCACTAGCAGAGTTTTCCTTGCCTTTCCTTCCCACCACCCCCCGTGAGCTGACGACTCTTCTGCTGTGCTCAACGGGTGGCCCAGTGGCAGAGGGGGTAACGGAAGAGTTTGCAATACTTGAGATAACTCAGCAGAGCATCCACTGGGGAGCAGGAGGGGTCTGGCAGGGACAGGTAGACCCGTGCTGATCTTAATCCAGGCTGGCACTTGTGAACGCTTTTGTTTCCTCTGGTGGTCTCTCCACCTCTGCCTCAGTCTAATGTTCTCGGGCCCAATCCAGTTTCACGGAAATTTTCTCCCTTCCTAAGAGTATACCCTAACTCTAATTTAGGGCTATGGTTGTGCGCAAAGGCTCGTGAGCCTCCTTCCCTGCGGTGCAGCTCAGGCAGGCGTGGTGGGCTGGATGGGGACCGAGCACAGAGCAGCCCCATAGTAACTCCAGAGTTATTTTCCTTCTGGATGCATAGTCAAAAATTCTCCCAGCAGCATCTCCCCTCTTTCATGGGGAGGAATATTATCATCAAGCAAAATGGAGAGAGCTTAATTCTTCAGCCTGATGCAACTCTTGTTTGTGAAGCATGTGTCCTTTTTGACTCCCTTCCCCTTTACCCCTTTGGGTCATCTGCTAATCCATCAGGTTTTCCACTGGGTGTACACAGATAGGAATTTTGTTCTTGTTTTCTTGCTGCACTTGCTTGTTGTCCACTGTTGGGTATCCGGCCAGGTCTGCTGGAGCCAGCTACTTTGTCCTGCCTGTGCAGGAGCAGCAAAGTTCAGACACAGCCTTGCCACCACTGGCTGGGTAAGCTACCATCAGTTTCTCAATGAATCAGTCTTTAACGTCTTGCTGCTAGGGATACTTGAACGTAAGAGGGACCTTTCTTCAACCTCCCAAAGGACAAAACCCTAAACACTTTAAAGCATTGTATTCAGAAGTCTGCAACTTTCTCCAACCACTTGACCATGAGGCTGACAGAACTGAGATGCTGCTGGTTACATCCCATCTGCTGCTGAGATACTAAAGAAGTTTTGACTCCCTTAGAAGAACTTGAATTAGTCGTTGCAGATTGAGGTGTTCCTGCTCTGCACTGAACATAGCATGTAAAAGCAAAAGAGGAGGTGGGTGCTAGCCCCTCTGTCAGTCTTTCTACAGGAAAGAACTTGGAACTGCTCCCTCCAGTTCCTTGCAGTCTGCCTTGGCCAAAGACTTGCTTCCATTTTGATGCATTTTTGCAAAAGCATGATACTTGGGAGCATTGGCAATTCATTTCTTGTGCCAGAGTAGCAGCTGTGGAGTGCAAACTCCCGCAGCTAACTTTGCAGCTCCAAGCTAAGGTTTTGAGATGCTGTTTGTGGTCCAACAACATGCAGCTTTAAACAACAGCTTTAAACTAGGCTATGCTCTGATTTTGGGGAAGACAAGGCAATGGGGAGCTGTGGCTCTGCGGCTGAGTAGGTGTGTTGTAGCAGTGAGATAAGCTACCGCGTCCTCCCTCTGCTGTAAATTTTACTGGAGATGAGACACAAGTAGTGTTCATGGTGACATGGTTAGGTGACCTCCCAGGACCTTGCTTAACTGTGGGTGAGAACTTCCCTGCTTTGTCTTTACCATGATTTTAGAATGGTGTAGCTATCACGCAATTGTTGCGTTATGGTAAAAATAAAATTTCGGAGGGGAATTTTACTCCTCAGCTGCTTTATCTTAACTCAAGTTGTAGCTTGAATGAAAACGCCCATTTCATCCCGCTGTGTGCCGAGTCAGAGACCCTGCATACCTCGCCTGAAACCCAAAAGCACTTGGCACGCTCCATGGATAGCTTTACTAGGTGCACTTGAGATTGTGGTATGCTGATACACTGCTTTAAAACGCTATGCGCACTATTTGGCTGGGACTCTTCGTTGCGGACTCCACGTGCTTTGAAAAGCACTGCTCTCCTCTAGGCAGGAGAAAGGAGGATCTGAAGGAGCTCAGATTGCCACGATCCACCTCGGAAATCCTCCATTGGACCGTGCTGAGCAAGAGCCTTGCTCCTGGCGTTGGTGGGGAGGGATATCGCCCTTTGGAAACGTTTCAGAAGCGTGAAATGCTGTCCCTCCCAGCCTGCCGACCTCACAAGGCTGAATTTTTCCCCTGCCCCCTCTTGCTGGTGTAATTTTTATACATGCAAAAATTTTGCCTTGAATTTTTCAAATTGGCACTATCGTCACAAATTACTTTCTCTTCTCTCTTAGGTGTAAAAAACCATTTTGAATGGTTGATCTGCTTCCTGAGGAGTTACTTATGCGCAGTAGGTCATCAATGTATTGCACATATTACGGCCATGCCTTGGCATTTGTTTTGCGTTTGTAATCCAACACCCAGCTGCTTCAGCCTCAAACTCCAGGCAGCTATTTAGTGGTTCAGCTAGTGTTGAGGAATGCATTGTGGTGCTGTTTACTTCGTTACGTGCAGGGCTTATATGGAGTATAGTGAGGGTCAATTAGAGGGGGGAAAAAAACCCCAAACCCACAAAACAAACAAAAAAACCCCAAACCAAAAGGTGAAAACCCAGGCTAAGAAATGAAAGCTGAATATTGTAGATGTTAACCCAAGTCAAGGTAGAGGGACCCAACGGGGAAAATTTGGGTTATGTTCTGCAGTCATTGCAAGCATTCTTGATGATGAGGGCAGAGATTACTTACAGTGTGATAGGGAACTGGGACAAGAAAAAAACCAAAAGTACACATCTACTCCTCTGCTGCAGCTGTTCTGTTGCTTCTCCATCTCTGGCTGAGCAAAAAGCACTGAAAAACCCCACCCAGAGCATTAAACGGGGCTTTCCTCTGGGTACGCTCGCTTCTTGCTGGTCCTGATCTAGGTTAATGTTTCAGTTGTAGACTTGGCAGATGGCTTCACCCAGTGTTACTACATCCCCAAACTCTCTAGCTTTTACTGGAGTGCTGTGGGGTGAGTTGCCCTGTGCCTTAATTTATAGCTAGCGTGGTAGTGAAAGTGTGTGAAGTCAAGGCAAACTGAATTCATTACGTTCAGCTGGATAATTAGGATGCTGCTAGCTGGTTACGTAAAGGGTGGTAGTAAGCAAAGCTTTTGATCAGCTGATGAGGATTTTGTGCGTATTCCTGCTGAGGCTCTCTAAGTCTCCCAGGGGGTGAGGAGTGGTGGTGGCTGTTAAGAGGATAGAGGGTACTGAAGTCTTGCTGCTGCGGGAGAAGGGGGAGAGAGCAGGGCTCTTCCCGCTACTTAGCAAGTGGAGGTTGTCATAATGGTGTCTTCTCGGTCGCAGAATAGTTTCTTATGACAGATGAATATGTTGCCTCTGAAATGAGGAGCGATTAATGGGGGGCTATTCCCGTCCCCGTGCTGCAACAGCTGCTGTTGGAGGCGAGATCTGAGGATACAGAAAAATTCAGGGAGCTCAGCCCTCGTCCCTGCCGTGACTCTCATTGATGAATTTGGTGGGCTTATGGTGAGGGTGGTTAGCTGGACTCCCGGTTTGGGCTGACTACAGCATGGACTTGTACTAGATATTGCCAAAAAGGAAGTGAAAAATGTGCTTTTCTGCACTGGAAGCGCAGCTTATGTGTGGATTCTCTTGGAAAAGCCAATGCACTGCAGAGGTACCTGTGAGTGCTCCAGCAAACCGGGTGTGATGCTCAGTCATAGGGCTTTGCTGGTCCAAAGAGTTAGTACCTGGCCAGGTCACTTCATGGTTTTGCTGGAAGAAGAGAGCAATAACTTTCTTGTGCTTTGTAAAGCCTGGACTCATTGAACTTGGATTTCTTTAAAAAATAATGTATGGCCTGAAAAAAAATACAGGTGGGACTAGGATATAAATCTTAAAGCAGCTTGGCTGTGTGACCTGGGCGCCCTGCACAGCAGGGTTAGTTTTGGGTTTTTGTTGTTGTGTTTTTTTGGTTTTGTTTGTTTGTTTGTTTTTTTAATGCTGGGCTAGGGAGCAGTCATTCCCATTCTAGGCTTGGGTTTAGTTTGTTTTTTTGTTTGTTTTTGGGTTTTTTTTTTTTACCCATTTTTCACTGGGCCTTCTAAAGATGATACCATCCTTTTTAGCTTCTCACTGTTCTTGTGTGGAAGAAACAAATGACATCCCCTGTAATGGTACAAGCATACATCCAGATGGGCAGTGAGGAGTTCTGGATGGACACAGCTATCTAACACAGTAGGTTTAAAATGCATTCGGGTTTATTTGAGCAAGAAGTCCCTTGGCATATGTAGCCTCATCTGACTTGGCATTTATTTTTTGGGTTTGGAGATCTGCTCTAAAGCTTGCTTATCACTGACAGGTTTTTGGGGATGCCATTATATCCAGCAAGCAAACTGTGCTGGGATCTAGGAAGGGTTTAATGAGTAAAGGTTGGAGCACTGACCTTTGCCATGTGTATTGTTTTGGATGTGATCCTGCCGTCGAGCCTGGTGTCCGACTGCCCCGCGTTTGCAGCTTTATCAGCCTAACTCAGCATTGCTTCTCAAATCCCTGGACAGGAGTTCAGTTTCAGTGCCAAAAGGAGAAACTCCTTTCTATTTTATCTTTTTTTTTGCCTCCCCCCCCAGAGGAATGAATTTTGAGGGACATGAGAGAGACCGTGGTCCCCTCCCGCTCCACTTCCCAGGGCGCTGAGCTGGTGGAGGCTGGGGAGCGAGGTGGGACTCCTCCCCACGGGTCTCCTGAAGATGAGTACAGCGGCAGCATCCTTTGGAAACGGATCTCTGCACCGTGCTCCTGTGTTGAAAGCGGGGGGGGGGGGGGAGAAATCTAAGCCTATTTGTAACAAAGCAAATAAGAACAACTAGTATTTTATTGAGAAGGGACTGAGACATCCCTTAATTCCAGTAAGCTCTTTGTCCTTTACAGCGGCATTAAAGAAGGATCTTCCTGCCTCAAAGCTGATGCTTCCAGAAGGGTTTCCTCCGTGTACAGCAGCAGTCTTTAGATTCAGAGAGGTGTTGGATCCTGCAAACGTCTTCAGCTGCAAAATGGTTGTTATCCAGCTATTTCTGTAGCAGAGGGCATGTGAAAGTGGCTGTGTGGATTTCATTTGCCTGTTTTCCCTGTCAGCGTAGGTTAGGTATCTTGTCATACTCTGCGCTGGCTTTCATTAAAGTGGTTTCCAAGCAATAGCACTTCAGTGGTTTTGTTTTCTTTCTTTCTCTTCCTACTTTTCTGTCGGCACGTTTCAGGTTTGAGAAGAGTCGAAGAAAGCTGGGCACGTTTTCGCTGCTTTCTCACCTAGCCTGCAAGTCCCTGCCTGCAACCTGGGACCAACTCCTACCTGTGCCCCATTTTTTCAGAGTCCTAAACCTTTGCGGTATCAGGCTTAAAAAAAAAAAAACAACAAACAAAAAAACCCCCTAAAAAACTAGCTGATGCTTTCTTATATGTTATGGGGTAGTCTAAAAATAGCACGCTGCCCTTTTTAAGAGAAGCATGTATTATTAAAGAAAGAATGAATAGGTGATGGAACCAGAATAAAATCCCCCTTCTTCTTGCTGAAGACAAGCTTTAAAAACCTCTAAGCCAAAATATTTGACCCTTTTGAAAATGGGAGCAACTCCTTGGGAACTGCAATGTTAACTTTGAATTTCTCAGCTTGTGGTGAGGTGGTTGCTTGCCTTTGCAAATTTAGTACCCAGGTGATGTAGGGTTTTTTGTGTTTTTTTTGGGGGGGTGTGTTATTTTTGGGGGGGGGTTTTGTTTGTTTTTTTCCTCCTCCAAGAGGACCAGGAGCAAGGATGGAGCTGGACCCAGCATTTTTCCAATCACTCTATGCCCTTGCATTTCTGCCAGGCACTTGTAGGTGGTTTATATATAGTGATAACGGGGCTGATTGTATTTATCTTGCCTGGGACGTAGCGGTATAAAATACTCCTAAATTGGGCTGGTAGCATCTGACACTGCACAGTCATTCACGTGGGTGCTGCGGTGTGTAAAACGATCCCGTGCTGCTGCGGTTGCATCTTATATTCGCTGCTGGCACGAGCAAAGCGAACAAGATGCCCTGTGCCTTTTCTTGTCTGAATGACCGGTTCAGACAAATTATTGCAGGGTGTTTATAAGCAGAAGCTCTTCTCTTTGGCTTGGTTTTCTGTGTGTTGCTGGTTGAATAACAGTGTGTATAATAAGCAATTAATGTCTATACATTTAATTTTAAAGGACACTGTAAATAACAGGTTTTACTTCCCTCCCTCCCCCAACTGTTGCATTGAATTTCATTCCCTTTAATTATACTAACAAATGTGGGGAAAAAAAATATAAATATTTATAGTGGACTGGGTGGCTTTATTCCGTGAGTGAGTGAGTGTCCCAGGGCTGATTATAATCTTCCATTCAATCACAAATCAAAAGTATCTATTATACGACTTCAAGAACGAAACTCCGAAATTCTGCCAAAGGCAGAACGAAGCGACGTCGGATGTTGGGAATGTAGTTAGTATGAACCGTGGGGTGACTGGCCAATACATTTTTGTAATCCCTGTTTCTGAGCAGCTAAAAAGTGAATTACATGGCTGTAATGCTGGTGTGACAGTGCATTTTAGATGCTGCCAATAACTAATGTTTGGAAAACAAATGTCAAGCATTGTGCTTGGGCATTGACTTTGATTCAGTGGGTCTTTTAGAGTTTTAATTTGTTAAAGGATATTTAGCCAGGCTATGAAACGAGGGGTACAAAAATATTTTTCCCACTTTTTTTTACATTTTAGTGTAAAACCTCTACTTTCAATATTGCATTTATATCCCGGGTTTCTCTGGCAATCTGAGTTTCTCCCCGCATCTTTTCCATGTGTGCTGGTCGCAGGAGAAGCCATCCTTCTGACAAACTGAGGTGTTACTGGAAATGCTGAATATCCATTCATCTTGAAGAGTATTAGCAGCATAACCTTCTGTATGTCCTCCAATTTTTTTTTTCTTAGTCTTCTGCCTTTTTTCCTCACTTGAGAAGTGCTGTGCCACTGCAGAGATGGGTCTTCTCTTGCTGCAATAAGAATATATAGTTTTAAGTGGATCTGTGGAAGGGCTGATCACTTGATGGAAAATAAAGAGCTAAAAGTTTGATATTGTTTAAAAATGGTTCGTTTGCATCAGCATATGCCTGCTTTTGCTTTGTGACTGTATGGCTGAGAAGAAAAGGAAAAAATATCTCGGCTTTCACCACTGAACATTTGATTGTCACTTCAATGTTAGTGCTGTGAGCAGCTCTCAGCAGATGAATTCCTGACTCCCGTGCGCTTCATCTCTGCTGAACTGCTGGGACTTCTTCTGTGGGCCCTGGTTGAGCACCAAGCTGCTCCAAAGAGGACGTGCCTGAGCTTTTTACAAATGAGGGGAATATTTCTTTTTGTGTGTATATATATGTACATATAAATAAAAATATAAAAAATAATATGTATGTATAAAAGCCTTGCAGCTGTAACCACTGACCAGTGGTCTGTTTGATTAATATTTTCTTTAAAAGAAAACAAAGAGAAGACTTTCAAACCTTTTTTCAGTTCTTTATTAGCTAGTCGTCTTTGTATCATCCACCTGCTGTAAGCCAGCCGGGTAGACTTTTAATGGTACAGACTGTATTTTATAAGGAGTCCCACATAATAGAGTCCTAACTGGAGCCCATAATAGAGACAGTGGTCATTACTGGCAATAAAAACTGGCAAATTTGCTGGAAGTGTCTTGTGATTTTATAGCTTCAGCTGTCTATCTTACATTATGCTTAAATAAATGAGTCTCAAATTAGGAATGTAAGGCTTAAGTTAGACTAATATTCCCACAAGTTTCATGATTCTTGTTTTGACTTTGAAGAGCTGAAATAAAATCACTTCAGTTTATCACTCATCCTCCTCCCTTTCTGTTATTGAAGAGGACTGAAGTGACTATTTTAAGTGTGGTCAGATGAAATGTTGGTTATGTAAGTTTTTAATAAGCACTTTCAACTGCAAGTAGCAGGTTTGAGTTGAGGCTTGAGTAGAAGATGCCAGATACAGATTTCACTCCTTTTTGTTGTTGTTTTAAAAACTAAAAATTAAAGTGAGTTGCAGCGATGGGTAAATGCTATATACTCTCCCATGTCTAGGCTCTTGGCATTTGCTCCTTTGCCTCACTTCTCCAGCTACCAGCCCTCCAGCCATCCCCACTGCATCACCTCTGTGAACATCCCCCAGGCTTTCCCCTTTCAACACATCCTCCATCCCCAGTGTCATATCATCCTTTTTTAAGCTCCTTTTCCTCATCTTTAAAGATTCTTCCTGGCTCCCTCTCCGATCGCTTAGGTGATGTGGTGCTTTGCTGTATCACCCGGATGCTGTGAGCCTTAATCATCCCTTTGGCTGGCTGTCCTGTGGGTGTCCTTGGCTGCTCTTTCATGTGCTTCTTAAACAGGTCCATGAAGAGGCTTCTTCTTCCTCAAATTGTTCTTTAAGACTCCAGGGATTCTACAGAGAGTTGGTATTCGCACATGCTGGGAGAAAGACCCTTTCTCAGACAGATAATTCAGGGAATCCTGGAGATACAGTTCTATAGGAGGCTGAGGGTTTTAACTTTCCAAGCCATGTGAATTTTAGATTGTGACTGTGTAAAATCACATTATCTGTGTGTCTTGTTGTGGATTTCTGTTCTTATCTCTATTGCTCTCCCTTTCCCTTGTTTCTTCTCAAATTAAATTGCAAATGATGGAGTGGCAGCACAGGGAGGGAGGAAGGGCAGGAACCTTTCCCTATGTGCTTGAATCATGCCTACTACAGCGAGAGCTTAGTCCTGATTCATACCTTTTCATTCTACTTTAACGTAGACCTTTTTGTTGAGTGACATGCAGAATTCCCCAACAGCACTGTCCACTGGCACCTTCCTGGGCCTATCTTGTGCTCCCTGCGTGGGCAGGCAGCTTTCTCAGGCTTTTATATAGGCCACAGTGACCTTGAAATACTCAACAACGACCCATTTTATTCTGACTTCTTCCTAAAGGTAGTGTAAATTCCTTATGTGGTGTGGTTGCTGGTAAGCCTCCTGGTAATCCGGCTCCATAAGTCAAATGAAATTGGTTGTGAAATGCTTCCCGTGTATTTTAACCTCAAGCCATGCCGCGCTGGGTCTCAACGGCCACGTAGTGGGAAAGAGGACTTGTGCTCTCCACTGCTGGCAAGACTCGGTGCGCTCTTCTGGGGGCATTTGCCATGTAGCTTTTGTCGTGTGTAATAAAAGTCATATTTAGGGATCAGTAGTGCACACTGTCCGTTCCTGAATAGCGCTGATTTGTACTTCACAGCCCAGGAAGCACCCAAGTGTGCGCCAAGGGTGAGAGCGGCTGAAGTGAACGGGGAGCCAAGTGCAAGAAGGAGGGGGAGAGAGCAAGGTCCTAATTCTTCTAAAGGAAAGCATGGCTGAACACCTGCTGTTCCCCAACAGAATAATATGAATTTGCATCAAAAAGGGGTCCCAATCAGTTGTGCTGGCTGCTTTTGAGGAGAGCAGTTGTGTCTGGAGGCATTCTGTTGGGGGAGATGTCTTCCAGTGAAAGCATTTTCCACACAACGACTGTGGGGCCCACCTCGTGGCTGGCATTTATAGAGGGGTGGAAATGCTATTTAAATTTCAAATAGACTCAAGTTTTCACAGTTGCCATGTCAATAGATCAAGTTCCTTGAAATACATTTTAAGCGGAGTTTACACAGAGCCGCAGGAGCCCGCATTGACTCCAAGGCCTGTCTTTATTGTGCCTCCAGCAGCGGTAAGTCAATATGGCATATTGAAAGCGGCTCTGCTCTGCCGCCGAGTGAAAGTTAGCAAATTCCCCCGTCTCCTTCCAGCTCTTTTCTTGGGTAGCAGCATGTTTAACTAACTGAAATGGTCTTCCCCCCTCCCCCTTCTTTCTTTTTGACTTGTTTTGGGAAGGCGGTAATTAGATCAGGCTATCAAACTCAACACACCTTCCAAAATGCCTGTCCAGGCAAGGCTGAAAAACCAGTGTGATACAAGGGAAGGTAACAGGAAAACAAGCGGGACGGGGCAGTGCTGATAAGGGGCGACAGTTGCTTAGTACAGAACAATAGAAAATAAAACTCGGAAAACAAGACCGGCCAGAAGAGTGGTCGTATTTCATTGTGGGAGCTGATAAAGGTTGCAAACCGTAACTCTGGCAGTTCCGGGAACAATGTCCTCTGGGAGTGACCTGATCTGACCCTCCCTCCAACTGTTACCCTTGCCTAATTGTGGTTCTCACTCGTTTATCTTCCCTCCCTATCCAAAATAGCTCCAAACCTCACAGCTCTAGGCCTTGCGGGGAGTGCTGGCGATGGGCTTGTCTCCAAAGAGAGGTGGGATGGGAGCTCCCGGCATGGCTGGAGGTGGCTGCTCCTGGGAAAAGCTCTGGATCTTGTCATTAACTTCCCCGACTGATCCATCAGGGTACGAATGTATCTGACATAAATGTCACGGGTTAAAACCACTTGATTCCCCCCCCGCTTTTTTTTTCCCTGGGGGAACGGTGCGTGGAGCAATGCATCGTTCTGCTGCGCGCTGGTGTTCATGGCTGACGCTGGAGTCCGGTTTTGTCTCTGGTCTTCTGGCGTGCGTCTGCATTTGGTGTGTGGGTGCGTGCAGCGAGTCTGCAGCGCTGAAAACTGTCATCTTTGATTTCTACAAGACATGTTTGAAATGCTTCTGGAGATGTTGTGTGCACTTCCTTCTCTGTCGTCCACTCATGCATGAAAAATAGTCGTTTCTCCTTGGTGTGACTACCATACAGGCTGTCCCTATTAAAGATGCTCGTTAACTGTTTCTTGCTGTGCTTTCCCAATGGATATGCAAATCTGAACAGCCCCATCCATGGTGCGCAGATGCCAGCAGGTACTTCTGATTTTGAGTTTGACCTGCTTCGGTATTTTAAGATGTGGCATGTTGCTAGCTATCTGCGGTCCTCCTCTTTGCGCTGGTGGTAGCGCATGAGGAAGCTGGAGCGTATGCGAGCTGGAGTCTAGACTTTGAATTTTAAATGCTTTGGTATGAGTTGTTTTGTTTCTGTTTGGATTGCGCCTACCACTTTTATACCCTAGTGTTACCCTGCCAGGATAAATCACTCTTGAGGTGACCACGCGTTTCTTGACTCACGTTTCCTGAGAAATACCGTTAAATTAAGCAAGCAAACGAATGACCTGGCAAATTGTTGTGTGATGTTGGGCACTGATGATGGAACCTTTGATTCTGCAACCCAGGGAGTGTTCCTCTCCCTTTTCCAGGGCTCTGGTAGGGCTCTGTGATTGTGGTACCCAAAAAAGGATGGCTAGATTTGCATTCTACCAGAAATAGAGTGGCATGGGAGAAACATATGTCTTGATTCCTAAATGGGGAAAAAGTATTTAGGAAGGAAAAACAGTTCTGTGACTAATTATTTTTAATTGTTTTCTTCATAAAAAAGATCAAGATTGTTAGAGTACTTCTTCCCCTCCAAAACATCCACAAGTGATCAGGCTACCAAACAGACTAATTAGATGTCAGATAGACTTCAGTTCTTAAATTGGTTTAGTTACACAATGCAAAACATCACATTGGGAAGCAGATGGTGTGTCATTTTTAATATGTCTTGTAACTTGCCTGAAACCACTTCGAAGTTTCCTTAAAGAAAATGTTGCTACTGCTGACCGAAAGAGATGCCACTGAGTATCTCTCAGCATAACAGCAAGTTGTTGGGGCAGTGTCTTGCAAATATTGTCAGTGCCTGCCGAGGCTTCGAAGTAGAAGTATCTTTTTAAAGGGGTTTATATTCAGTGTATGAAGAGCTGGTGCTCTCTTAGAACACTGAGACCCTTTAAGGTCGGACAGATTGGACACGAAAAAAATCAAGGCTATAATATAATTAGTTTTGAAAAATTCTTTCTCTGTGCCCAGACTCTATACTGCAACTGGCAAGCCTTTCAGGCTGTGCCTTCCTTAGAAATGTCTGTGTTGCACTGGAATCTAAAAGATAACGTTGAAAAAGAATACAGAGAACCAGAAACCCCACAGCAGTGGGGGGAACCCTAGCCTTGTTTGCAAAAACATGAAAATGGCTCAATATCTTGTAACTCGAGTCATTACAGCATTAATAAAAACAGCATTAAGTGCTGCCAGGCTGTTCCATTGCAACCTTAATTACTGAAAGAGCAGAAATGAGTGTTTGGGTGAAAAACAGCCTTATGATTGTGGTGGACATTCAGTAATACCGAAGTAGAGGGAGAGCTGTGCTCAAGTGATCAAAACTAGGAGATAACTTATATTTCGAATCCCTACCCAAATGTGCTTCAGTGGCTTTGGAGAGTGTATTTGTTGCATAGGTGGAACAGTCCATTGTGTCCCTAGTAGGTGAAGAGATGAGATTTTTTTAATAGGGTCTGGTATATATAAAAGGCCAGTTTAAGTATCCTCAGATGATTTAATGCCTGAAGAAGCACGTTATAGGTTTCAATAAATGTTATTAGAAGAGTATCAGTTTGGGTTGGGGTGAAAATCAGAAGATAAATCAGTATAGGCAAAATAAGGTGGAGGGCTTATTTTCTCTCTAATATTCTTCATTCATACACAGCATTAGCTTCGTTACTTAAAATTCATATTTCTAAAGGAGAGTGATAAATGCAAAGGATTTGGTCCAAATTAATACTTTAACCTGTTGTGCAAACTTCCTAAATATCTTCTTCTTTTATCACAAAATAACCCAAAATAGTGACGTCTCCTCCCTCCCTTCCATCCCTGTCAGGAGGAGTAGGGTAAGCTTTGCCACGGGGCATCCTCTTGTCAAAGATGCTTAATTGCCTCCAAGTCTACTAATCTAATACATGAACAAATACCAAAGCAATTAATTGTGTTGATTTAAAACCCATTTCCCCTCTTTTCTTTCTGCTTCCCCCCCCCAACCTCTTTCCATATTCATCCTGTTGGCAACAGACCATTGGTTGTGAAATTGGGAAATGGATTGACCTTTTTGGGTCAGAAAAACTGTGGCTTGCAGGGTAAGCACTATTTTTGAAAGGAAGGAGGAGTTGGTTCAGATGCGTTGGTGGCAGGGGATGCTTTCTGCTGGGATGAGGTGTGATCCAGAACTGCTGTTGTGGGACCTTTGGTCATCCCTGTGGGGAAGGAGGAAAACCAAACGGGATTACACCTTCCCTGGGCAGGGTTGAGTTTTTTTCACACCCTTTAGTCCCCCTGCTGGTAACAGAGTTTATAATTAACCTCATTAATACAGTATACAGGGCCTCAATCAATCTCTGGGCGATTGCTCCCAAGGATATCTTGCTGAAGGACTATATGGTAAGTACGTTTGGCACCAGAACGTGTTGAACATCTTTGTCCATGGCGCTAATTGCTTCTGTCGTCCTTCTCCCCGCTGCCAGACACGGTTCTGGAGATCTTCCTGAAAGGCAGAGAGTTTCCTTGGAAGGAAAACAACCTCGTCTGTATTTTTTGATCATTTTACAGGGCAGCAGTTGTTTTTGGTGCTGCTCTGGGAGATTTGGGGAAGTGGAGGCAGGTTGGAGGGGCACTCCCTGCAAACCCATTGGGCAGCCAGGTGGTTTGGAAAGGTGCTTCTCACATTTGGGTGCTTGAGAAAAATCTGTTTCTAAAAGCAAAAAAACCAAACCCCAAACTGAAAGTGTAAAACAAAAGAAGCAAGGAGCAGGATTACTTGCCCTTTTTTTTTTTCTTGCTTCCCCAAAACAGGAGTGAACGATACCGTCGAGCTGCATTGAGGTTATGAAGTTTGCAGAATAGCAACCAGGTGGAGGAGAAGTGAACACCAAAAGACTGGGATTAGTTTGGGGGTTTGGGGGAAAATGGTTGTCCGGGGTGTTTCAGTGGTAGGCTGCTTTCTATTGAGTGCAAATCGAGTCACCTCATTTTATTTGGCTCTTGGCATGAGTTTGTTTTTTGGTACCAGGTGGGTTTCATCCTACATGGCTTTGCAGACCCTTCCACGTTTTTATTAAGGATTTACAGATCTTGGGGAGCACGTTTTAATAATATTGGCAATACAGCTGCTTTTAGTTGCTGCTTTCTTAGACCCTTCGCAAGTAGTCCTGGGATCCTTAAGGGTCTGTGCGTCAATAGCTTAAAACTCCTAATCCCTTGAATTATGATAGTGTTTCAGCTGATGGACTGGGACCTGTTCAAGTCCTTTTTTTTCTGAAAGACAGAGCAAGACTGGAAACTTCATTTCGTTGCAAAGGAGTTACAGAAATTTTCAGCACAACCACGTTTTTTATCTCGCAGTGGGAGTAAAGATGCCGGAGCATTTGAGAGTAATCTGGAGGGAGAGGTGGGTTCTGGGGTGCCTTTGCTGATGGGTGTTTCTGGGTTTTTGTTCACCTTCCTGGTCGCGCTGGATTTTTGGCTTCACGCGACCCTGGTGCGGGAAATGTGTTGGAGGAGGAAGGGAGGAGCAGCTCTTTTGCCCATCTTGCACATTGAATCCTGCCTTGCTTGTTATTTTAATTACAAATGTTTTACTCATCCTTTTGTTTGCGTGGGGGCCGGACTCCATCAGTAGCCCCTTGACCCTACACTCAAATGAACAAGAATGACCTGAGAAGACTGACCTACTGTTATCTCTCATATTGAAAGCTATTTTCAGTAACTGGCTTTTGTTTGTGCTCCATCTGAAACCCCCTCGCAGCCCTTTCAGCAGCCTCACTTGGTGGGCTGCAGGAGGATGGGGAGGCCCTGTAACCATTTCCCCCATTTTATTTTCCATAAAGGGTTAGCATTTTAAGCAGAAAACCTGACAAGTCGTTTCCTATCATGCATTGTAATTATCTATTATAATAGGGAATAAAGGATTAATTAGTTTTCAAGCTGCAGATATGATTTAATTAGTTTTCAAGCTGTATCCGAAACACCTGTCTCGGCAAAATCAAAGTGCTCTCATTTAGGGGGGAAAAACAGGGGAAAAGGGAGAGGAAGAGAGAGCGAGTTCTCAGAGTCGCTGATGTTTGCTGACCCACGGGCTCACTCCCTGATTTTACACCCTCAGCGATGTGTGATGCAATTTTTCTTTTTAACTGTCCAACTTATGACAAGTGTTTTATTGCAGTGATGCATGCACGCGTGCTTAAGACATGTCATTGCCAGGTCATGCCACTACTCCCTAAAATTTAAGAAATTTTGGGCGTCCTCCATAAGATGTGTTGAGCCCAGGGAGGTCACAGCAGAGCGGAAAGGACCAAAACGCACTGGTGTTTGGGAAAATCTCAGCTCCCGTCACTTTACTGGGGGACAGCAAAGTGGTGGCTGTGAAGCTCTCCTCTGGTCATCGATTTGGGGACAGTTTGGTGCGAAGTGGCCCATTTAGGTCGAATGATGGTTTTGCTGTGTGTGAGCAGCAGCTGAAGGCTCCAGCGCGGGCAGCAACGTCTTCCCATTGGAATGAAATGTGGATTGGGAGGAAAATGTGTGTAAACCAGGAGGATTGAGGGGTGGGGTGTACCAGGGCATCGCTGCTAGCACCCGGCCCTCTGGGATGGCGTGGGAAGATGAAGCCCCAGGCTGCAGCTTTGCCTGGGGGCCAGCTCTGCCTGTGAGAGAGACTGCATCCTCTCTCCTAGCTTTTCCTTCTAAAATAATACTACTACTACTATTACTAGTAATAATATGATGCAAGAAACTAAGCTGCTTCTTCCTCTCCCCCCCAGCCCCATATTTCAGGGTCACTCCCTGGGAAGAGGTTTCCAAAGGAATGAGAGTTTTGCATGTTAAAGGTGGGAAAAATGGACCGTTCCTGAAAAAGGCTTTTTTTTTTTTTTTTTGCAGTTTCTAAAGATATTCTTGGCACATTTCCCCCCCCCCCCCTCCATCTCCCTTTCTCCCCATCACTTTTATTTTGAATTCCACCTTACAAAGCAGCGCTACCTCCCCAGGCAGACGCAGGGTGCAGCGTGCTTTCTTCCTGTAGTAGTAGTAAAGGTCACGCTTCCCTGCGGTGGCTTTTTTGGCTGGGTTATTTTTAACTCAGAACAGCCCATCTGCGCTTCTCCTCTCCCTTGCCATCGCGCTTGCACGCGACGGGGTCTGCGGGAGCAGAACAACAAACCGCTTGCACTTGAGTTTATTTTGTTGTTGTTATTATTTTTTTTGTAAATTTTTTTTTTTTTTTTTTTTTGGGAACCGCTGGGGCTCGGCGGTTGTGTTGCGCCTGGTTGCTCGCCAGCAGCTATAAATAGCGTTGTGTACAAGCAAGAAGCGCCTGAATGAGGTTGAGCGGCAGGAAAGGAAAAGCCCCTTTTGGCTTCCAGCTGGCTGCCGGCCAAGCAGCACATTGCTTCAGCAGATGAGTGTTTTGAGGTAGCGTGGGAAGGAGAGCGCAGTGAGTAAGATGGTCTTTCTCCGGTTAGAGGTGTGTGTGGATGTCTGCCTGTGTGTCTTTTGTTGGGGTTTTATTTTATGAATGGCTGCCTGCGGGCAGGGCGGTGCTGCCGGCGGGGATGCTGCGGGCTGCGAGCAGCTTCCTGCCAGGTTTCATCCCTGGAGGTAAGGGGATGGACGTCCTTGGGGAGGACGTAGCGGTGAGGATGCTCCGGAGCATCCCTGGTGAGGTGGTGCCAGGCTGGGGATCAGATAGGTTTTGGTTGTGATTTTGCCTCTGCTGCTGCTGTGTTTAACGTCGGTCAGGTTTCTTCTTCCTTTTTTCCGGTCTGGAAACGCGCTGTCGCGTTCGGGCTGGGGCGTCGCACGTGTTGCTGGGTGTACCGTCTCCAGCGCTTCTCGTGACGGATCATGGTCCTGCTGGGTTTGGGACTTTCGAGCTCAGAAAATGGGAATCGCCCCTTTGCAATGGGAGGGGTGGGACCGTCGTGCATCGCTCCCTTTGTCCTCATCACCTCTGGGGCTGAGCCGCTGGCCAGGCACCCCGAAGGACACCCATAACCCCGAATCCGCTTCCTTGCACCCAGGCTCTTCCTTCCTGGGGGATGGTGATGATTTCTTGCATTACCCTAGTGCTGAGCAGACCTGGTGTGATCGGGGCTGTGCAAATAGACTAAAGGAAACACTCAAAATTGACCCTTGATAGATAATTTTTTTCCCTTCGTTGCATAGATAACTAAATTTTAATCAAGGACTTTGCTTGATGAGTGTCTTGTCTATATATAGAGGCACAGATTAAATGGCATTGTTACTACTGAATTAAATGAGTTTTTATCAGAACACTTAAGAGACGCTTTTTCAATAAAACCTGAGCCGGACCAGGGAAAACCTGACTTTCCTCTGCCCAGTTATTTCAGCTCCACTGAAAGGCTTTCTAGGAAGAGTCGCAGCTCAGCCTGGAGAGCTTGCCAGGTTTGTGGGAAGGAATGAGGACGAGGAGAGAGATTGCTGTCTTTGGCTTTCAGTTTTAAATAGAAAAACAGTAAAAAAACCCAGCTAATTTCCTTTTTGACTATAGTCTGAATTTGCTACATTAAATTTGAAACTTGAGTATTTCAATGAGTTATGAGATACTAAAAACAGGGGTGAGAAGTAGAAATATTTAGGGAATTTATTCCCTCCTCCCTCTCCTTACTGTAATTTGTTTGCAAATTCAGTGAAACATATTTATGCTGAAAAAACCCATGTTATATTCCTTAAGAGGTACAATTAATGATTTACTTAACCAGGTAGAATTTCTTCAAGCATCGTAACTGATGAATTAGCTCTACAAGAAAGTAAGCAGGACGTTGGGGTTTGGCTGATACACTGATGAAGGCGGCACTAGTTTTTAATAGCGATGGTAATGAGTTAATGATTGCTTATATGGCAGAATGATATATTCAAATGTTTATGGTCATCTATGCTGCGTTGTGCTATGAGTTAGCAATTACCGTAAGCGTTGCTGCCCAGAATAACCCCAGATCCTGCACAGCCTGCTGCAGAAAAGCCATATACTGTGGGGTTTGCTCTCGCAAATGTTTTGGGGACTTTCCCTTTTTTTGAAGCTTCCTGCTAATTGTGTTGATCATCTTGCAATACAGATAATGCAGCATTAATTCGATAAATAAATCAATCTCCCTCTTTTTGGTTTCGTAGCTATTCAAATGCTGTAGCTGCATTATATTGCTGGATTTTTTTTTTCCTTCTGTAATTGAATAGTTTCAAAATGCAGAAACAGCACTCGTATTTATTTGGACTGTTTAGGGGAAAATTAATTGGGCTATTTTTATGATTGGTCTTTTGTGTCATGGTCTTATTTTTCACTATTTGATTTATGTAGCTGGAGTAAAAGGACAGAAAAAAAAAATCTGCCTCATTTGAATTGCTGATTTTTCTTTTACAGACGTCTAAGTTGGTATTTTGTAATTTCTGCTTTCGGAGCAGGAGATAGAGAGCTTGTGCAGGAGAACCCGAAATCCGAAGTTTCTTTTGCGCCGTTGCGGTGTCGGGGCTGCTTTGCATCTCCCACGATGAAATGCAAGATGCTGCAAAATGAAGGGTTGCTTGAGAGACCGAGGAGGGGCTTTTGTCTCCTTAAATTCTTCAGGCGGCTGGGCCAGAGAGGGACCCTCCGGAGGGAGCAGGACGGGGTGGGGGTCACAGGCTGGCAATGCCATTAGGGGAATTTGAGCGATGAGGGTCGGGAAAACCCTTCCTTAAACCCAAGTGAAGGTTGCGACCCCCAAATCCTGGTGGAGCACCGTCCCCTCTGAGACTGCAGGGTCGCTCCCGGGTGAAACCGAGACGCGGAGGGCTGGCTTCCCCCGTTTGCAGGCTGGGCTCTGCACCGTGGTGCTTGCTAGCCCGCGCTCAGAGATCACGCGCCGGGCTGGCGGGGAGGCGGCGGGTGATGGTTTGGGGAGTCTCTGAAGAAGCTGCCCTGGGAGCACCACCTTCAGCAGCGGGTTTGAAGCCTTCTCCTGAGCTGGGCTTGCTCCCTCTGCTGCGGGCGCTCTGCGTGGGTGTGGGAGGTTTCTGGCGCTGCTGCTCCGGTTGCTCGAGCAAACCCGAATTTAGGGCAGGGGTCTGGTAGCTGGCAACGAGTGACTGCCCGGCCACGTGTGTCTGTCCCCGATGACTTGCAACTCCAAGGAAACAAGGTGGCTTGAAGCCCTGGCAGGAGACGCGGGCTGAGGCCTCCGCTGGCGCTAAGGAGCGGGCGGCTCGTCAAACCCAGCCCTCGCCCAGCCGGGGAGCAGGTCCCGGCCGCGCGGCCGCGGGTGTATGGCGTCCCGCGCTGCCGGGTGAGTCGTGTCTCCGGTGATTTGCCTTCCTCTTCTGCCATGATTTTAAGAGACCCGCTCTTGGCCGACTCCCCCAGAAGGTTTGCTAAGACACATACAAATCTGTGATCTGCCGAGTGCTGGGGCTGGGTCGGAGGCTGTGGCCCCATAGCGAGCAGCTCTGGTTTGACATAATCCATTTCAAACCTTGGAAGGTGTGGGGTTTTTTTTCTCCTTTGCGGTTGTCATACAGATGATTCGACGCAGATAATCATCACCAACTTGTGGTTCCGTCCCCTTCCTCCCCTCTCCTTGCGTGAAGGTCTGCAAGGACTTGAGCTGGGGTGCGAAGGGGCTGGCCGCCCCTCCGGCCGCTCCCCGGCATCCCCCCGCACTGCGCTGCGTCGGGAGGTCGCTGGAGGAGCCTTTTCTGACAGCAAGAACTTGCTCTCCAGGGAAACGCCGTTATCTCTGCGATAAAGTGCTGTTTATGTTTTTTTTGGCGAATAGCCTTCTCCCCAGTCACAACTGCCGGCGGAGTGAAATCGTCCAGCTTGGAGGAGGTGGAACCAAGCGAGGCGTCTGGGGCGAGGCCGCCCGGTCCCTGTGCGCTCCCCCCCCCGCAGCGGCCTTCCCTGGTTTCTGGCAGCGTAGCTTGTTGATGGGGAAGTGTTGTCCTCTAATAGGTGAGAGATAGCGGGTAAGGACACGTTAATGGTGGAAGGTGCCGCGTGACACACCAACACCAAAAGTGCTTGGGGGCCGCTGGCGGTGTTTCCCTTCCCGTGCGGCCTTTGCTGCGCTCCTGGGCTGCGCAGCTCGCGGGCGGCGTAAGGCTTGTTGGGAAGCTGCTGTTGGCTCTGAGGCGACAATCTGCTTTGGCTAACAATGGTACAATACCTCTACCTTTTACCCTGACTTCTTAACTGCATTAGGTGTATTTTCTAGTCAGAACATTTCCTGGCATGATACAGGTTTTTGTTCTCTAAGTACCTAATGCGCATCGTGAGCGAAGGGAGCCAGAAGACCTTCTGCTTGGGGTGACACCACGTACCCAAGTCTCACTGCCCCAGAAGAGATTCACATCTCCCGGGGCAGTGGAGAAGGTCATGCATCAATGGCAAAGAGACCGATCGAAACCACGCTGCTTGTTTGAACTACGGGCAAAACAAAGTATGAGAATTCATGCTTTAACTCCTCTGCTAAGTCAGAAAGAAAGGCGGATGAGAAGATAAGCTTGTTCCTGTTAAAAAAACTCCTATGGTCGTATTGGCTTTATAGCCATTATAGCCGTACGTAAGGGCCACTTTTGCTTCGTCCAGTTGATGAGAGGAAGGATGAAGCAATCATCAGAGCTCTGGGCACGTGGGAGATCCCGGGTTGAGCCCCTGCTCTCTCGCAGGCTGTCCCCTGTGGTCCTTGGTAAGTAGCTTTGCCTTTTGGTGTCCCAGGCCCTAGTCTGTAACCACAGAAAGCACTTTCCAGCTGCACTGGGAGACTGAAAATAGTGTATCAGTGTTTGCAAGGTACTCAAGCTATTAAGTGGAGGTTATGTATGCACCCAGCATGTGCATGCTGAAATTGGCTCCTGGTTATGTGTACCAGAAATTGCTGTTGTGATAAACTCACATGTGTGTCAGGTACTCATTCTCTTAGGTGATCAGGTTGCATCGGTTTGGGTTGGGTTGAAGGACTACCAGGTCATGACAAGTACGTTCAGTATGGGAAGAACAAGATGCGTCATCCCCGATCAGCAAACGTCATCTTTGTTGCTACTGTTACATACGTCTTCTGTTTACTTATACATTCGTGCACTGAAATTATGGAGAGCGTTTTGCAGGATTATTTCAGGAGCAAAACACTGTAAATGACATGAATGCCAGTAGTCACTGGAGAGAGTGGGCTGCAAGCATTGCTAGATGCTTTCTCTATTTGAAACTTTGGAGTTGTGTTTTTGAGACACGCAAAGCAGCATAGTTGCATGTACAGTGTAATTAGCAGTGTAATTAGCCGTCTAATTAATGAAAGCCTTGATTTTGACATCCAAAATAGTGTCCTGGTGGTTGGGAAGAATGCATGTTGCTGGGATGGGGTTGCTCCGCGTCCCTAATGACTGCACTGAGAACTGCTGGTCCAGGGCAATCCGGCTGAGCTGCTGCAGGGATCCCAAAGAAATACGTAGGCCAGGGATATGTGCTATTAGGAGAGTGATGCAGGCACACTGCCACGGAGATAGAGGTTAAATCGCTGTGGCCTAATGCAGATTGGCACTAAACCTTGCCAAATTAAATGTTCAACCTTTCCTCTGTCAGAGGTTGCATTAACCGATGGTGTAATTAAGAAGAAAACAGTAATTTTACTCTGAGAGAGAGTTGCAAGGGGCCTTGTACCTTGAGTTGCAAGAGTGAATAACGTGGATATCTGTCGAATTCAAGTGTTCATACTAACAGGTTTTTACCAAAAATGAGTCAGTAGGGAGAATTAATTCTAGTGCCAAGCAGAAGTTCCTGCTGCAAAATACTGTGGTCTAAAGAAGTGGAGAAGATGGAGGATGGTTAAAAGGAAAGGTAAAAATGCTCTTTCCCTTAGGGAGGTGTCGATGATAACTGGCTGTTCGGTGGTTGCTCACTGCGGATCAGCGCTTTAGCTGTATCAAATAAGCATAGATTCAGACTGTGCTTTCTTATTATTTGTTTTTATAAACTGTAATAAAAAAACCACTGATTTTAAGCAGTTGAGCCATTTAAACTAGATTTTGGTTTTGCTTGTTTCTTTGGCTCTGCATCATTCATTCGCACCAGTGAAGCTTACTGGTCTGGAGAGGGCAGGAGCTCCGCAGGAGCAATCGTGCTGATGTGGTGGCCCGGACCTTCACCGGTTTTTATGTTCCTATTGATGATGCTATTTTTAAATTTTTTTGAAAGCTTCTTTCTGCTGTAGCTATTTGGTGTCATCTTAGCCAGCTGTGCAAAACCAAGCGCCTTGGCTGCAATGGCTTTGCAATGCTGGAAGGAAATGGTTTGTTTTTTGTGTTGGGATGAGCTGTTGAGTACCTACCTGATCCTTTCTCTGCCTGGTGAGAAAACAGAGCTGTCCCATTGCAACTGATACCTTCCATGGTGGAAATAACACAAGTATGTAGCAGGGGGTATGGAGGAGGAGAAGACCCATTTGCTTGGGCTGGAGGACCAATGTGAGGCGGGGAGAACCTATCTTCTTGGGCTGTGGGTGCAGACTCAGTGGAGGTGGCAATCTGCTAGGGAGGTTACAATTGGCCGGTCTGCAAGAAATCTTCAAGTGGAGTGAGACTCCCTGGAGCCACGTAGTCACTGATGATCGAGCCCAGGCTCCGTGAAGATGGTGTCAGCATCTGTGCTGGTCCTTTCATCTTTCCGAGATGACCCGAACACTGTGACGGTTGTTCGGCTTTCGTGAAAAATGCCGGGCTTAATGGCATGGTCCTGACGGCTGCAGCACCAACCCGAGCTCTGCCGGGAACAGCCCCTGTGGGTGTTGTTTGACTTGACAGATTGAAGGTGCTTCTTCAATTAATGCTGCATCATGGTTCGCTTTCAGTAACGCAGGAGGTGTCGGCAGTTTTGTTTACGAGCCTCCGTGCTCTCCTGGTTTAAGTCATTCGTGACAAAAGGAAGTTTAAATGCTTGCATTGATTCCTGGCTCTGCAGTGCAAAATATCCGCACGTGGCACAGACGCGGAGATTTTTCAAAGCAGCCTAAAGGATTTAAAGTGCTTTTAACATCTCAGGCACTGAGCTCCCAGGCCTTGGACCACTGCTTTTAAGCATCTGTAAGTCACAAATAGATTTAGAAGATAAAATGCTGGAGGCTATTAGATCTCTCAGCGCATACTTTAGTTATTATTTCTTTTCAGGAGAGCATGCTTACTAAATTTACCCTTTCTAATGTTTAGAGATTGATATTCACAGATTTGGCCTTTCTAAAAAGCATGGTGGGTTTTGCTGGGTTTTTTTTAAGCCATATTATGGCTTAAGAAGCAAGATTTCTGGAGACTATTTCTTAAGTCTCCCTGTCACTGAATAAACTACTCAAAAATATATTCCTTAATTTAATATGTGATACATGTAAGAAACTAAGATGTTTTTTAGTTTTCAACTAAAAACTGGAAAATAGTGGGGAGGTTTATGTGTTCTGGTGTTTGGTTTTTTTTGGGGGGGGGGAACCAAAGATTTTAACCGAAGTTAAAATATTCCATACGTGAATACTTCCTTGGAAATTTTTTTGAAAAGGCTAATTCCCTGTCTGCTGAAAGAATTTGGTATATCTTATATTAAGAAGTCCCAGTATTTGTGGAAAAAACGTGGAAGAAAGAAAAAAAGAATTTCAGTTTGAAACTATTTTACACGTCAGTTATATGGGAGTTAATTGGCTTTTGTATCTTGTTCATCTGCAGTGGATCTACCAGAACAGCCAAAATGATTGCTCTGTTCCATCTGGTTATTATCTTGCTTCTTGTAATATCCTTGTGCCACGCTGCTGTGGCCGGCGGTGGCTGAGAAAAAGCCTGCTGGAGGTTCCCAAAGATCTGCTCTGTTGTACGTTACCAACTTGTCAGGGACTTACTTGACAAATTGAAAATTAGCCAAATGCTTTTCCAAGCCAAAAGTAGCCTGAGATGATGTCTATGCATCATACCAAAGAGCTCTTTTTCGTTCATTAAGGTGACTGACTCCAAATACTCCTCGGATTATTAATAGTGCCCTAATAAACCTGGAGAGTGATCCTATAAATTTCTACATGTTCGGGGGTCAAGCAGTGAAGTCAATATTAATTAATAGTCAAATGCAGTGTTTTATTTCATGTAATCAGCCTCCTGACAGTCTGAGCAGTCTTGGAGGTCAGTTACACTCGAAGAGTGGGAGCGATGCCAGAGCATCCCATGCTCCGTTGTTATAAAATAGCTAATAATCTCGAGCTGTTGCACTAATAGCTGCGGATGTAATACATTGCCTGAAATGCTGCATGCCCTTTCATAAGGAGCGGTAGGAGTGATGTTCTGGTGGACCGCGCCGTGGTTTCTCCTTGCCCTCCCCACCAGCTCTCAGCGCAGGAGCATTGCAAAGCAACAGGTAAAGTTGGCTTTATCATGAGAGCAGGAGAGGGGTGCAGAGTTGGGTGTCGGGGTGACCTGGGGTGGTTGATACCTTCAGTGGCTTGATGGTGGCAACTCCAAGGCAGAAGGTGGCAGGGAGAAAGGAAGGACACATGGAGAAGCTCCACACTGATGGCATGGATGGAAAAGGAGAGGGGCTCTGGAAAGAGGGAAGAGAATGCCTCTGAGGACACCCCTGATGGAAACTTGCCGGCTCTAGTATAAACTTCAGAATTGTTTAACATGCACTACTGGCAATATTTAAAGGATTTAAATTCTTTCCTGAGGGGGAGTTGTGTTTGTGTACCTGGACTGTCAGATTACTGTGCTCAAAAGCAAATCCATTTATTTGAAACAGTAATTTATAGATTATTCTGCCTTTCAATAGCTGATCTGCAGCTCCTGGAAATTCCTCATAAACTCTTCTCCTTTGCCTGGCTGGGAGCTGGCATCTCATCCAGATTTGGCTGTGGTTTAGATACCCTTGGCAGACAAGGGTGGGTGACACCTAAAACTCATTCCAGGACATTTGATAATATAAAGCCCATCTTGTCCGAAGTTCTGTCTTCACTCATTTTCATGCTTAGCTTGAAACTGTACATGCCCCAAATGTAACCCTTCATCCCCCAAAAAGGGGCTGAGGGGGAAGAAAGAGGGGAAAAAAGAAGCAATATTTTCCAGGCAGATGCACAGATTCCTCTTAGCCGAGAATATTTGACAGCGCAAAGATGGATACTTCATCCAGGTATTTGTGTTTTCTCTCTAATCCGTTATTAGAGTGAATTAGGATACCTTTTGACTACCATCTCTTCTCCAAGCAGCAGGCTTCTCATAAGTTATTTATGTGGGATATGTCACGGTATTAATTATATTCCTATATAACCTTACGGGGCTGATGCAAAGCGTTCCCCAGCGTGAGGAGGATTCATGTGTGATGGCACCGGGCTGGATCCATGGTGCTCATCTCCAAACATGCACCATACTTCATTCTTGGGGAAGAAAACATTAAAAATTTTGCAGAGATTTGCGACCAGTTAACCCAGGCAATACTGTGTTTTTGTGGAAGACAAAAAGAGATTTGTAGCCAGTGAAAGGTATACTGTTGAATTTTTAAAATATCACCTATATACACATGCACGCATAAATAAAATTCGTGAATATAAAATAAACATATATCTACTGCCAGTGCTGTTGATGGTACATTAGTGCTTTAATTCAATTTAAATACTTTATGCCTGGCTGTCCTGATGTAGCTGGAGTTGCCATCTCCAGTGTCCTCAGTGAAGTCCCTCACCACAGGGCAGCTGGGTGGTGGCCCTGCAGGGTAGAGCTGAGCATGTTGATGTTTCCAGAGCAAAACTTCTCTCTCTCTTAATTTTTTTTCCTCCATTGAAGATGATCAATTCATTCAAAGAACATGAAATTTTGATTGAAATCTTCCCCTGTCCCAGTTTTGGCCCCCGGTCAAGTAGAACACATCTTGCAGTCTTTGTTTAGACCCATCATGTATTTAGATATATTGTCCTAATGTCATGTTTAAGGCCTTTGATGAAAGATACGGTCTAAAGCACATCGTGGAATGTTCTCTGAATCGGGGTCTTTAATAACGTTAACCAGATGTTAGGCAGCCTATTTTTGGAGGGTCGTATGTAGATGCAGGGTAGGAGTGGCAGCTCTTTCTATCATGCTCTGCTTTTCTAACACTTAAAGACGCAGTTGTTCATCATCCACATTGCTATATCCAGATGCAGATGAAAATAAATCTTCCTGGATTTAACCATTTTTCAACAGAATTGTTTAAATCCTGTCTGCAAAGCTTCGGGTTTTTCTTCCATGAGCTCTTCTTATCCCAAAATGTTTCCTAAAGGAGTGGTTAGGTGATAGCATTCCATGCCTGCCTGCTCTGCTCCTGCTCAGCATTTTGACATTGGTGCCGTCTTGATGGATGAAGTTTTCAAAGACGATGTGTGTTTCTACATCTATCCCAAGAAGAGGCTGCTGGGTTGAAAGAGTTGTGCTTCTGCCATCTTCTTGGCCAGGTGTTTTCTCCCATCTGGACCGTTTGAGGTTTTGGGATGCAAACCCCAGCAGCAGATGGAGCTGCAGAAGGGCTTGCCCCATGGGTCAGCCCTCCAGTGGCTGGTTCAGCAAACCTCTGGCTGATGGGACATCATCGTGCTGGTGCAAGCCTGGATACTTCTACAGTCGCTGCCTTTTTCCATGTTTGCTTTTTAATAGTATTTTGACTTCATCTTGGGCTGTAATGGATTTTGTGTAGTGGAGGAGATAAGCTGAGAAGCTCCACTCAAAAGTACCTCGTTGACAGCCTCTCCTCTGCTGCAGGAGTGCGTTCTCTCTCTGGCCATGCGTGGTTTTTAGCTGTAGCGGCCGAGTTTCGAGTGCGTATTGTCAAGCACGTCGCAAAGCTTGTCGGTCGGCAAAGCATGTGAGCGTGTGGCACCAAATTCCCCAGAGTTGCGGTGGGTTTTCTTCGAAAGCCAGCAACATCAAAACAATTTAGCTTGATCCTTTCTTTCTACACTGGTGTTTTTGCAGGAAAAATAGCCAGAGATTAATTTGTTTGGGAGACGGGCTTTTTGGAGGAGGTTTTTTTTCTTTTAGCCCATGGGGCCAAAAATTGGTCTTGACTTCAGTGGGGACGAAGATATCTTCCTGCGGTGTGGATTTAGATTTAGCTGTAATCTGGTATGTCTTCTCCTAATGAGAAAGCTGGCTGCCTCCTCTCCCCCCACAGAATTTCTTGCTCCGTTTCTGGTCTTTTTTTGTTGAAGTGTGCACCTTCCACAAAGCCCAGCAGCTCGAGCATCTTTTATGAGTCTCCATTTAAGCACATGTTTATGTATTGCCTTGGATAGGGGAGGTTTTAAGTCCTGAGCTGCAGCTTCCCTTGAGAATCTGTCTAAAAAATTAACATGAACCTCCAGCTTTTTTCAGGTACACCTGTGACATGAATAAATAAATAGCTCAGTGCTTTCCTATAGGACCAAATATATTCCATAACTTTACCCAGTAACTCTCATTGTGCAAACAGTGGTATTTTGAATTGAGACCATCCACCCATACGGTATTTTTTTTCACTGATATCGCTGTGCCTAAACTCAAACTTTTATTGCCATAGCTACATCAGCCAGGGATGGCAGCAATGCAATTAAACATGAGATGTTTAAATAGCTACTTTTTGAACTAATTCCTCTGTTGTGGGATAGGTCTGAGTAGATGGAGGCTGATTAATGCCCCCATTTTGTTTGGACATTTGTGTCTGAACTCCAAGTGTCATTTTTATGATAGGGAGAGGCAAAAAAACCGCTACGTGAGCTGGTTTAACTGGTGAAGTGTTGGTAATGTGTGGGAGTAAGGGGCATGGTGGCCAGGAGGCTGGGGTGCCTGCCTTGGCTGTGCTCCTGTTCTCCAGGATGGGAAAGGTGTAAACCACAGCCATAAAAAAAATAAAATACTTAAGCATCTCGATATCTTGGCAGGTCTGAGCCTTAGAGCTGGTTTTCCAGTGGTTATCGGACCTCTTGCATGATCGTTGGGTTTCGGTGATACCTGCCCAGGCACATCCAAGTTTGCAAGCAAGTGTTGGAGTTTGGTCCTCCGTCTTCATGCTTGGTTTTTTTACCGAGTGCCGAGAGGCTTTGGGTGGGATGCTGAGACACCCTTCCTACAAATGGGTCCCTCCTGTATTTGCAGGAGAGCTTGAGTGCACGTGCAGAGGCGGGGTTCAATGCGAATGCATCCTCTGTCAAAATCTGCGTTAAATGGAAATAGGGCTCACTGGACTCCCCTAACCTGTGTTTTGCGTGGCTGAGTGATGGAGTCTTGGCCTACTTTGAAGCGAGAGGAAGGGAATGGGCAAGGAGAAGCAGGAGCTGGAGTTGCTAGGGAAACACGAGCGGGGATGCTTGCACGGCTCTCACCTGATCCCTGCCGCAGCAGCGGCACCACTTCCCTGTCATGCTGGTGCCATGTAGCCTCCTGAGGAACTCACAGTCACAAAAAGCTGCTTAAATTGACCCATCCGGGAGCATTTCTCCCCCGAGGCCCGAGGGACAGCAGTGATGCCCAGCAGGACCCCGGGGAGACAGCGGACACATGGCCAGCCCCTGGGCTGCTCCAGGAACGTACTGCCCGTCGGCGACACGACCGGTCCCGGAGGGTTGTGCTGGAAAATGAGGCAAATGGGGGTTTTCTCCTCCTGGGATCACTTTTGGGGAATTGCCAACTCTTCCTCAGTAGGAAGAAAGGAGGCAGGTTTGGTGATTGCTCCACTCGTGCCCGTATCATGGGACATGGGGACGCTGCTGGACCCGTCCGGCTTGTCCCCATTTTCATTGCTCTTACAACTGTTGTCGCCATTCATCCCTCTGGACTACGAGTCCCAGAGTACTTTGCTATTTGAATAATTTGTACCAGGCTGCGTGCCTAGTGCTTAGCAGTCTCCGTACCAGGAAAGATGATTGTCATTGAATTTATGATGATGCAGGCATTCTCTTTCCTGCAAAATGTTTTATTTATTGCAACGGTTATTGATAGCTGCACTTTACCAATCCTGTTGAGGCAAAACAACCTTCTACAACTGCTTTTTTTTTTTTATTTGGTGCACGTGATAAAAATCAATCCTGGCAAAAAATTCAGTATCTGGATTCTTCTTGGCTTCCCCCCCTTGTAAGATTTAATAATAGCTTGTAAATGTTTTCATCAGCTGCTCCTGTGTTCTTTAATTGAGTGCAGATGAATCTTGAATGAGTGGGGTTTGTATGACTGGTTCGGTTTTTTTTAATGTTTAAGCAGGGATCCATTCAGTTTAAGCCGTGAGCACTTTTGGAGGATGGATGCGGGACTGTTTGTAGTGTGATTATTTTCTTAAGTTTAGAATTAAACAGTCGAGGAGGAAAGCAATTGAAGCTTTCCTGTGCCGGCTGGTTCCTTGGGAAGTAGCCTATACCGTGCAGGAATTGGAAGCAGCTGGCTTTGCTTTATAATTAATCAAGGGAGTGATTATCTTGCGATAATCTTGCCCCCTTCATCTCCTATTGCCTAAGTAAACACAACTTCAGCTTGCATAAATTGAGTTTTGGCCTTCCACCTTTCGCTACCAGAGGTGAAAATTCAGGTGTGCTGCGATGAGCTGCCCCTCCACCAGCTCTGCCCGGCTGGTCCCCGTTGCCCCGGGACGGCGTGAGAGGAGGCTGAGCCGGGCTGACTCCGCCAAGAGCAGTGGCGGAGCCCGGTGCCAGCTCACGCTGGCCCTAGGTGAGCTATCCCCAGCTCGGTCGAGCAGGGACCGCGTTTCACAGCCAAACGGCCACGGGAGGAGAAGGCGTACGTGGCGCGCTGCAGGGCTCTGGCTGCACCCCGGTAACTGCTTGGTTTTGTTTTTTTTAAATGAAGCGTTTTTGGCCAGAGGCGGCTGCTGCTTTGAGCTTCAAACAGAAGAAAGGGACCAATTAAAAAATGAAAGGTGCCTGCTGAGGGGTGAATGTGGGGCTTGCGCTGCACAGCGTCAGCGTCTCCAGTTCAGTAGGGTGGTGCTGGGTGAGATGAGCTCAGATTAGCTGAACTTGTGTCCTTAAGAGCCTTGGTTACGTCCGAACTTGCAACGGACTGGAGAGGCGGTTGGCACGCACGCGGCCGGCTTTGGGGCAAAGCCTCAAATCCCTTTTGGCCAGCTTGCCCGAGTGCTGCCGGGGGGTCAGCATTGCCACGGCTGCAAATCCCAGCACCCCGGGTTAGGGCTTTGCCTTCCGAGGCTGCTTTCAAGTCCCGTTTAAAAGGAAGGAAAAAGTACATCTGAATAGCAGATTCTGCGTTCGTCTCTGATTTTATTCCTTACTGTTTCCCTGCAAGATATTTCCGCTGGGAAGGTGAAACCATGATCTGGAAGGGACCGGCTCCTTGCTTGTCAGCGGCGCCAGCGTGGCCCGTTTGCTTGCCCGGAGGCGGGTGACGCTCAGTGCCAGCTCCTGGTTAAAATACATTTAGTTTCTAAATTAAGACGGGGATTCTGCAGAAACACTTGGCATAGGTGAGTTGGAAAAAGGTTTTAAGGGTAAGCAGGTTATTTATACTCTGCCTTGCATGTCCAGCCTGTGTTTGTGCTGCTAAGTCGTTTATTTTATGGAAAGACCTCTGCCATAAATACTCCTCTAACCATCACTCAGCAGCAAGCACAGGGTGGCCATAGGGCAACACTTTCCAGCTTGGATGGAGGAATGTGGCTGGAGAAAGAGTTTCAGTGGGATGCAGCCCCTTCCCGGGGACCGTATCCTGCACCCTACAGCAACTGAGAGGGAGCCGCAGGCTGGCTGGTGGTGAGATGACTGGTCCTGCCCCGGGTTAGGGGTTAGGGCCTCCATGTGCACGCATGTGCAGCTTAATTTTAAACATTGGAAAGGTTTTCAGGCTCCTTGGGCTGGGAGCAATTGCAGGTTCATGCATATGATATTTTTTAGCAGGGATTGGTGTGTTTGCATGAGACCCAGTACGCTATGGCACTGGTCCCAGTTGTTGAAGTCCCTGGAAAATACTGTTTAATACAAATTTTCCTCCTCGGGACATAGGTGTGAACTGGCCAGTGGGCATTTGAGCTAATAAAAGGGGTTTGGAGGTGCCTCTTGCTTCAGGGGTGGGGGAAAAGGGTTTTGCAAGAGCCGAAACTTGTGAGGTGTTAAAGAAAATCCCCATCTTCCTGTAAAATGTCTGCAGGGACATTGATCCTCACAGATCCATTTGTCTCTCAGACTCTTTAGTAGGAAAGAGTTAAATGTCTTTTCACATATGTTCATCGCCACAGACTTGGGGAGGTTTCTCTTCTTCAAGAAATGAATGTAGCACGTGTTCAGCTAAAAATATTGCAGGAGGAATCCTTCCTTGGCCACAGCCCCGACACAGGAGAGCAGCTGTGAGTCATGGGGATTCTGTTTGTTTTTAAATTTTATCTGTCTTCAAAGTGATGCTGTGGTGGTCGTGGGGCATTAGAAGAGCCAAAGACCCCGTTAACCTTCTTTTGCATTCGAGGATGGACGCGGACTAGGGCTTCTCGGCAGCCATTTGCAACGTGGGATGGAGGAGGCTGTTGGTTTTGTTTGCAGTTACCTGCAAGAGCAGCATGACTGGAGGTTACTGGGATGAGCTGCGCTTTGGTGGCTGAAGGTTCGGTGTCGATCCCTGACACTGAACCTTCCTCACCAAGTCAGGCACCTGCTTCGCTCTGTTAACGGGTAAAATGGATATTGACCCCACGCATCAACCGTCTTTCTCGACCCGTGCGCGCCTTTGATCAGTTCGCTGCTTTTGAAAAGCCAAACCACTCCCGTGCATCTCTCAGTGGGGTGGGATTTCTTATGTTTGGCTTAACCTTCTACTTTAGGGCCTTTTACACCCGGTAGGTAATTTCAGCTTAGTGTTTCCCTTCTTAAACCCACAGTGTGGGATTACTGCTTGCTGGGTAGATTCGTGGCGTGGGATGGGGTTTCCTTGCTGGCTGTATTAGCACTGCGGGTGGGTGCTGCTGCTCATTCTCAGGAAGGTGCCGGGAAGCTGCACTCAAGGGCTGGCATGCCCTGTGCTATCTGCTCCCACTCCCAGACAGATCATTTTAAACTGTGCCTTACTTTGCATTGTAAAAGGAACCCTCCCCTCTTTTTTCCTTTCTTTCTTTTTCTTTTTCCCTTTTTTTCCTTCTTTTTTTTTTTTTTCCTCTCCATTGCTGGACAGTCATTCGCCCACTACCTCAAATCCCAGTTGAGACCTGGTGCTGAGGGGCAGATGAAGCAGTGAATGTATTCAGCCCAATGATTTCCACATGAGCAGGGCTCTGTGCCCGTGAAAGACGTGAACTCATTGCAGAAACCTCCCAAGAACAAAGCTTTGGAGAAAGGATCAACCTTATTAGCACATTTAAGGAGAAAGGGGGTTTGTCACTGTATCAGTTATGCTTCAGCACATTAGCATTGTAAATCTCTTTGTGGAAGAATTGATTAAAAAACTATATTTACTTTCCACCCTAAAAAAACCCAGAAAGAAAAAATTAAATCCCCAGCACGCTAGTTTGCTGTAAATCTTTTAAACAAAGTTTATGGGGTTTGATGGTTTGAAGCCTCCTGCAGTTAGAATGAATTTTTTTCAAGCAATCTTTTGGTTTCCCAAGTATTCTTCTAGCCTTTTCACTTGAAAAGGAAAGGCAAACTTTAATGAATTGAGCAGGGGCAGTCTTTGAATGAAGCGAGGGTCAGTGCTTCTCCAGGCTTTTCTTCCCATTGTTTGAAGAATACGCTGAGGATGGTAGGAGCAGATGTGCTGCTTCTCGCCGGGCTTATTCTGCCCCCAGTATGGACATGAGCTGCCTTTGCATTAATTCCTCCAATGGTTACTGCAGCGTAGTCTATGTTAATGTATTGAGGCTGGTTGTAAGCATAGGGTGAGCCTCTTCTGATAAAGAGTTGGTGCTTTGCGTTGACACCATCCCATTTAAAAACACCACCGCCACCACAAAGAAGATGGAAAATATCAATAAGAAGGAAAAATCAGCGAAAAACTCTCAGTTCTGTGATTTATGTTGCAGGCTGTATACCCTGCACTTGTGACCCCTCGTAGAGGTGGATCTGCCATACAGTCCTGCCGCAGCGGGGATCGGCAAACTTAGCCGGCTGTGTTAGCGATGGAGGGTGAACGAATGCAGCACCAGCCCCTGATTGCTGACCGTGAAATGTTGTTTGTAATAGTACCTGCTGCTGGGCTTTAATTCCAACCAACAAAATAAAAATTTGGAAGGTGAAGGAGATTGCATTTAAAACAAGTGTATGTGAATGATCTATCTGTATTTCATAATATAGAGAAAGATTAGCTGTGCTTTGAGCACTAGACTACTAATGGCTTTTGTTTAGCCAATGACTCTCAATTTAGCTATGCTGTAAATGAAATGGAGAATGGGCGCTCGTGGTCATGAATGTTTTAGTGTTGACCAAAAAAGAGTATGTTTTTTTATTACGGTGGAGGTTAAGCAGAGACTGGCTTTAAAGCAGATATGCTGCATTAATTAAAGGCAGCCGGAAGCCTGGCAGGTTTTTTTGCTTTTGGAGGGAAATCCTGCAAACAGGGGCTTGCTTCTGACTATTCAAATTGACATGAAAATCTCTGCCTTGTGTTAGTTACAGACGTGGCATCCTTGGTTGGGCTCTGTCCCGTCATGGAAATACTGTTATGTCACTGCATGTTACTAGCTGAGGTACCGCTGTTAGGATGTCTTTTAAGGTAGGTTTTGTCTCACGGGCACACATCATTACAACCGCTGTTTCAAGGACAGTATCTCTTTCACGAGGACCGTATCTCTTTTGCCTTCTGAATCTCTCATGCTCTTGAAACAGAGCAGTTGTTCAGTGGAGAATGTAAAGTACATCCTCGTCCCTGCCTGCCACTAATGATGGAGGCGGTTTGTTTTGGTTAGGGGGAAAAAATGTAAAATACATGTAATTACTCATCTGTTCATCGTGCTTTCTGCCCTGTTCTCTTACCTTGTTCACACACGTGTGTGGGACACGGTTTGCCCAGAGGAGAGGGCAGAGCTGAGCTCGGGTCTGTGCAACACGAGGCGGCCATGGCAAGTCCCTCTTGCATGAGTGGTGGCTCCGAAGAAGAGGGTCATGGCCCGCTTGTGCCCTTGTAGCTCACAAGGAATGATCTTTACCCCATGAAACACCCATGTAAAAAACACGACGTCTGTGCCTCTGCCCTGGAGGTGGATGCAGCAGGAAGAAATCCCGATCTGCTCCACTGGAGCTGCCTTTGCGGCAGCCCCATCCTAATTCAGCCTCGTCTGGATGAAATTACTGGTTTGCACCCGATTCGTTATCAGAAAATACTCGTTTGTAATGAAGCTGGATTAACCGTGATATTTTACAAGGCTAGCTGGGAGAAACGCTTCATGATTAAGTGAAGCGAGTTTCTACCTGAGCCATGTGCTTTACTCTCCAAAATGTCTCATTTTTGGAGGGCAGGATGCGTCTTTCTCACTTTTGTTCTGACAGGTACGTTTTAAAAACAGGGCTAAACTGCAACTGGCCAAACTTACTCCATCCCCTGGTCAAACAGAGTTGGAGAGATGCTATCGTCAGCAGGATCTATGATGTGTTTGTGTGCTTGGCAGATGCTGTGTGATACCCAGTCTGACCATTCAGGGAAGCGGTCGGCTGACAGAAGGAGTCACCCAGCACAAGCTTAGTGTGATGGGCTTGAGATTCTGTAGATGTTAAGACTGCTGAAGAGGACTGTGATGGCCTAATTTAACCTTTTACGTAGCATGGACAGAGGAACTTTATCTTCTGATACCCACAACCTGTCTTTTTTCTACTGGCTACTCTTCAGGCTTAAAATCCATTCCAAGATAAGGGTCTGCTTAAGCTTCTAAGATTGCTTAGCAGTCAGTAGAGCTAGGAACAGCACGGTCAGCTGAGGAGCAAAATGATACTGTGTATATCTCTTCCAAATCCTGTGGGGATACCCATGATGTGGCAGAGGCTGTTGCTACCGACGGAAAGCTCTGCCGAAGGAATGGGACCAAGAAATCTGACTGTAAGGAAACCTAATATCCACGCTGGTGTTCGAGTTGAAAACCATCTGCTTGAGCTCTCCTGCTAGTCCAGCATGAGAAGATTGTATGCTTCCAAGAGGAACTGTGGAGAAGTGGTGTCCTTCATCTATAAATGGAAGATGGAAATAAGAATCGGGAGATAGAAATTCTCCATCCAAGGATAGTGAGATGAGAGAATGTAGCATTGGGAGAAGATCCCTGGAAGGCATATCTGGCTCATGCAGATGACTCCTCTGAAAAAAAAATTGTTAATCCTTAATCTTGTACTGAGGATGCCCAGAGTTTGGGATTCCTGTTGTGCCCCAGGAAACATATTGCGGATTCATTGGGCTTTGCTGTGCATTGAAATGTGTGAGAAAGAGTCACTGGCTTTCTAGCACTGCTGCAGCGTGCTCTGTTCTTGCCATCCCTTAGGCGGACAATTTGCAAGGCGGGATTTCCCAAAAGCACTTGGTATTGACTCAGCCCTACTTCCAGAAGCCAAGGGAAATATCTGCTGAGGCACTTGGAAGCCCCTCCTGGAGTTGCTCAGCTCTGTGGGGACTTCCACATGTGCTTTGATCTTACTGTCTGCTGCTCTTTGAAACAGATTTTGTGGAGAGCAGATAGTCAGGATTCCTGAAGACTTTTAACTTCTGTTCTGCAGCAGCTCTCCGTATGTCTTGCCTTTACAGTGACGATCCCCCACCCAACACAACTTTGGCACCATCTTTGGTGTATGCTGGGAGGACACGAAAGGTGTCCCGGGAGCTGTGAGTGGGGTTTTTGGTACGGGCAAACTCAGGGCGGTGGCTTTCTGGTTTGCAAACTCTCCTACTTGATGAGCAAGAGGATGCCCTGCAGAAATGGACAAGACAGGAGTTTGGGGGAAGTTGGATTCAGCCAGCAAGTCTTGACACCAAAACACGGGCTGTGGTGGGGAAGATATCCTCAGTCTGAGTGCTGTGCTCTTTGAGTCCTCGAGTGACTCTGAGTCTGCGGGGAAGGTGGGTTGCTCCGTCCTTCACCAGTGAAACCGCGTCCACGTGAGGCTTTTCTCCAGTGGCCCAAACCTGCCTCGCTGCTGCCAGCAGCTCCTTGGATGCTGCGCTGGGAAGAGCTCTTTGGACCGCTGTTGTAATGCTCCCGCTCAACATGCCCCGTGTTTGCCTACCTGGTTTAAAGTGTTACTAGTTCCTGAATAAAGAAATTATTTGCAGGAGCTCATTAGCTTTCCTGCTCTTGAGGACTACAGCTGTTAAGAAGTGACTGCTAAAGATGTGGTCAGATGTGCTGTTGAAATTAAAACACAGTATGAATTCAATGTGAAATAGCTACTCCTAAATGGCTGCATGCATGTAGATGCTCCTAATCTGGAGCAGAGATTAATTTTTAATCTGTTTTATTTTGTTGCAATATATCCCGGAGGCTAAATTGAAACAAAACAATATTATTCCAAGATAAACATGCTCGCCGGTGGGTATTCAGGGGGAACAGGAGCTCGAACAGCTCTGCTGGAACAGCTCCGTGTGTGCAGAAGCCGCAAACCGACTGCGGGCAGCAGTCGTCTGCTGCGATTTTAAGAGGGAACCCATGATGTGGAAAATCCTTTGCAGCTGATATGTCAGTCATACCTGAGGATCAGCCAGAAGGGAGGGATAACGGTACATTTGCTTCCCAGTCAAGGGTGAGCAGCTTGCAAAAAACTCAAGTAAAGCTGGAAATAAGCTGCTGAGAGTTAATGGGCAATTGCAGAGTGGTGTACAAGCAGTTATAATGTTGGACAATGAGAAGTAAAAGCGCTCGGGGAAAAAAAAAAAGAAATGGATCCAGTGCTCCTGATGTTGATCCATGTCTTAAAAGCAGTAAGACTGATCAAAATTTCTTGCAAACCACCATTTTCTGGGGCGTTCACATGAGGCCCACTGTAAGTTAGCTGGCTCTCTGGGAGCCGTTTGCGCCGACGATCGTGCGAGGGGATGGGAAAATTTTCAAGGTCATTCTAGGCTGAAAAAAAAAAAATCTGCGGTGGGTAGAAGCGATCGCTGTATTTTCCCCTTTTAACACGCCTGAGCGGGGCTCCCCCACCCCTCCATCACCCCCTCCTCTCTCGGCGCTCGCCTGCACGCGTGGCTCTGGACATGCCAAACCAGAAACGCTCCTCCCTGACCCCTTCGGCCAGATTTTGGGGTCGGGAGAGAAGTCCTCGGGTCGCAGGTGTTGAGATGCCTTCGGGATGCCTTCACGCCGGCAGAGGTTTCCACGCTGGGCTGCCTGTGCCGCTGGCGTTGTGCTGGTGGTCTCAGGGGGGTTGGTTGGCCCCGGTGTCCCCGCAGGTTGTAATGGGCAGGGCGGGGGGTGACAGGCACTGGCAGCACCCGGGTGTGTGGCCACGGGGCTCCCCCGGCCACTGCGCTGCCCTGGCTCCGCTGGTTGTGTGCAGTACAGAGTGCCACGCTTGCCTTGATAGAGTTAAGTAATGGTTTTTTTCTTCTTTTTTTTTTTTTTTCGTTTATTCTCTTTTTTTCCTTCTCTTTTCATGGGGGACTGGGATGCTTTTCTGCTTCAGCTATTTATACATCCAGACAGCCCTGCCTGCTAGTGCCGGTCTCTATTTTAGCACAGCGCAGCTCCTTCCTTTGAGGTTGCCTTCACCTGGTTTATTTTGTGATAAAATGAGCCCATCTTCACCCTGGCTTCACCTTCAGGGCTGCGAGTTATTGGAGTTAAGAGCTATGGTATTTTTCTCTCAGCTGTGTAGAGATGCTCAAAGCCAAACAGCATTGATCCAAGCACCGGCTGCCAGGATCGTGGGCACCTGTGGGAATTGGGTGAAACATCCCTTTGCTTTTGGGTTTTTATAGAAATTGTTTTTGCAAATTGGAAGAAGCTCTCAAAATGTATTTCCCTGTTTTGTTGCTAAAAAAAACCCCATACCCCTTTCACCACTTCAAAAGGGTGAAGAGGATGGGTGCAGGGCTGCAGCTGAAATTGCGGATGGTGGTAGCAGAGCAGTGAAATGCTGTGGGACCCTGGGCTGGCGAGGGTCGTCACATCCCTGTGGGCATCTTCTTGCCGTAGGGAAACGCTTGATTTTATCTTAGCAAAACCTGCTGGGTGGTTTGTGCTGGGCAGCAGTGGTGGCACGCCAGGTGTATTCCTTGTATTTGATACTGTGCTGTTTCACCTCTGATAGAAACTGGATGCTTTTCATCTAGCCCCAGCGTCATCTGTGCTAGAATGATTGATGATTAAATGTGATTTTTCCTCTAAATTCAGGGAAATTTCAGCAGAAGGTTGGAGCAGAGCAGGAAGCAGCAGCAAACACCATCTCTCCCTCATAGGGAGAAAGATCCCCCTCCTTCCCTATTAAATTAACAATAATGAAATAATTCCTTTATACTCATAGCTGGTCAGAAATAACTTGCCCATCTCAAGAATCTCCTTATGTGTTTGCTGAAAATCTTTTTCAGGATGCGGGGCTCACTTTTTTCCTAGTTTAAGAAAATTGCATCCTCGCTGGGAGCAATGCTGTGATAGCGTGTGGATGGGAAAACGATCTGGGTACTTTGGTTTCCACTTGTATTAAACTTTACAGCGGGTTTACCTGCCGGAATCGAGAGGACTTCAAATGAAAGTGGAGACCTTCAAATGAAGAGTCTGACGGTGATGGGAAACGGCTTTAAAGCATTAGGGAGGGTAGCCTGAAATCTCAGGCAGTCAGAAGGCAAATGAAAAGTAAAGATAAAAAATTCCTCCGAGGTGTTTGCTTAAAAACCAAATCTCATGAAGCTGGTTGTTGCTAGTGTCCACCTAAAAACTGGCAATTCAGAGAAAGAAAATGCTAAAAAAAAATATTAAAATTCCATATACTGTTTGGAAGGCAAGACACTGCTGCCTTAGAAGAAGTGCCATTTGCACGTTTGTATGTACTGAAATTGCTTGGGAGAGAATATTGAACTCGGCTGGGGGAATGGAGGAAGAGACTAATTATATATAATCTTAAAATGAATTAGGTGATATAAATGTAATGAAAGCAAATCCTGTTCCTGGAGAGACTTTTCAGTTTGCATTTTGATATCCTAGGGCGATGGCATGTTGCTCTCTGACAGACAACCATTTGATTTGGAAATATGTGAATAATTGGGAAGTGAAACCTCTTTGAATTTGTTACTTTCCCCTCTAGCGTTTGAAGGACTAATTATAGGAAGAGCTGCAGAATGCCCTACGCGGGCATGCATGCAGCCAATTTGGTACTTTGCCGGTTGCATGAGTCACCGTACTGCATCCTGTGCTCTTTGATATGTGTCCTTGCTTAAAAAATTATATATTTATTTTATAGATGGAGAGATAAGCATGTTACGCTCCGTGTCACTGAGCCCTTGCTAAAGATATCTGTGGTTAAAAAAATGCGCAGCAGCTCTGTGGTCGAGGCTGGGGATGGGTTGGGACGTGCAGGTAGTTGGGTGGGAATAAACACACACACGACTGATGGGAAAAGTGAGCGGCTGGAAGCTTAAGCATGGCGGCAAGCCTTGTGCTGCCTGCTCGATCAAGAGGCATTGCCCTATTTTCAGATGATTTTAAAGTGAGTCTGAGGATAGAATAGAAAAGAACAGAATCGTTTAGGTCAGAAAGGACCTTTAAGATCACCAAGTCCAACCGTTAACCTAGCAGTGCCAAGTCTTCCGCCAAACCGGTCCCGATCCTCCTGTCTGCAGTTCTCTGTTTACCGGCAGCTGGAGGCTGACCCTGCGCTGGGCAAGTGGGATCATCTGCCCGTGCCCAACGTGGCCGCTGCCAGTCCCCCAGCCGACACGGGCAAAGTTGGTGTAGCCAACCTGAGCTTTCCACGGAGGAGAGAGGGTTAATGAGCTGCGGGGCTGGTCCGCAGCACTTTGTCTCATTTATCATCCGTGCCTGTGCCCAGCCCCAGGATGGTGGGTTCGGAGCAGGGATACAGGGCCAGCATTGGGGCAGGAGACATCGAACAGGTGAATAAAAATACTTCTTAATCTGGAAAAAATGGTATTTCACTACTTGGAATAGCTCACAAATCTTAAATAATAACAATAATACCGTATAAATGCATGAATGTCTTAAAAGTATATAAAGTCCTCCTCTCCCACTAAAGGTAACATTCACGATGGGAGCAAAACCACTGCTGAGATGGGCTGTGCAAGGAGGAGGGAGGGCACTTACGGTGAGGTGAGGGTATAAAGCCACAGGTCTGCAGGCGAGATCTGCAGTTCCCGAGCTGTGCCCTGCAGACCCATTGTAGTGTCTTACCTTCAGCTTTTGTTATTTAGGTAACACGGGAAGTTTGGGATCTTCTGACATCGATGAGTCAAATGTGCCTTGTGGCTTGTTCGTCACCTGATGTATAACCCCGGGCTTGGAGCTGTGCCTCTGCCGCCGGCTCTCCCCTCCTGTGGTGATGACATTTGCTGCTGTTTGTAAAGCAGTGCCGGCACGGAGAGCTGCAGAGCAAATCGGGATGCTTCGCTGGGCTGGGATGCAGGAGGCTCCGCTCGCGATTTTGGCCGAGAGCTGATGTGGGAGGTTGCACAAGACTCGGTGCATCCTTTGTCTCGCCTTCTTTAGGCAATATCCTCTTTGGGAAGAGCCTAGCGCAGTGAGGACCAGATGTATGTTAAGCCCTTAGGGCCATATTGAAATGCAAATGGAAGTGAAATAGTGTATTACTTCCAAGAGCAGCAATGGTGGCGTAAAGACAAAAATGCTGCGTTGGTAGACTGTGTGCATCAAAAGGGGATATAGCTGGTTATCAGCCCTGACAATACTTTATCCTGTTAGGAAACCCGCATGCAATGCAATGTTGTATTTGGAGTTTTGAGGTCATTGTTACACAGATTATTTAAGCCTGGATGCATTTTTAGCTGGACTTTGTCTAAAGAATAAACATAGCCAGGGCTGTTTTCCAGTCATCAGCTAAAGAGCCAGACTGAGGGCTTGAGTCAGCGATCCTTGCAGAACGGTACTGGCTATCTTCAAAAAAATTTCCTAACACTTTTTGCTTTTGAAAATGTAATTGTGCATAAAGTGATGCACATTATTTTTACTTCACAAACGATTCTGGTGCCTGGACCGAGTGTGTGTGTGTCTTGGCTCTGCTTCTCGCTTGTGTGTGTGGTGCTCTGCTTCCTACATGCATCCATGTGTGCCTGAGGTGGCAACCTAAAGATGGGGCTAGTCCTCTTCCAAGAATAAAAGAGCTTAATTATCTCCTTCTGAAAAACCAGTGGCATAGGGACGGGAGTTATATTTTTGCTACGGTAGGGACGTGTGGCTTCTATTAACGTAACGAACACGTAGTCCATATCCTCTGAGAAAAGCCTGCTGTAAACAAGGGAGTCCAGCTCTTGCTGCAGGGATGGTAGGTCTGCCCTTGCTTTTGATGCGATCTGTAGAACTGCTTTTCAGTAGAAACGTCTGTATTGTTCAGATTTCACGGTAAGATAGCTAATCCCCATTAGTTATCTCCGTGCTAGAAATGTACCTTTTATGGCAAAGACGGCAAGATGTTAATTCCTCTATATGCTAAGATCAAAGGTGGTTGTGAGATGCCAGCTTGGACCGAGCACTATGATGACTTCTTCTCTCTGCTTAGGTTTTTCAAAACTGTGTAGTGGCTTGCGGATACCTAATTTGAGACATTTTAAACACTCTTTTTGTCCCCTCAAGAATCAGGCATCTTTTCAAGATAGCTTAGGCTGGCTACCCTGCATGAAAATCTTTACTCCCTTGAAACTCTTGGCCCACATCTTCCAGAATACAGCCAGACAGGCACGGCAGCTTCCTCTGCTTCAGTGTAAAGGTCACTTATGATGTGTTGTTAATGAATAATTTACTACTGCGTGCTTCCCTCTTTCAATGGAAGGAGTATCCTTGCTACAGAAAACATTAAAAAGTTGCTAAGATGGAAAATAGAAATGAACAGATGAAAAACCCGTGCAAAATCTCTGCCCAGTGGGGAACAGTTGCAAGTGTTGATCTGGAGAGGAGCAGGGATGGCTTCTGGCAGGGAGGAGCTTGTGGAAGTGTTGTGTCCTCCTTCTAGCAGCTGTTGGCTCCAAATGACACTTCTGGGCTCGGGACAGTTGTTCGAAGGGATTGGGTTCCTTGAATCCCAACATAACAAGAAATGCAGGCCATCCGGATAGGTCAAATGGAAATCAAGAACAAAATCGCAGTCAATAGCATTCTGCGTTTGGTTTACCAGTACCTGCTTGGGTCTTGCAACATTGGAAGTATTTTTAAATGATGTATTTTAGTTTGAAGACATTTAGTATAGGAACAGGACAATGGCCAGACTGGGCCAAAGCTTTTTGCCTGGTCCTGGTGGCCTGATCCCATCTATTGCCAAGTGGTGCCTGGGGAGGAATGGCAGAACAAGCCAGTGCACATGGCTTGTCTTATAAACGTTATGGGGCATCTTCTGAGAAGGAGTTCCCCATGTCACTTGTCCTTTGTGTGAAGAACTGCCTTCTCCAGGTTTGTTTTGAACCTGAATCCCACCAGCTGTGATTGTTTCACCCCTTATCACTTGTTGTTCATCAGTTGTTTCACCCTTCGTCACTTGTTTAACTCTTCATCAGTTGTCTTACCCTTGCAAAGTAGGGGCCATCTCAGAGATGGAGATTGATCAGCAGTATTATTCTCCAGTCTTAATTCAACGTTAAGAAGAGTGCATCCCATAGTGCTCACCAGAGGTCCCAGGATAGCGAGAGTAATAGGTTATGTTTTTCTGGGGTTATTATATTGAAGAAAGTGAATCCTGTACTAGAGTATTTATGTTGAAAAGCTTGAACTGTGACGTGATACCCAGGGGAAACGTGTGCGTGTGGGCTGAAACTCACCTGTAGTCTTATCTTTGCTCTGACCTTAAAAAGAAAGATATAAGAGGTGGAGTTTTCCGTCCTTGTTGCTGCTTGCCTGGGGCAGGTGCGTTCACCTGTTTGTCGGTGCAGAAGCAGATGAACGGTCTTGCGCTCTCCGAAAAGTTATCAAAAGCTTTGTTTGCTCTTCTCGGATAGCTGCAACACCTTACCAAAGTTCAGGAAAATTGGCTGAAGAGGACTGAGACCTGTGTGTTCAAACCTAGTGGGTAGCTTAGTGGTTTTATTGCTCAACTGGCTGCTGTCCGAGTGAAACTTTTTCGCACTGCCTTGGAATTTTTTTTTTGTTTTGTTTTATTTAGAGGAAAAATTGACTTTATTGGTGGTATGTCTTCCATTTCTGTTCCTGCTGATTAACAGAGTGTACAGTAATGTCTGATACGGTACCTTTTTATTAGAGAGGTGGGAGTCGTTTGCATGCCCGTGCCCCTGGGTGCATCTGAGCAGGGAGAGGCAGCAAGAAGATGTGTTCAGGGTGCCAGTTTGCTCATAGCTGTGTAGGTTTGTGTGTATGTTCCTGCAGGCACCTCTCTCATCTTACAACTTACGCACATGGAGATAAGTAAGTGATAAATGAGATTGCATCTTGCTTATGAAGCTCTCTAGGAGAAGGGAAGGGGTTTGCTGCCTAAAACGATCATTTTGCAGGTTATGAAGGGAGTATTTGAAAGATTTTTTTTGTAAGGTGTTTTAAACAAGGATGAATTGATCCTTGCCGTTTTACTGAAATATGGTGGAGAAGGAAGAGGAAGAAATGTAAAGTATCGGGAAGGGTCTCTCAACTGAGTGTTTACGTTAGCAGAGGGAGAATTTATATAAAATGATTGCTTAGAAATTCAGCTAGATCTTACATAGTGCTTCTGATGTCGATGCCTGTTGATAGTCCTTTTTATCTACAGGGAAACCAAGGCATGGCAAGTCAGGGGCAGTTGGTGGCCTTGTGGTAGAATCAGGATGGTGACTTTGGCAGCAGAGCAGTACTGTGCGCTCTGGGTCACAGCTGGTAGCACTCAACATGATGATAATCACCAGGGGTCAAACGTCCTCTCTTCACCCCAACAGTTGTGTAATTGAGGCTGACAACCGTATACTGTTGTTTTTCTTTCAGAGACCGAACTGTCTCCATTATGGAATCATAGAATGGTTTGGGTTGGAAGGGACCTTTAAAGATTGTTTAGTCATGCCCTGCACTATGAGCAGGGACATCTTTCACTAGATCAGGTTGCTCAAAGCCCCATCCAACCTGATCTTGAACACCCACAGTGATGCGGCATCCGCAACTTCTCTGGGCAACCTGTTCCAGTGTCTCACCACAACCATCATAAAAAATTTCTTCCTTATGTCCAATCTAAACCTGCCCTCTTTCAGTTTAAAACCATTGCTCCATGTCCTGTCACTACAAGCCTTAGTAAAAAGCCTCTCTCCATCTTCTTGTAAGCCTCCTTTATACAGTGAAAGGCTGTAATAACGTGTCCCCGGAGCCTTCGCTTCTTTTGGGTTCTCATTGCATTTCCAATGGTAAATCCCTCTCAGTACTTGTGCTGTCCCTGAAAGTGCTCAGACAAGGGCACTTCCATCACCTTATTCTCGTACATCAGCATCTGAATACGTGGGAGCAGCATCAGAGATGAGACTTGTGGAGATTCCCACCTACCTGAGGTTAGGAAGTTGTCTAGGAGTACAGTACTGAATCTTAGAATATTACTTTCTGTTATTTTACGTAGTATTGGAGCTTGGTCACCATGGGAATGGGCATCTAAATAGAAAGTTGAACTGCAAGGGCATGTACCCAGTTTCTGGGGTGGAGCTGTTGAGCTCATGTCATCCAGAAAGCTCGCATGTGGATGGAGGGTAAGTGCTTCTCCTTTCATGCCATGTGCGCGCTGTGGCCCAAAGGGTTTGAGTCATCCTTATGGCTGGAGAAAACTATAAAACATCAGGAAGGAGAACTGTCCAAGGCCATGCAATTATTTTATTGCTTTCCGCCTGCATAACAGGCAGAGTTTCAACTCTCTCGGACAATCTGCTCAGAAACATTTTTATTTCAAAGTGGAATCCGGACGCTGGTGAATGCATGTAATCAAGATGAAAGCTAATAAGGTGACTTTATTCCCCCCCCCTTTACATAATATCTCTTCAGCATCTCTTTTATAACTTCTCTTTAGAGAATCACTGTAGTTATCCAGCCGTTTCTTCTGTGCCTTTCATTATTGTAACAGAAACAATCACTGGAAATTGCATGATGGTATTGGATTGTGCTACATTCCTTCCTCAGGTCATTTGACAGTAGCTTTTTTCAATAGACTCAAAGGAGAAAGGTACATTTCTGTAAACATGAGACAAGTCCTAGATGTGCTGTAGCCACTTGGGAGAAAACTCCATTGTAAAAGAGGCTTTTAAAATTGCTCATGTGGGATGTGCCATTAAGAGCGTAAAGACGGGAGAAATGGACTTCTGATTCAGCTGACAACTTGCTTCTCATCCTCCGAAGAATTTTAGGAATGTCTTTACTTCCTTTTGGAGAGCTTAAGGCTAGTGTGTGATTGCATGGGCAAGAGAGTTGCTTTTCTTCCTGCCTCCCTTCTCTTTCATGCTAGGTTCAGCCGCCTTCCCATGCTTTGACTGAAGCTTGTTAACTCTTGAAATACCAGTGTATGCTGGGAAAGAGGCTTGTAAAAGTCTGTAGTTTCTTCTTTTCCAAAACTTGAATGATCTGAAGATCTAGGATGTAATGTGAAAGATGCTGCTTGCTTCAAGAAGTTATCAAGTATTTTCATACATACTGGCTGTGGGCTGAACTGAGGAAACTCTGATTGGGATGTGGTAACTCATGCTTGTCCTTCATCAGTGTAACAGTGGCTATAAATTGTGCTAGTGCTTGCTTGTGCACTGTACTTTGACCATATTCTTTCTCTTTGAGCTAAAATGCGCTGGAGCATCAGCACTTGGCTCACGCTGGGGAATGCAGGTCGGACTGGCAGCTAAAATTTGTGTGTATTATTCTCTAGAACATAGAGAAATATGGGAATTTTGTCATACTGTATTTTGATGAAAGTGGTCTTTGCCCAAAAGGACTTAATTACACATCAAAACATTGAGCCCTCAAGCATGCTGTAGGGCGCCATGGGCTTTGCTGCAACTTGGGCCTCTATGTAAAGAGCCAGGCAAGCATCCTCCGCCTGGTCCTACAGTGTTTCTTCTTGCTGAAGCCCTTGGTTCCTCTGAAGGAGAAGTTTGGTTGTCTCAGGTGAATAAAGTAGAGAACCCAGCTGGGATCAGCCAACAAACATCCATCATCACACTGGAACTGAGTTTTGAACTTACACATCTGGCAAGATTTTCTCTCCGCCACTGCCTCCCCTTCACCTGGCTGGCAAGGAGAAGCGCAATGCCTGTAAAGCTGCGGAGTAGCAAAAGGTAATCTTAGAAACCTGATTTCTAGATAGAGGGAATCTTCTCCTACTGACAGAGTTACCAAATTAATTCTTTCCTGAGTTTCCCACTTGCTCCTGTAATCTGCTGATTAAGTGAGTCATCTCTATGGTGTATTTGAATTTTGGTCAATGATGGAGTTTAAAACAGTGATTTTGAACCCTGTCCCACAGTTTAGAGTGACTGGGCTTTTTTATTTCCTTTCTTCCTCCATCCTGCTGAGAAAACTGCCCAACTCCAAGCTTTGATTATTCACGTGGAAGAGGGTGATGAGAAGACAAACAAACATCATTTAGTTCTTGGGGGCACGCTTTCCTGATGCTTGACCTTTTGGACTTCCAACATCTTCTTGTCCATTTACATGCATTACAGTTTTTCCAATTACCAGTGAATTAAATTTGGAATTGTGGTATTTGGAAATGTCAAGCAGAATCAATAGAAAAGCACTTGGGGCCCAATCTTAGTAGACTCAGCACATTTTAAAGCATATTTGAAATGTCCCTACTGATAAATCTCAGAGGACCATGTGTAGATTATGAGTTGGGTACCGAAGCTCTCTGTGGCTTGCCAAGTAGGCTGCTTCACCATTATTTTACGTGCATGGGGTGTGTTAGACACACATCAGTCTCTCCTTAGAGAAGACCTAGAGAAGACCTTAGAGAAGAAATCGGGAGCTCTGAAAAGCATTTCTACTGGTGGCACTGGCATGGGAGAATGAGGACGGTGGGATGGAGCAGGCACACATGGAAGAGCTGGGAAAGGTATTGCCACATGGTTATTCCTGTTCCTTAAGTCTCTGCACTCCACAAGGAGATGCTCCCATATTCTCATCCCTTTGCCTGGAAGGAAATTTCTTTCGTAGGCTTGCTTTGAAAGCTTTTCAAAACTTCCCTGTGTGGGGGGAAAATATTTACGAACATACGTGATTCCACTTCCTCCTCCCATGCTCTTTGGAGACCTCATGCTGGCTCCCGAGGAGGATGGGAGAAAACAAATGATTATACTTTAAATGTCATTTCAGAATTTGCTGCATATTTTACTTAGTGATTTGTGGCATCTGGTCAAAATCTGCCCTCTATTTGATTTTTAGGAGTGTAGTTAGAAATATCTTAATCTTGTAGTTAAACTCTTAATATTTTTCTTTCACTGAGGCTGCAAAGTTTGGGGGCTGAGACAACCTTCTTGGTAGCATATTTGCACAGTGCTTAGCCCACAAGGGTTCATTTGTCATGCCAGAGAGTAGACATTGCTGTCACAAGCCAGATAAATGGCCTGCTTAATGCTTTTATAAATGCACACCTCAAATCTAAGAAAAAAACCCATAATCTCCGTAACTATATGGTTGTTTGAAAACTCGCGGTCTGGGAGGAAAACACCACCTCTCCTCTATGGGAATCCTGTATGGAGCAAGGCGTTTTCCTGGTGTAGCGGTGCAGAGGGAGCAGGAGGTGTCTCCCAACGAGCAGGGTGGGTGGAGGAGCGGTCGGCACACGCCTGCCGCGCTTGTGGCAGAGGTCCTGCACGAGGCGGCATCCGTAGGGACGGTCGCACACGGGTAGACAGCAGCTCAGCACCTGGGGAAGTTTGGCCGGGTGGTCTATGGCTTCACGCTTTCTCCCCCACCCCGCGCAGGCAGGCATGGTGGTGGAGCCCTTTTTGGGTGCATAACTTTCTGTTCATCAAGGCTGACTTGATTTTGTTTTTATCCTCTTGGGTGTAGAGGAGGAGTGTGTATCTGTATTAAAAAAAAAAAAAAAAATTAGGCCTTTTTTGTGCTTTATTACTAATTCGGTTTGAGCTCTGCTGTCCAAATTGCCTCGTTTGTGACCCAAAGTGCATTTAAACATGAACTGCAGAAGCACCGTGGCTTTAAATGCTTTTGATTGATCTCCCTGATGGTTTTATTAAAGAACTAAAACCTTTTTTGGGGAGACAGATACAGTTAGTGATGCGAAGGGAGAAATCTAATTACATTTTGGCTTTGTCCTTAACTGAAACGCTACGAAATAGGATTTTTCTAATGGATAACTAAAATGATCTTTTCTTTAAATAAAATATAGAAGTGACCAGCTGAGTTCAAGTCAAAAATGCACTGCTTCCAAAAATTGATTAACTGCTGGCAACGTTTCTGTCCTGCTGCACACCAGTCCAGCCGGTGACCTGGCCAAACCTCCTTGGATCGCTCTGCCTGGCCAGAGGAATGATTTACTAAACCTTTTCCTGAGCGAGCCTCCCCTTTGGGCCAAGAGATTAATCTCATCAGCTCTGTGTGTGTGTGTGTGTACACTCCGTATTTCACTAAATCGAATAATGCTGTCATCTCACTCAGCTCTGTCTTCCCTAAGCAGGAATCTGCCTGGTTTTATGGATTTGTGAAGAGCTGGGGTGCTGACTGCCCTTCTCTGGATCCTTCTTCTATCTACCCTATTCTGCTTAAAATACCAGGGAAATTATTCAGAAGAATTAAGCCTTTATTGTGTCCTTTCCCCGAGCTGGTAGTAATGACTCTTAAAACATGCTCCCTGTATTTTACAAAACAGGTTTTACTAGCAGTTTGGGGGAAAACTCTAATAAAGATCTAATTCTTTTGAATAATTTCCTTGTTATTTTTTACTGACTTAAGCCCAAGTTAAAAAAGAGATATGGGGCGGGGCGGGGGGGGGGGGGGATTGCTACACAGATGTCCGTGGAAGCTGTGAAGCGTGAGTCATGGTGTGAATATAGAAGCCCTGAGTTGTCATCCCTGGTGAGCAGGGAGGATGTATTTCTTAATATTAAGTTCCTTTTTTAATTTTAAAAGAAAATGACTTAAAGCCTCCTGTCCTTTTGAGACTGGTTGTCAATGGCATCATTGTAGGTTACCATGGCAATATATGCTGAGATAATAGATTAACAGCCATTGATTGACTAGAAAACTTAGGGCTCTTTTATCGTGGGATATGCCAAATGTATTGACAGAAAACAAAATTCAGAGTAATATCTTCCCTTGGCATTACACCGTTGCTGTTCCTGGTGCTGCATGGGCCTGGTTTTACCTGATCTGGCTTAAGAACCGAAACATTTTGAAATAGTCCATGCTTTACCACATTTTTTAATGCCCATCCCTGCATCCAGATGGCTGGAAGGGGCAAGCCCTCGGTATTTGCTCACTCCGCGCCTGGGCATACGCTGGCCACGGGGGTCCCCAGAGGTGGGGTGAGGTTTTGGCTTGAGAAAGGGGCTCGTTTCTGTTACGTGGGGCTCCGCCATTTCAAGGCTTTTGTGAAAGACCGGGGGATACAAACAACAAGTCTTTAAATCCTCATGTACAGTTACGTATTTAACCACAGATGTCATCGCTAGTTTGATGCTTTGCCTAAAAACGTATTTAGACTCTATTATTTAAGTACAGCAGGAATGAAATCACCCCACTCGGGGAATAAGTGCTGGAGCAACACTTACTAATTGCAGATTCATTATCGGCTGGGTAGAGATGCAACTGGGTGGTCTCTCCAGAGCAGTATTTTCCAAACTTCCCCAGTTGCAAGCCGCCTTCTGGCTTGATTTTGGGATCTGAAATGCTAGCAATAGCTATTTGAATCTCTTTAATTTGCAGTCCTGCACATAACTTCTGGGCAGGTGTCTGGGAGAGGGAGAGCTGGGGGGCAGCAGCCCTCATCCCCAGCCTTTGCCTCCTCCCCGGCGGCTCGCAGTGTGCTCTGCACATGCTGAGATCGTGGTCTCCCCACTGAAGGGTGTGCCAAAACACAGCCCCGGGTTCGGGGGCGGCTGGTTTAGCGTCCCCGGAGGCGCTGAGCAATGGGAAGGGGTGGGCATGAGCTGGTGCCAAAGTGGCTCGTCCCAGCAGATGCTGCGCCGCAAGGTGAGCGCCCAGCAGCCTCTTATTTCCCAGTTCTGCTCAACCATGCCGCGGTTTGAGGGATAGCTCTTGAAAACAAACCCAAACCTCAAACAAAGGGCCCGACTTTCATAATCACACATGCAAGAATGCATCCGCAGTTGCTTAATTGCTACATGCAATTACCCTCCAAATTAGAGGGCAATTACCCCAATTCAGTGTACAATCTCTGTCATTTTATATTATAAAATTACATGTACAAATAACTATATAGGGACATAACTAAGTGTTTGCAAATAACTTCAGTTGCGTACACAGTTTCATGTATAAAGCTTGGTGGTTTTGACAGTTAGGCAAACAGACTGTCTGGTAAATCACTCAGTGTTTATGCAGACTATTTTGACACATCCCATCTTTTCATATATACTTTCATTTTAGGTTTTAAAAAGGGGACAGGCAGAGATAAAGAGCTGAGATTTATAGCAGCCTTCAGCCTTAGGGAAGATATTCCCTATGTATCTAATTATGAGTTAGGAGCCCAGCAACTGCTAACACCTAGCCCTGGAGTTGCTACACTGGATCTTGGCTATAATTTAGCAACTGTTGGATAATGACACAGCCTCAGTGATCTGTTGGCAGCCCCAAATTAGGAGAGCAGAGTTAGTCTCAGATCAGCAGCAAGGTCCCATGCCTCAGCAGGCTGAAGTCCTTCAGCTCAAGAGGACCCTTTTTAATGAGCTCTCTTGGTGCCTTGCAAGTCCCAAGGAGGAGGAGAGAGGTCTTCCCATGTCGCACAGGGTTTCGACTGCTCTTCCTATCATAACATACCTCGGATAGGTGCTGGGGGTCTTGTTTGGCAAAATCCTAGTGATGCTTCAGTTATCTGGAGCAGAAAATGACCCAAGGGAATCGGCGTAATAATGGTTTCTCAGGACTGAGGTCAAAAAGTTGACTTCTGCCTCAAAAATGGGTGATGGTGAGTAGCGTGCATGGTGTTGGGAGTTCTTTGGACTTGGTGGTGTTTTGCATAAAGGTATTTGTTTGTGGCTTTTGTTCAAGGAAGGTGTTGGGAGAAACCACTTTGCATCGTTCCCAAAGTGCTGGGCGGATACAGTCGGATGCCAGAAGCCATCCTTCAAAGCTTAATTCTTCCTTAGACTTGGATTTCAAACAGGACTTCAGACTTTATTCCTTAAATGACTATTTGTGGATCGTGGTATTAAAATGTTTATAGTTTTTGCCTGGCTGCTGACACGAGGCTCTTTTCCATGGAGAGAACCAAGGCTGATAGCAGGCTGCGCTGCTGGAGATGCCATGCTCCTGCCCTACGTGCATGCTCCTGGTTTGCTTGCTCAGCATTTTCTACAAAGTGCTGCCTGTGCAGCGAGGTGGTTCTGCCTGCGGTAGTTTCTGCAGACGTGGTTGAAATATCTCCCCTGCAAAATGCATACGTATGGCAGGGGCCAGCAGATCCCACCTATGTTTGTACCTCTTGCCTGTACCTAATGGGAATCTCTGCTGGGTAGGAAACAGCTTTTTTTCCAACTTTGCTTTGTGGCTGGCAGAGTTGGTTTAGGTGGGAGGGGAACGGGGACCCAATGAATTAAACCAAGTTCTGACAGCAATCTTCCAACACTTGCGTAGCAAATGTTTTATATCTCGTTATGCCCAAGTCCTGTTGATTTTCTGCCAAAAGCTAAGCATGGGTGTCCTTACCAGCCAGTGCCACCAAATGAAGGAGATCAGGAGCTTTCCTACCACATGCCAATGCTGGCATGAGGGAGATGGCGAGAGCATCGTGGGGAGGGAAGGACAGACTGGGACACACAACCCCTTTAGTCCATCCCAAGCTGTGGTTTGTGATTGCACCCAAAGGCTTTTGTTTCAGGAAAAGCTTTTTGTTACCAAAATTAATCCTGTCCTTTCCCTCAGCTGCTCAGGTTTGGTTCAACACCTCCCTTGAGCCAGGTTGTGCTGCTGTGGGTTGAGGGAAGCCCACTCAAGTCCAATCCGATCCTTGTTAAACTAATGCATGAGCTGTGTCTGGTGGAAGGAGACGAGCGCTTCCTGCACCCCTTTTGGGGCAATTCCATCTGATTCTTCTTGCAACTGGAAATTAGAAGCAGGACATGGTTGATCTGTGCTTCCCCCACCTGTGCTGCTCTGCAGAAGTGTCCAGCTCAGTGTTTCTTACAGATCTCTGGTGGCCTTGGGGGAACGGGCACTTCGATACCCATTGCCCAAGGGGGAAAGAAAGGCAGAAGAAACTATATGGCTTCCCAGAGTTGCAAGAACAGTGCTCAGAATTCCTCCTTTTAGTCACCACCACCCCACCCTTCTCCCTCAAAGGGACAAAACCCTCTTTCAGTTTCCTCCTCCCTCCATTCAGTTGAAGGTTTTACCACAGCAAATGCAGATAAGGCAGGTAGCTACAAACTTTGGTCTCTGCATTATCCATTACAGACCAATATGTGAGTTTTTCTTGATGAGCTAAAGCAGCAGGTAAATTAACACCCAGTTCTGGAGCCATGCCCGTTCCTCCTGCCATCTTGGGCACAAACAAAAGGGTTTCTTGCAGCCCTGAGCACCCAGCTGGATGAGGATCCTTACCAAATGGCTTTCTAAAAAGATTTGAAAGCAGGTAGGAAACACACGGGTTTTTAAAGCATCTCCTTAATGCAAGCATCCTTAGGAGCTGTTTTAAGGAAAACGTACATATATTTAGTCATCCAAAACTTTATACATGCTTTTATTCAACTCATCTAATCTTTGACGGGGCTGGGGGGAGGAACTGCGAAAGGCCTTTTTCCTGGCGTGGTTGCTGTTTGCAGAGTTGGGTTTGCATGTTTGCAAGCAGATCTTAGTCTTCAGCTGAAACTTGTTCCAGAAAAGACAACTGTCTTGGGGGAAGGGAGCCTGGGCTCAGCACAGGATTTAGCAGCCTCGGTTTGCTGGTCCCAGAGCCGATAAAGCTCCTTCTTCCCATCTTTTTAACATTCCCTTTTCAAAGCACGGTGGAAACATCAAACCTCACCGCAGCTTTGTGCATTGCATTGGCCCTTATTGCAAGTGGAGAAAACAGAGGCTACGCAATATTGCTCGAGGTTACAGACGGAGGGTGGCTGAGCCAGGATTAGATTTTGGGGCTGCTTCCCAGGCAAATGGTTCATTAAACCTTCCTGCTTTCTGGGAGGTGGGTTTGGAGAGGGAGGGGAAGTTTCCATCTAGAGCAAAAGCAGGATCACCCTCCCCGCACACAAGACAATGCTCCTTCGCTGTCCTGCTGATTTAACCAGTATTTAGCAAAAATGCTTAATCTGCCCTTACAAAGTGTGGTGTAACTATCAAGAGAACAAATATCAAGGCTTCAACAAGGAGTGTCAATATTGACACTGTTCTGTGTTGAAGGGGTATTGGTAGGTTGTTTTTATTATAGTAAGCAACTTGTCAGAGGAAAACTCAGATGAAGCTTTGCAAGTGCCGATAAAAGCTGCAGGTGCTATTGAAATTGAGCTCTTGTTCGTGTGTGCTTGGAATATAATTTCCAGTTTCAGAAGTCAGCTTTATGACTTTACCATACCCCTCCTTTCAGTCTCTCCCACGGTGCAGATTAAACATTCTTCCCCAAAAAAGAATTATTGAAGGATTGAACACCTCTTCAACTTGCAAAAACATCTTCCTACTCTGATGAGTTTGCTCCATACCATGAAAATTACCCATCGCTGTGTCCAGCTGTCAGTATCAGGAGCATGTTGGACACATCACCCATAGCTTGAGCAGAAACTCTGGTTTCTCCTGCAACTTTCTTGTAGTTCCGCTTCTGCTCCATACCAGGTCATCTGCACTCCTTACTGGATGCCTGTTGGCAGCAGAAGGTTGATTCCCTCCAGCAGATCAGGCTACACTCAATAGCTCAAATGCAATCTGCAGCTCAAGCGCCATCTCTAAAGTGCTCTCCATGCACTGCAAAACAGGAGGTGAATCCTGCCACCAGGTAACAGCTTGGAAGCTTGGCAGCTTGAGGAGTTGCAGGCTGTGGAAAGGCAGGTCAGGCTTCCCCCGGCATCCTGCTCACTTGGGACAAGTGGTTTAATCTTGGCATGTTGGATCTTCAGTTGGGAGTAATACTCCCTTCTCTGGCTGGGTGTTGTGAGGGTACTTACATCAGTAGTGGATGGGTGTTCGGGTGTGGAAATGATGAAGCTACAGAAAGTATCCTTGGCCTGGAGCTGGTGCCTGTGCCCAGACTGGGTGTTTTCTCTGCTGGCTGTAAGCCACTTGCTGCTCAGTGTCTTAGGAAGACTGAATTGCATCATCTTGTAGAGACCATTCAGAAGTGGCTGGTTTGCCGTGTTGAGTGGGAATCACAGGCTGGGTTGCATTTAAATTGTCCAGCTATGGCCCCATCTGCCTTAATCTCAACATGTCCTGGCCTGTATCAGGAATAGTGTGGCCAGCAGGCCTTGGGAAGTGATCGTGCCCCTGTACTCGGCACTGCTGAGGCCGCACCTCGAATCCTGTGTTCAGGTTTGGGCCCCTCACTACAAGAAGGATGTTGAGGTGCTGGAGCGTGTCCAGAGAAGGGCAACGAAGATGGTGAGGGGTCTGGAGCACAAGTCTTATGAGGAACGGCTGAGGGAACTGGGGCTGTTTAGTCTGGAGAAGAGGAGGCTGAGAGGAGACCTTATTGCTCTCTACAACTACCTGAAAGGGGGTTGTGGCGACGAGGGTGTTGGTCTCTTCTCCCAAGTAACCAGTGATAGGACAAGAGGAAATGGCCTCAAGTTGTGCCAGGGGAGGTTCAGATTAGATATTAGGAAAAATTTCTTCACTGAGAGGGTGGTCAGGCATTGGAACAGGCTGCCCAGGGAGGTGGTGGAGTCGCCATCTCTGGAAGTGTTCAAAAAACGTGTGGATGTGGTGCTTCAGGACATGGTTTAGGGGACATGGTGGCGCTGGATTAATGGTTGGACTTGATGATCTTGAAGGTCCTTTCCAACCTTAGTGATTCTGTGATTAAAGGTTGCACGGCCTTTGGAGAAGATGGAGACTTGAAAGCACTGCAAAATTTTCCAGACAGAAACTTCTGCTTTTTGCAAAGATCTGGCTATTCTGGGAACGCAGCACTTCCATTTCACTATCCTGCGGGACACATTCATGTTTTCTACCCAGTTGTCAACACATTTTATTGAGATACCTACATTTTCCATGATTGTAATCCATCAAAATAACGGCCAGGTGTGACCTTGCTTTAGGTTGGGTAATCCCAAAGAGAGATGGCTGCAGGGCATCTCAGGATTTACAAAATCACGAGCTTCATGGTATATTTTCTGGGTGTCTGCTTACATGTCGTGTGTTTGTTTCATTCTTCGCATTTTAAACTAATCCTCAAAATGTCACAAAGCAGAATATTTCCAAATGAAGAGAGGATTTCTAAGGCTTAGGAAAAAAACAGGTCACCTGCAGATATCAATGTTCCCTTATTTGACTCTTCTTTTTAATGGATGTGTCTGTAAATCATGTTTCGGTTCTGTGCCATGGTGGCCATGTGGGAATTGTTTCACGTGGGGCCTTAGAAACTCCTCGGTCCTTTGCTACAAGGTTCTAATGGGGCAAAGACCCACAGGCTATGGAGACTCCTTGGTTTGCGGTGGCCAAATGTCTGTTTGGAGTGGCCAGAGTTGTTCAGGGAATGGAGTTGCTTTTTGCTGAAGGTCTTGCTTGGGTGGAGAGGTGATGTGAACCGTGGCAGCCGCAGCTAATCCAGACTTATCCAAATAAGCCTGAACTGGGGTCTAAGTGAGGAGTAGGCACTGGTCTGTCCCTCCTCTGCAGGATGAATATTACCTGTTCTCGGTTCCATCCTACCCATATAAGGAAACCATTTATTTTTAGGTGGTGTTTCCCAAAGTAGTGGTGGGGAGGGTCACACACTCCATTGTGAGACATCTAACAAACGGCAAGTAGCACCCCAGGATGTCGCCTTTCCTAAGCAGGGTTTCTGTGGTTAGAAAATACTGTTTATGGTCTGCCTTGCACATCGTCCTGTTAGTGTCCTGTGGCTGAAGCACTGGTCAGAGGAGACTGGGGGGCTCTCAGCTGGGCTCTTGACTTCCATGGGCTCCTGTTGTGACCCTAGGCAAACCTGACTTCTCTGTTCCCACACCAGCAAAAGAGAATAACCCTCCTCACCGTGCTGAAGCTGGTTGCCTCCCAGGGTTGCAAATGTATGCATCACCTAAAGCAAAGCCACGTGGGGATGTGTCTCCTGGGACGTGTTTCTGATTTTGCCTGAACGTACTTGGGGTTTGAATTTTGCTTCAGGACCAGGCCATGGGGAGGCTGAGACAAGGGAATGCATTTACTACAACGCCAACTGGGAGTTGGAGAAGACCAACCAGAGTGGCGTGGAGCGCTGCGAGGGGGAGAAGGACAAGCGGCTCCACTGCTATGCCTCCTGGAGAAACAACTCAGGCTCCATCGAACTGGTGAAGAAAGGCTGCTGGTTAGATGACTTCAACTGTTACGACAGGTAATAGCCTAACTGGTTTTTTTGAATATGGGTTAATTGTTCCTCTAAGTGCAAAGGCTCACGATTTTTGCATCGAGGAAAAGAAAGCATGTCCAAGTCAGCTGGCCCATTCATCCCCTGTAATTACTTCTGTTGCTAATGCAGCTCTTAGAATTGTCACTTACCTGCCTTGACTTTCTAAACAGAAGCTGCAAAAGGCACTTTTAGATTTTTTTTTTGTTGTGGGTTTTTTGGTTTTTGTTTTTTGTTTCCTTAGCAAAGCTTTGATAATTCTGGCATGCGTTGAAAAACGTGTCCTGTACCATCAAATAAAGAGCACTATGTTCTTCCAAGAGCATTTGGTGATACAAAGGAAAACTTGGAACCATTTGGAGCTTTCTAGAAAAGCACAGATATCTGGGGGTGTTTAGATGTTGAGATATTCTGGCGTTTGTGATATTGCAAAAAGTTTCACTGTTCTTTGGCTGAGTTAAGAGATGGGCCAGGAGAAAGAGTGGGACAGCAAAAGCAATACGTGTGTTTGTGTGTCACTGCCTGTAGCGAGCTGAAAGGGAGTGAGGTTATGTAGTATGAAGGCTCCAGCCTCGTTCAATAGCTGGGAAAATAAACTACCCTTTTCTCATTTCCCTTGATGCAGTTCTACAGAAGGGAAAAGAATTACAGCTAAAGAAAATATCCCTCTGAAGTTTCACAGTTTAAAAGAACAATGTTCAGTAGCTCTAGACTCAGTGTTTCTCTTAAAAAAACCCCAATGACCAACCAACCAACCCAAATCCAACCTTTTCAATAAGGATTAACAGAACATGAAATTCAAGGATTTCCTGTGATTATAACACCAATGTAGGCTGATCTCACCTTTGTGCAATTCCCAGCTGTGCATCTTTGTAGCTTCTCATTCCAAAAGTTTTAGGACATCGGGTCCTAAGCTGCAGGGCTTAAGCTGGGACTAGATTTGTCCCATGGCTGGAGAGTTTTCTCCCTTTGGTGCTGTACAGTTCCCCTGCTTTTATGCCCGTTATTTTAGCTTATCTCAACTGTGAGTCGTTCCTCATCTTCCTTCTGTTATGAGCACCGGGGTTACTTTCCCACCACACCTATTCCCTTGTCAGTTGCGTAGCCAAGCTTTATATATAGTTAAATTTTTATTCTTTCCCAATAAATCAATCCCCCTTGGCCCATTAGTCATCTTAATGCTGATCCTTCTGAGAATAGAAGGTCACTCTAGTTTCCTACTTCCAAGCAGAAGTGTTTACTGTAAACAAATTTCTCCTTTCAGTGCCTGCTCTTGTATACAGTGACACTTGTATTGTCACTGAGTGTCTCTGTGCGGGGATGTAGTGGTTCTTAAACTTTGTCATAATGTGTTGCTCTGTTACAACAGTAAAAAGTTTCCAGGGCTCCTCACAAGTCTTTTTGCAGTCCCAGGGTTGAGCATTCATTATCCTGCAGCCTGATTCTTCAAAGCCGCAGTTCCAGGGCAAAGCTAAAAGATGTTCTGAGAATTAACAAACAGTACAAGTGTTGAAAGCAACATTTGAAATAAAGGTTAGCTTTAATTAAATAAAGGCTGTTTAAATGGAGTCTTTTTCTTTTTCTCTTCTCCTCTTCTCTCCTCTCCTCTTTTCTCCCTTCCTTTCCTTCCTTGAGTGCCCTCATCAGTCTTTCATGCAGGTAGTGTTGCATCCCAAGATGGCAAAAATGGCTAAAAAGATGATTTTTTGATCGACAGTGCTGTACTGATGCCCTTTCTGTCTCTGTCTTCAGCACCTTTGGGTGCTGAGCTCCTGGGTGCAGTCTTGGGAGATGCACCTGTATCTGTGTCCTTACATGTCCCCTGGACGCAGGGCACGGTCCTGCTCCACCAGGCTGCAGCTCCTCTTGGAGCACAGGCAGCACGTGCTGGTCCATGCCAAGCGCTGTCTCCTTGTCACTGGAAGGTGAAAAATTCAGAAGCGCAAGTGTTGGGGTGTTGAGGGTGACGGCTCCTTACTCTGTGCACTTCTCGTTTATTGACCCAGCCCCACCAGAGGGGTCGTGTTCACGTTCCCTTGAAGAGCACGTGAACCTCTACGAAATGTGCCCTTGCTGCCATAGAAAAATGTGTCATTCTCTCCCACTGTCTCATTTGTAATATTTTCTAAGTATAACATGTCAGATGTACCTGGATGGCTGCCCTGAGCGCACACCAACTCAAAGACAGGGGTAATGAATTGCAGATGTGCAGCGGGCTGTTTTCACTCATTAGCTTGATTTCTTAACCAACAGATTTAGCAAAGGATGTGTTTTCTATTGAAGACTCCAATACTGATGCTGTTAAATCCAAACGACTTGTTATCTGATTTCATGAAAAAGCATCTGGAAACATTGCTTAACTAGTTGAAACATCTTTGTTCATTTGAATAAGTCAAATAGCTGCTTTTTTTCTTTGAAGTTTAAAAAAATAAAAGCCTGAAAAACAAACCAAGTGCTTCCCAGCTGAGACCTTGCATGAGACATTTCGGCTAAAGCTGCTTTTTTTTTTTTCTCCAAAAGGAATAAAGCAGCAAAACCTACGCTGCGTTATGATGTAAGAGAGCCCTTTCTGTTCTCCTCATGGCAGTATGTCAGTGATACCACAGAAAGGGAGGCTTGGCATGGGTTCATAAATGAGTAATAAAGTCAAACACATATGATTGTTCTGCTACTTCCTCCGAGTGGTCGAAGGAAGGAAGTTATGCATATAATTTAGCTGGGCTTCAGGAAACAGTCTGATACAGTTGTCTGCGGAGAGCAGTTCTGCAACCTTAATAACTAAAAGCAGAGGGTAGCGTAGCAAAAGGTGGCAGGGAAGGGAAGCAGGCATTTAAGAAAGAGAAAGAAATGACGGCTAGAGCAGTGCAAAAAACACTGCACGTCTCTTTTGGCATTGATCTGTGGGAGAGGGAGGATGTGTGGAAGAGGAGTTGGTCTAATCCGTGGAAGTCCCCTAACGCCTTGCACAGTGTGGAAGGAAACCTCAGTGCTGAGAAGGCTGTAATGCTACCTGGATAACAAATACAAAATGTGAGAGCTGCAGCCTGATTTTCCTAAAGGTTTTTGTGCAGGAGTAAGTTTTTTAAAGGAGAAGGAGGTGGTGTTTGAAAATTAAACTTAAAAAAAAAACCTTAAATGTGCAGCCTCCCTCCTGCCTGCAGTGGGAGTCCTGTTGCTGCTGGTGTCTGGTACCCTTTTAGTGCGTATAGCGGTGCTTGAGGCTGTGAGAGCACTCGTAGCTCAGGCCTCATCATACGTGCTTTATGGCACAGTCTTTAATTGCATGACCAAATACTCCTCTCCCCTGACAGCATACGTATGGGCTGCGGGAAGGGCGCTGTTCAGGGAAGGAGGCATCTCTCCATCGTGTTTTCTGCTTCTCAGCTAGTGACGGCGGCTGTTATTTATTACTCGCCATCTAATGCCGTCAGTACATATGGAAGCATTTGTTTCCTTTACGGTCTTTTCAAGGGTCTTTGCTAATCACTGGGGTATTTGAGCGCCAAGTTGTTTTCTGTGAGTGGAGACTGCCGATCTGTGCAGCGCAGCAGCAGGAGAAGGCGCGTGGAGGAGACAGGTCGGGGCAGGTCAGCTCCCAAAGACAAGAGGCAGGAGTTGGCTGACGTTGTTTTTTCTCTTCCCTTTGTTGCCGTGTCTGTCCCACCCCGACGCAGGCAGGAGTGCGTAGCCACAGAAGAAAACCCTCAAGTGTTTTTCTGCTGCTGCGAGGGCAACTATTGCAATGAGAAATTTACCCATTTGCCTGAAGTCACAGGCCCAGAAGGTGAGTGACTGCGTGGATGAGGAGTTGGGGTCTCTTTCTCTAGACCCAGTTTGTGATGACTTTGGGTTGTTGGGTGTTGAGCAAAAAAATACATCTGACAGGACACAAAGTACCATTTTCGTTACAGAGTCCAGAAATTCTTCTGCTGTGGTTCTTTAAGAGCAGTTTTTTAAGGTTGTTTCACTCTGTGGGTAAAGTGTGTTGCACCAACACCTCGGATACCATCAGTAAGGATTAGGTTTTCTTTATGGTGGAGGTTCATGGTGGGATATTACAAAACAAAATCCCGCACAAAGGGAAGAGGGCAGAGTGATTTATACAGCATGTATCAAGACTCAAACTCTTAAAAGGTATTTGACACCTTCTTCATTAATTTTCATAGGTCACAGGTCTCCAGATACCTTGTGCATCTGGGATTTTTGCATTTGATTGTTAATTTGTTGGTCTGGGGATTGAAAGGGAATGGGTGTCTGTGTCAGCTTTCAGAGTTTGTAGGTACACTTCAAGGAAGAAAAGTAATAGCAGGTTCTTCTTCAGAGGCTAATAGGAAAAGGAAGATTCTTTTAGCTGTAAGGCTTACTAAAGTACCATTCAATAAAAATTATTAAAACAGGTGGATCTTTTCCTTAGGATAGTTTCTTTTGCTGTCAACTACCTGCATTTACTGACATGTTCCAGCGGACCATTATCAGATTTTCCTGGGCTTTCCTGTTTGCTTTTTAATTGTTTACGTGGGTTTTATTATCTCCTGTTATTAATGTACCCGTAGCAACCTAGTAGCAAATATTCTTTCTCTCGCAGTTTTTTGTTTAATTTGGCAAGTCTTGCTATTTTTTCCTTCCCTGTCTCCAACACAGCAACGTGGCTCCATTTAGTATTCCCATTGTTTGTGTCTCAACTGCACTGATGTAATTTGGAACAAGCACTACTGTGGGAATAGTGCATTTGATTGTGGCTCCGGCAGCATTTTACTAAAAACTGACATCTTGTCAATCACTGTATAAGGCAAAGCAACGCTGCAAGGGATTTCGTGTTCGCTTAATACATTTGGAATGGTTAAGAGGAGGAAATTTTCTGCTTTTACATATCCCAGCAAGAAATGCCCATCTTGAATAAAGGTCGGATACAGGCTCGGCTTGCAAAGTGTGGTTTGGACCACGGTAATAGCCGTATGGAAAAGAGTAAACCATGGAGCCTTGTGAATACTGTTGGATGTGATGGGGCATGCTACTAAGCACTGTCAATTTTGGAGTAGAAGGGAGAACGGGGCTTGGTTGCATCTGGACGGGTAGCTGACAGTGCTGTTGCATGCCTGCAGGGTCCTTTCCCTCGTTTACCCTGCTCTTTTTACGCAGTCATATATGAGCCGCCACCACCAACACCCTCCCTGCTCAACATCTTGGTGTACTCGCTGCTCCCCATCGCTGTCCTCTCCATGGCCATCCTCCTGGCCTTCTGGATGTATCGTCACCGCAAGCCTCCCTATGGGCACGTCGACATCAATGAGGTGAGGGAGAAACCACAGCTTTCCCAAGTCATTCCCCTGTATTTGAACCTTACAAAAGGCTGCTCAGTATATGTTCATGTCCACTTTTGCTTCACTCTTTTCAGGCGGCCCAACTTGTTTCTCTGTCTGTTTGAAGTTGGCGATGCAGTTGTCCTCTGTCGCAGTATTAGCATCCCCTGAGAGGCTGATGGGTTTAGACAGGGATGTGCAAGATTCCTAAGGGATGGAGTTACACAGCCCAGCTTGGTGGCTGTCCTTCCCCACAAACACTCAAGCCCCTTGCCTGATTTCAGCCAGCTTTGCAGAGGAGCAGAGATCAGAGAGATGATAAAGTTCCTACTAGCTTTATGGAGTGAGGGGAGATAGGTTCCCTGTCGAAGCTCTGTTTTTACAAGCCATCAGAGAAGGTGTGCAGAAGGTCATCCTCACGGCCCAAAGCCATTGGGAACTGGTCCTTGCTGGGTCTGCTGTGCCTTCAGGTTTCTTCCGAAGGGGCGAGCAGCCTCTCCCTCCCTCCTCTGCCAGTTACAGCCCATACTGCAAACCTTTCCCATCTGAAAGCAGATAGGACAGAGCTCCAACCCCACGCGTTCTGCAGGATTGCCTTGTTCTCCTGGACAAACGCAGAGTTTAAACAGATACGATCTTTGTGGTGCTGACAGACCTGTTTACTGCCCCATCGCTGGGTTATGTGAAACACGCCTAACGAAGTGCAAAGCAGTGGGAGGTTTTAGGTGTAGTTTGCTGTTGGGTCACAAAGATCAAAATGTTCCTACTTTTGGCAGGAGGTAGCCTTGAGGTCATCGGTGTCTTACAGCCCAAAATAGCTCTTGCTTTGAAAACGTAGGAGAAAGCAGGTTTTGCCAGAGGATGCCAGGCAGTAGTTCGACACAGAAAGTGACACATGGAGGCATAGATTGTTATATATGTTCTATACGAATGCCTTGCAAAGCAAGACAGGGAATTTTGGGCTGCTCTTGCTGCAAACAGTACATCTAAATAATTTGCATTAAATAAAATGTCACTTCTTTACACCTCTTTCCCTACAGGCAGTCTCTCCATCGCTCCCCTCCCTTTGTTTTACAGTACAGCTTCAGCTTGTGACAACATTTTTCTCTCGTGCAGGACCCCGGCCCACCACCCCCTTCTCCCCTGGTTGGCCTAAAGCCTCTGCAGCTCTTGGAGATCAAGGCGAGGGGGCGGTTTGGCTGCGTGTGGAAGGCTCAGCTGATGAACGACTACGTAGCAGTGAAAATCTTCCCTATTCAGGTGAGAAGGGTATTGCATTAGGTTCTCACTCATCGGGCTTCCTTACTGGTTCTGAGATGCTCTAAGTGCCTTTGGAGGTGTTTTTAAGACCTTAGCAAAGATGCATTTGGACTCTTCTGCTGGGGAGAAGGAGTTCAAGGACCCTCCCTTCCTACACTTCTCTCTGTGCTTCTCATTACCAAATGCTGCCCGTACTAGTAGTTGTTGCAAGAAGGGCAAAACCAAGCACATTTTGAAATCTCCGGGGTATTTTAACTTCACCGCGAGATGTCCGTGTTGTTAAAGTCCAGCGAGGCAGCGTGCAGCTGCAAGGCCCAAAGCGCCCACAAAGGACCAAAGCCCTGGCTTTGTGTGTGTCCTGCCTGGGTAGATTATAAATCCAGACCTGAACCCAGCAAGCGGTTTACAGCTTACAGCGGCACAGCCCCAGCACCGTGAAAGCTAATTGCACCGCAGCGTTTCTGTCAGCTCACGTCTTCTGCTCTAGGAAACCTTTGAACACTCCTGACTTGACTCTCTAGGAGTTGCAGACGGAAAGAGAAAAGCAATCAAAAGTCAAATGAAAGAAGAATGACTGAAACATCTTTGTGCTCCTCCGCTATCTCTTTCTTTGTGATTTTTTTGCCCCATATTTGTTGTCATAGCGTTGCTAAAGGAGATTTGCACACCTTCTCTCCAAGCCAGCTGTGACCTACTAGTAAATATTCAATAGAGCCTAGATTAGATTTTGCAATTGTAACAACTACAGCTACAATGCAGATCTGGGTGCTGTATGCACAGGCTTTATTCTTGCAGGCATCTTAGGAAATCTTGACAAATCGTATTTGTCAGTGAGGTTGGGTTTGGATTCCTCCCCCCACCCCACACACGTGCTTTAGGAATAGCTGAGGATAATTTTGGAGAAGGGAGACTGAGGACAGCAACTTCCAGTCTTTCTGCAGCATCTACCCTTTTGGAAAACAGACTAATTTTGAAGGGATACATCACATCCAAACGCTGGAGGTTGATATTAAGAGGAACGTGAGCAGCTCTGACTGAGCTGAAGGAGCTGTTTGCTTTAAAGGGAAGCGTGATCTTTGATGGTGCATTTCTCCCTGCTTTAGGATAAGCAATCTTGGCAGAGCGAGAGGGAGATTTTCAATACTCCTGGCATGAAGCATGAAAACCTTTTGCAATTTATCGCAGCAGAGAAAAGAGGGACAAACCTAGAGACAGAGCTCTGGCTGATCACAGCTTTCCACGACAAGGTAATGTATCATTGCATGTACATTTTGGGAAGGCAGAGAGGCAACTCGTTGTGAAGCAGCAGGATTTGGTGTCTAATGTTCCCCCAGAACCTCCCCGGTTATCTATCCAGCCTGTCCCTCATGAGCCATGGCTCAGTGGTAGTGGAAAACTGCTCCTGCTCCCCTGAAAGGCTCTTCCTTTAGCTTTCAAGGCTTTCCTACACAAACACAGGATTAATAAAAGTGGGACCTGGGGGGAGAGAGAGGCACAAGAGGCCACAACTCGCGTATGTGGTGGTCACCATCTCTTAACATGCGTAGATGAGCATGTGGGAGCTGGGGGTCACAGACCATCGCAGTCCCAATTCACCCCTTGCAGATGGACTCCATGTTTGCTTTTGAAGCTTGGGGCACATCTCCTGTTTCATGGATTGCTTTAGTTATCAAACATGACTAACACTTAAAATAAAACAAACACACACAAATCCAGAGTTGAGCCAGCAGCGTTATCCCTCTGTATAATCCAAGGTCTACTGAGTCAATCATTGCCACAACCGGCTGATACGATGCATCATCTTCATGCATAGGAAGGCTTTCCTCTTTCTTCAGTTAGATGAATTGCTCTGTTTTGCGGTTATTTTGATCTCTTCCTTACCTCCCTCCCCTTCCCTGGCAGATTAGTAGGCTCCTTTTGGACATCCAGATACTTTCTGTGCTTTCAAGGGCTGAGGACTTGTGAACATTTCTGGGTTTTATTTCTTCTTTTTTGCTTTCGCTAGTGATTTTTTTCCCCTTGTTAAATCAAAGTTCAAATTTCTCAAGCACTCATTAAAACCATTTCCTAAACTGATGAGTTGGCACATCTGTCACATAGCAGGATCTGCGATTAAGAACATATGATGTCCTGTTTCGCAGGGCTCTCTGACGGATTACCTGAAGGGCAATATTATCAGCTGGAATGAGCTCTGCCATGTCGCAGAAACAATGGCGCGTGGCTTGTCCTACCTTCATGAAGACGTCCCTTGGTGCAAAGGTGAAGGACACAAACCTGCTATAGCACACAGGTACGGCCTCTTTCGTTGATGCCATTCAAGTGCTGTGTTCAAATGTTCACAACTTCTTTGAAATTATGCTGTTGAATGGAGGAGGACATTGTACTTTTAGGAAGTAAAATGCCTTTTAATCCAACAAATCCTATGCTAATACAAGAATTTTTTTCACCCACATATGAAATGGCGAAGGGCAAGTAAGCACCTTGTCTGTGAAACAGTCAATATGGTTGGTGGTGATTTATGGCAAATGTCTGAAGGGTAGGTGCTTCCCTCTTCCATCAACTCTTCTCCTGACATGCAGTAGGAAGGGAAATCTGGTTGCTGTAATACTGCTCTTTGAAAGGACTGTGCTTGTTAAATCATATTATAATCCGTCTATTTCTATGGCCGTACCAAGATTTGGACCCTATTTTTCCCAAGTGTTTTAGACTGATAACTCCACTGCGTGTCTTCCCACAGAGCTTTTGATCATTAGGTAAGAAACTGAGAAACAGTAGAAATGCAGAAAATGGCTGCTATTTATTTTCCACAGTGGTTTTGTAGTGCCCATATCATGCCAGGATGCTTACGAGAGACTCCAGAGGAGACACCAGGGTGCCTCTGAGACCTCTTGGCACACGCTTCAACCCACCTGGGTGGCAGCACCGTGGGGACAGCAGGAATCCAGAAAGAAGTGTGTTAAACCATCCTCACTGCAACAATATTTGTTTTAGCCCTTCTCCACAGTCCCACATTTCTTGCCCTGGACTAACGCATCGCTACGGAGCGGTTGGCTAGTGGCACGGCAGGAGGGGGGAGTTTTCCAGAAGGGGTTTACGTGAGCTATACACCATAATCCGTGGCCATACTCCCCCACCACACACCACATTTCATCTAGGAGGGACTTAAACCCCACATCCAGCTGCAGCAATTTGTACCAGATCTAGCGGGGCTGTCTTCATCTACGGCAAGATAATCCCTGTTTTTGCAAGGGTGTCCCTGCCCCCAAACACCCCCCTCCCCGAACCTGAAGGTTTCTGAGAGCTGGGGGCTGTTGAAAGAGCCTGCAGCTGCCTTTGTGCTGCTCCTGGAGCTGACCCCTGTGTCCCTGACATTTGTCCCTGTGGAATAAAGGCAGTGGTTTATACATGAAAATTCCTGAGGGTGGGGAACAGAGAAAGGCTATAGAAAGGCTTTAAAGCAACAGATCGTGCTCATTAGTGTCCCCATCCATTTAGCAAATGATAAAAGATGGAGAATGAACCATTTGTGTGAACTTAGCACATACCTACGGAAAAGGGATTTCAGGAGACAGGGGATTTCCTTTGGATTACCCCACTCCTTTTAGTTTCATGTTTTATTTTAAAAGAAAACACCGAATACTTTTTAAATCGGGGGCTGGGGGTTATTTTTGAATGGCTTCACACAATGCCTGTGAAGATGCTGGAGCTGCCAGGTGGGACGTCGCTGCTGGGCAGGGGTTTGGCTGACTCCGTACTGGCCCCCACACGACAAGGAGGGTTAAGGTTATGGGATCGCTTGTCGGTGCGAAAGTGCCCCCACGTGGAAGCTGAAAATAAAATCTCCAGTGTCTGAATCGAGTTAACGCGCCTGTCGTTCATAGTCTGCTCACTCACTTATTCCCTACTTTGAAGCGTTACACGGAAAAAGGTAGTTTCTTCTTTTCAGGCCACTTTCCTTTATCAGTGACCATTTTAGGATGGTCTAATGCATTCGGTGTTAGTGGGAATTCTACCTGGCATGCTTTGGATCAGGCCTTTCTCCCTGTCCTAGAGATGCTTGCATTGCAGCTCACACTTGCCAGTTCAGGGTGGTTTGTGGAAGGAAAGAAGGCGTGGAAAAATGGGGAAATGTATGGAAATAGAGGAAAAAAAGGAAGTGCAAAGGGAAATCCCTGCATCACCTATCAAGATGTAGTAGTTAACTGTTGCATGCCCAAAGGGCAGTGCGGGTGAACAACAAGCAGCAAACGCCTGTACAATAATCCTGGTTTACTTCTCACTTCACTTTGGAAACATATCGTTCAGGCAGACTGCCTAATAATTTCTCTGTGGTCCTTGCTGAGCCACTGTTTTGCAAAAATCTCGTGCACAATCTGTGCCATCCTGGAGGGCATAATCCCCTAATGCTGACCCGGCAAAGGAGTTTATCTATGTCATTAGATCATAGCTGTTTTCTAAGCCTGTGGGGAAACTGCTATAGCATGGAAGCAGTCAGTCTCTAAGACGACCCTTCCATTTGTAACGGAGGGGTACAAATGTTTTGCAGGCTCTGCAAAAATGTGCTGTGTCCCTAGAAACCCTGTGTGTCCCCTTGAGATGATGGAGGCTGGGTTCTGCTGGGGTTCCCAGGCTGTATAATGCTCTCCAACTTCACACCCACATCCCCCGACTTGATCATCGAGCCAGAAATGCCCATCGTGTTGTGTTTAGCTTAGAAAGGAAAAATCCTTTCTTCTGATTTTTTAGCCTCAGAATCAGGGCCTGGGTGGTACGGGATAATTTTTGCTCATGGTGCTTTGAGCTGGTGCTCTGGCATCTGAGGCTGCAGCGAGCTGCCCTTCTCTATGGTCCAGCAGTTTTTCTCTTCCCAAAGAATTTTGACAGGTCTCTCTAGTGCGGAACAATTGTATCTGCCCTCATTAATTATTTTGTGCAGGCCTGCAATGTCCTGCAATCAGCAGGGTCACCAAGTGAATTGATGATAGGGAAATTATAATGCTGAGCATACAGGACAATTGCCATCTGCTGTCTAAGGTCTGTAATTTAATTAGATTGCCAAACATTCCTTTTCAGATGAAAATGCAGGAAGCCCGGGGAACAGGGCTCGACTGGTTAGGCATCTCGGTGTGACCCTCCTCAACCCCCCGCTTTCCAGCCCCTGCGGATTTACCTGAGCTGCCCTGAAACGATCCCGCTGCAGCACAGGACTGACATAAATGTCCCCTTAAAGCCACCTTTGAGCACAGACCCACCATCTCTACTGCAGCTGTTTACAGCTGCCCGGTCCAATCCTGACAGCTTGTCTGAGTGTGGGCTCACCCCCTCCCCTGCTTGCTTTCCAACCCTCCGAATTCTCCAGGGTGAGATCAGTCCAGCAATTAAAGCATAAGTGTAATAGATGACTATGGCAAAAGTCCGTTGAAGTGTGTAGTCAGGGTGAACAGAATCCCTCCAGCATCTGCTAATTTCCAGGAAGAGCTATTTTTGTAGGTAGGAGCAAATATCCTTACCAGGATAAAGACTAAATTCACCCCTTTAACCCGTCTTGCACTTGTTCTTGGGAGTGAGAAATGTAAGAAGTGCCTGGGGGGGGTCCACAGCTGCTACTCAGAGCAAGAAATGGTGCCTTATAGTGCCTGCTGTAATTAAAACATCCCCTTCGTATCACTCCTTGCTTTTACTTTGAGGTTAATTCACTGCATGGTTTGGCTGACTGTGCCGGGCAGTGCAGGGCTGCTTGGTTGTGTTTTAGGGACACGGGTGGCGGGAGCAGCCGAATTTGTCGGTGGTGGCTGTGCCAGGCAGCCAGGGAAGGAAGGAATGAGCTGATTTACTGGGGGCTGCTGAGCCTATAGACTTACAACGTGGTGTGTTGCAATGTGATTTAGATGGGTGCCGTAATAAACCTTTCCCAAACTTGCTTCTTGGCTTGTCCATAGGGACTTCAAGAGTAAAAATGTCTTGCTGAAGAATGACTTGACGGCAGTGCTAGCCGATTTCGGACTAGCTGTACGGTTTGAACCTGGAAAACCTCCAGGGGATACTCATGGACAGGTAATCATTATCTTTAACAATAACATTTTAAAAAGTTGGGCTTGCCATAGCTCCTTATGAGTGGGGGGCATAGTTTGTATAGATGCATTTAATTCTCCTCGAGATATATATATTCCATAAAAGCTTGTGCTCAGACATAAATTCCAGGAGCTGCTTTGATCTGGGTGCGCAGGGAGAGTGCTCGGTCCCTCCCGACTGCTCTGCAGGTGGAGTCCCCCCGGCCTTGGGGGCAGGCGGCTTCTTCCTTGAAACACAGGGCTTGCTGACTCTTTATTGTCGTGGTATTTAATATTAATACTCCTAAAATTATTCATTTATTTTTAAGAATTCAGCCAGGCTGGCTGCTTAGGTGACCTTTAGCAACAGCAGTTTTTGTGAGCTGGCTACATGCTGCGTAAACAATTTACTACATTTTTATGGGTTCTTAATTTTCTGCCTTTGCGTTGTGGTAAGTGGCCCCTCATTCTGCTCTCGTGCCGGCGCACAGCAAGGCCAGCATCCCCTCCGTGTGCCTCGGGGGTTTTTTGAATGCCTGTCTCCAGTGCAGGCTCTCTTTTTACCTTTATCTCAGGAGTAGTGAACACTTTTCTGGGTTAGACACAGCCCCCACCAGCTTTCCTCATTTTTGCTCTTTTTTGGGGGGTTTTTCTGGTATTTTCCTTGCCTTTTCAAGTCCTGGCTTCCTCCTGTCCCCACTGCCTCAGATAACAGCAAGAACAGATGAGAATTTCCTAAGGGAAAATATTAAAGGCGTTTCAATTCCTGTTTTAAAAAGGTGGGTTTTTTTCCTAGCTCTGCTCTCCGCTCTCCTACGTTATGGGCTGTAATTCTGCCACGTATATAACCACAACCACATGAGGAGCTTGGTGCGGCTCTGCCTGGGCTAAACACAGCAAAGACAGGCACTATAATAAGGACTGAATCCCTACAAAACGAGAGGGGATCTTTTCCAGACAGATCCCAGCAAGCCAGGGCAGGGTGGATTTTGCAGGGTTTACTACTCCTGTGGATGCAGAGGACCTGATTTATCCAGAGCTGTCAAACCAACACCTTTTCTTACCATTTCAGGATATATCAATTTTACTCTTTTTTTTTTTTTTTAATATATTTAAAATTTTTTTTAGTGAAAGTGGATTGAACTTACAATGACTATGATAACCAAGTCTGACTTGACCTCAGGGTGTTTTGTGTGTCTCCAAAGACAGCATTTTCTCATGCAGCGTGTGCTGCTACAGCAAGGTGCGGTGGGACGCAAAGAAGGCAAGATTTCATCTGTACTCACCGTGCTGTGCTACATTTAACTTAGGTCTCCAGTTTAGCTCAATGAATATCACACACGTAGCCATGCACTTTGTTTTTTTCTTTCAGGTAGCTTACCTAGACTCAAGTGATATTAATGAGAATCGGTGTCAGAAAAAACAGCCCCCTTTTGCTTGTTTTTCAAGTGAGGTGCAACTTGAGCAGAAGTAGCCTTAAGGCTAATGAAATCAGCTGTCACTTATCTCCAACCAGCAGAGGCTGACGGGCCCAACTGGAATGTAACTTGAGTTGTGTTTTTTCTCTGTAGGTGGGAACAAGGAGGTATATGGCTCCTGAAGTGTTAGAGGGAGCAATCAACTTCCAACGAGACGCCTTCCTGAGAATAGACATGTATGCAATGGGACTGGTGTTGTGGGAGCTAGTCTCCAGATGTAGAGCAGTTGATGGTAAGAATAAAGATTGTCTCTTCCCTGGGGAGGGCTTTGTTTCTGCATGGTTTAGTGGTCCAGAGAATGGTCCTGGCTTTGTTTAAAAAATATAGTAATCAATGGCGTATTTTTATTAAGCAGCTAACCTGTTTTTCACTTGCTTGTTTTTTAACATAAGCTGTCATTCTCTGTAGATAATAAACTTTGTAGTGTTCAAGTCTCAAAGTGCTTTTAGCTACGCTGGTTACATTGCAAATTGGCTGAGAACTCAGAAGGAGGAGGAGTAGGTGATTCCTCCATCAGTGCTGGGTGTCCTTTAGTCCTGAGCCTGCCCTGTGTTGCTCTCTGCGGCACTCTGCATTTCTGCCTGTGACCAAGGCAGGCTTTGAGCTCCGGAGAAAAGCCGCACTCGGCTCTGGCTTGGCTCTCAACACATCACTTCTGCAAGGCGGTGTGGTAGCCTGAATGGAAAGCCCAGAAGTGAAGCACCTCAGTGAAATAGCAGGAACACGGGGCTGGAAGGATCTTCTTGGGTCATTAAGTCCATTTCCCTGCTATCATAAGTCATTAGGTATTAATCTTTGACTTTGCTCATCAATCCCTCTCTCAGCAGTGGGCTGAGTTTATTGTTCCATCTACAACTTTGGAGGATCTCACTTTCTCCTGAATGATCCAAAAGAATGAACTTTCATGGTTTCTCCTTTGTCAGTTTTTTTAATCCTAAAATGATGCTGCAAAATGGGGCATCTCTTCTGTCCAAATAGCACATCTTCCCTTTGGTGACATGCTTGCCATATGCAGGACCTTGCCCTGGTCAGGGAAGCAATCATTTCATTGTAGTAGCTCCAAGGCTGCTTGCTCCAACTTCTTTCTTCTTGTATAGAATCATAGAATTCTAAGTTTGGGCTGGAAGGGTCCTCCAAAGGTCATCTAGTCCAACCCCCCCTGCAATGAGCAGGGACATCTTGAACTAGATCAGGTTGCTCAGTATAAGGATGGGTGGTCTGGACTGAATATCAAGTTAATAAATTAACAGTGCCTCACCTGGACTTCAGATGTGTTTATTAGTATTACAGTAGGACTGAGGGGCTTGATTATAATTAGGATGTCTGCATAGGTGTGTGGTAAGAGAAGGTCTTTTCTTCCAAAATTTGCTATCTTACCAGGTAAAAAGACAGAGGAACGGGGAGGTAGGAGGCACAGTGGGGTGGAACAGTGGTACCCATATCACTCATGTAGGAATAACCCTCATCTGTTGAGGTCCCCCCAATATCCATTTGGATTTTTGCCTGTTATGTTTGTGATCTCCTTCCAACTCTTCTCAGGCAGCAGTTGGCCAAGATACTCCAGGTGCCATACACAGCACCATTAAGTCAGAGGGAAGGTTTCCTTTGGGATGATGGGGAGTTACACGGAACCTCATCTGCACTTCTAGCTCAGAAGTGATGTTGCGTAAACAGCAGATTTGGTTTGGAGATCACCAGTGCAGCTCTTCATAGCCTTGATTCCTCTTGGAGAAAGAGGAAGGGAAGGCTGTCAGCATTACTGTGCCATCTGTTGGAACAAGTGTTTCAGTTTGGTTTAGCGACTGGCATTTTGTCAACAATACTGAAAAGCTGGTTTAGTGATCTCATTTTTTTTAGAGTACCTAAACATCATGTTGTTGGTGTCACAGTTCATGACCAGCTGAAAGTGGTCAGCTCTTTTACTGAAAAGCTGGTTTAGTGATCTCATTTTTTTTAGAGTACCTAAACATCATGTTGTTGGTGTCACAGTTCATGACCAGCTGAAAGTGGTCAGCTCTTTTATTTTAGCCTGGAAAGGCCCTCTTGAAATATCTCCACTCTTGAAAGAGATCATGCTCTGCTACCGAGAAACTGTAAGTGATGCTGCAGAGCACCCTGAGAAAGCCCATCAGTTAAGCTGGGCTGCCGTTTGTGAGCGGGCATCTATGTATTGCCAAAAGCCAAATGACGTTTCAATAAGCAGAAGTTATTGTTACCGTCCGGCGGCTGCACTGATACTCATAACAGTTGTCTCATGCCTGTGGCCCAGGGTGGTTCACAGCCATAACTGGTATAACTAAAGCATTCAGAAATCATTTTGCACTTAGGAGCTGGTACTTCGGACAAGTGCATCTGGCTCCAATGTGTCAGGGCTGACTCAGACCTATGAAGAAGCCAGATCACAAAGCAAGAAATTACAAGTGTTGTTTATGCTTGACCTTCCTAGTCAGTGCCTAAAATGAAATTATGCTCATGCTGAAACCTTTCTCTAGGTTACTGTGTGTTGCATTGCTATGCTAAAATGTGAGGAGGATGGACTGATTTGCTTTTTCTATTAAAATATATCACGGACTACCTGGCAAGCCTCCTCAAGGAGAGCGGTGGGATCAGGAGGCCCGGCTGAGGGTTCAGATTCGTAACTCGATGAGGTGAAAAATGCGTGGCCAGACAAGCAAAGTCTTGGGGGGGGACAGCAAAGTCCATTTTGCAGGAGGAATGTAAATCACATTTGTCTGCAGTGACAGGTGAACTAAAGGCTTTGCTGCAGTGGGTTGAGGTTGCTCTGGAGCCAGAGCTCGCTCATGCATGGGGAGGATGTGGCTCTGTGGAGGACGGTTCTGTACTAACCCAGTTGTCCGTGTGCGCCTTAGGTCCAGTGGATGAATACATGCTGCCTTTCGAAGAAGAAATAGGTCAGCACCCATCCCTTGAGGACCTGCAAGAAGTGGTGGTTCACAAAAAGATGCGCCCTGTGTTCAAGGATCACTGGCTGAAACACCCTGTACGTCCCTCCTGGTTAACGATGGAAAATGTTTTCCTGTGTGACGGTAACAAGGGATGCGGTTATGCATCACTCATTAGCTTCAGAGGGAAGCTAACCAGTCCACCCTGGCGTGCAGATCTCCCCGGTGCTAGAGAGAGTCAGCACCAGGCGATGAGGGATTTCTCAACACCTTCCTGCTCCCCTTTCCATTTGTCCCTTGTATTTAGAGAGTAAACCAGCTGATTAAAGTCGGCCAGTGCTGAACATGGAGCCTGTGGTGGTTTAGTAGGACTCCTTTAATGCAGTGAAAGAACGGAAAATAAAGTTCCTTTAATTAAGAAAAAGAAAACGATCCATACCATTGGAGATGCATTCCTCACAAGCTAGATAGCATGCAAGACTTGAACAATTTTTTGAGGAAAAATTAATTAGATGTGAAGGCAAGCAGACAATGAAGCAAAATGCAGTGTGGGATTCCCAGAGGTAGATCATTTCAGGCTCGTATTTTTAATAAAAGAGGTAATTTTTTTCAGACTGGGAAGCTGAGCAGATGATGAAATCTCACAGGGCTTCAGTAAGAAGCTAAATGCCTCTATTCTGACCAAACTGCTACAGTTTTGGCTAGACTCAGGTGCACTAACTCATTGCTCAGAAGCCAAGGAGAGCTGCAGGTTGTAGATAAAGATGAGTATTCCAGTTCAAATGAGGGTTCAAATAAGAGCTGTGCTCTTCCAGCAGCATTGAATTTGGTCATTTTGGGGATATCTACAGAAGTGAGTGCAAACAAAGCAATGGTTTTGTAGTAACTGATATGGTTTTATCTCATGGTTTTATCATGGGAATCATACTACTTGATGTCTTGTCTTTTAAAGCTTTTAACTGCTGAATCTCGGGGTGTATTTTGATATTAAAAAAAGTACTTTTGGGGCTATGAAAAAAAGCTGGATGTGACCAGGTCCTATAGCCTTAGAAAGCAGAAGCTTAAAAAAAACCCAAACCACATATTTAAATTAATTTTTAAAGCTAACCTCATGATAATTTGCATACCATAGAGAAAACAGTCTCAGTTTTTCTTTACAGCATTAAGCTGTATTAAGTGGACCTCCCCACCCAAGGACGGTCCCCGGAGCAGACCTTGTTGCTGAAGGTGCTTTCTCCCCCTTGTTGTCCGCAGGGTTTGGCGCAGCTCTGCGTGACCATCGAAGAGTGCTGGGACCACGATGCGGAGGCTCGGCTCTCGGCGGGCTGTGTCGAGGAGCGCATTGCGCAGATCCGCAAATCCGTAAATGGCACTACCTCGGACTGCCTTGTCTCCATCGTGACATCCGTCACCAATGTGGACTTGCCGCCCAAAGAGTCTAGTATCTAAGTCCTGGTTCACTTTTGTCTTTCCAGACTCAGTGGATTTAAAAAAAAAGAAAAAAGTTTAAGGAAAAAAAAACCACACAAAAAAAAACAAAAACACAAAAATCCAACAAACACATGAATGCAGCTGCTATTTTATCTTGACTTTTTATTATTATTGTTATTATTATTATTATTATTATTTTTTTGGATTGGATCAATTTTACCAGCACATTGCTCTACTGTATTAAAAAAATGGACATTTCAGCAAGCATTCAGGTGCCGACTAATGAATGCAGAAAAGGTGCAGGTACCTCAGAACCTCAACAAACTCACTTCAGTTGTTTTTATTTTATTCAGTTTTCTGGGTTTCTCTTTATCGGTCTGTCTTCTGAGTGGAGCATCTGTGACATAAAGGAAAACCACCTACCATCTTAGAAAACACAATGCTGCAAACCGTGGAGGAAACTTAAGACTGTTATATAAAGAATACACCTTCCTCAAAAGGAATTTTTTCCCCATTTTGTTTTGGTTTTGGGTTCAGTTCCTTTTTTTTTTTTTTTTTGGAAGTGAGCTTCAAAAAAAAACAGCAGATGTGTCTTTTACGGATCTAACGGGTGTCATTGTAACATGGAAAAAAAGTAACCGGGCGGAGAATGTTAATTCTTGATGGTAGAATTGAAGGGGGGAGCTTAGAATAGGGGTGGGGAGAGTGACGTTGGACTTGGCAGCATTTGGGGAAACATCATTTGCTATGGAGCTACTTCTCAGGTAACCATTAGAGGAGGGGAAGGACATTTCTGGGCAGAGTATTAACGGCTGCAGTGTATGGAGAAAGCTGAGTTAAAGAGCCGCTGTTTGTAAGCAAGGCACTAGTTCTTTCTTAATCCGGTATCTCAAGCTTGGGTGGTAAAAGAGCAAATCAGAACTATAATTACCTTTTATTTTTCAACTCCAGATAGTAAAGGGAAGGATGCTTTTAAGCAGTGTGATCGGAAGAGGTGGGAAAATGTGTTTTCAGAAGCATTTCGGTAAAATACTGGGAGATGGAAAAATTTTTGCATCTCGCTTTAAGTGCGAGTCAGTTCAGGAAATTCGGCCTTGGGGTCAATTATCTGTCAGCCCAAGCTGCGGGTGCAGATGAGGAAAAGAGGAAAATGTGAAAACTGGCTCTATAATTTTTTTCCCCTGATTAAATTGGGGGAATCGATTAATTTTGGGTCCTGTAGCGTCCGAGAAGTCTATGAACTGCCCGGTTGCAGGACGCAGAAGCAGCTGTGCAGCAGCAGCGGTTATCGCAGCATCTCTCCGACTGGTTTCTTTGGCGCTGCTTTCTCCTTACTCTGTGACGAAACTCTTTTGTCTTAAAGTGGTGCATATTCTAAAATACCGTTACTCTTATTATGCCATAAACTCGCTCTAGTCAGTGAATGTTCCTAATGCTGCTGATTCAACATTGAAATATTTTTTTAATTTGCAAACCATGCAATGTTTAAAAAAAAAAACCTAAAAAAAAAAACAAACCACAAAACACACACACACGTTACGTGGCTTCCGAGGTTTAAACTGAAAAAAATTAAAAACTTCATGACCACAGACCACCTCAAACCAGAAATACCTCAGAATTTTCTACTTGTATGAGTTTTATTATATATTTTGTTAGTTGTGTTGTCTTGTAGTAAGTATATTTTAATGTAAGTTGGCTTTTATGACAAGGGAGTTTTAAAAAAAGAAAAAAAAGAAAAAAAGTTCCAAAATCTTTTAGGAAGTGCTACCATTTTTTGTTTTGTTTTGTTTTATAAAGCACCATTGTAAATAACTGTATACAGTTGTAGAATAACTGCCTATATAAGGTACCTGGGCATTATTCACTCTTATTTGTGAAGGCTGTTTCCATTCTGTGTTATTCTTTTTGTCTGTTTTAGTGAAAGGACAGTACATCTTTTTTTTTTTGTTTTGTTTTGTTTTGTTTTTTTTTACTTTGGCTATAACATGAATTCTGTGTCTTGCTAGACTGACAAAGTTATGTCCATTGGATGGCCAGAACTTCTAAATTTTTCTTTGTATTAAGCCAAAATGCAGTCCTAAACTAATCACCCTGTAACGAAAATGTAGAAAGTCTGTATTATATAAACAAATTGGACTTTTTACCACTGCCAAATTGTCAGCGTGCACCCTTGCACAGAAATGATTTATTAAGCAAACAAAATTGCTAATTGGAGAAAATATAAAGAAAACTGAAATATATTTCTTGAAAAATATAGCTTTAAAACCTAGAGGTCACAAAGGAGGACATGGTCCTTTATCTTGAAAAGACATTAAGATAATTGCCTTAATTTGTCTATCTGAATAAAGTCTTAACCTATTCTTTCAAGTTACTGAATGTATATTGCCTATTAGTATGTACACACATGTAACTGTGTTTTCGTGTGTAGGTTTGGAAGTTTCTGTTTCTTGATGTGCTTCTGTTGAGAACACCTGGACAAAACCAGACAGAACGATACCATTTTGACCCAGCCAATGTCCCCAGTGGTGGTTGGCATCTTTGGGCCTGATGCTGCAACGTACCTACACTTAGCATTAAGCGTGTGGGTAGCTCGTCTGGTGTCATGACATTAGGCACTACCTTAATGTTAAGCGTGGTCGTAAAGGTTTGCAGGATCAGTAGTTTTCATGTTTAATACATTTCTGCACTGACATTTATATAGAAATGTGACTATGTTTTAGAAGTGAAGTGATGTAAGGGTTGGGGTGGAGCGTAGAGCAGTTAAGATTGAGTGAATACTTGTTTCAAGGTGGGCTTGCTCCCATGTCCCCAGGAATGGGAGCCAGTTCATATTGCTGCAGAAAGAAAAAAGCTGTACTGTCTTTTAACTGTTAGTATCTGTTTGCTGTTCTGGATTTTTTCCTTCAGCATTATGTATTATGGCTAAAACAGGCTTATTACAGCAGTTGCTTTTTTTATCCTGATTTCTTTAAGAAGCTTTAAAGTATTTATTGAAAGTGCCATATGATTTTAATAGCCTGTTAGTCTCTGAAATCTTCTCTTTTGAGAAAGCATAAACAAAAATTCTCACGTGTAGCTTATCTTACTGCGGGGAACTGCACGACCGTACAAACTTTGACCAAATGTTGATTGTAAAGTGTTACATCTTCCCTGGTGTAATGGTTCCTTATAGATCATCTTGTCAACAGGATTCAGAAACTGATGTTAAAAAGAATTTCCAAATTGCGTATGTGCTCAGTTACAAATTTTAAATGTATGTAGGTGTGTGTGTCTTGCTGTCACAGCAGAGAAGGAAATCCTGAACTTTTGCTTATTCACAAATTTGTACCAGTTTAGCTAAAGCTGTTCTTTTAAACTGGTATTTATTTATTTTATGAATGAAGACAAGCTCTGATTAACTTACTGGTCTTTCAACTCTTGAGCTGTCAAGCAAGTAGTTTCCTTACCACTAATCTAGCATTCGAACTCTCATTGACAACATGATTTTGGTTCTGTTCAGTACAGAGGCTTTTTCCAAGACAGTTGAATCAGGCACATCCATAGGTGTAGCTGTAATAAGCAATTGCGTCTCTTTTCCTCTTAACACTCCCTTGAATGTGATGGGTACAACACTTCTTACGTTACTTCCCAAGCACTAAATTTCACTTCCCATTGAGATTTAGAGGAAGTAGCTCTCCAAAAACTTTGCTGCAGAATTTTATTGTTGACCTTCCTCTCTTGTATGGCAGTTCTTAGGTGAATATTAACCTTGAATATCCTGGGTAAAAATTCTCCTTGACTTTAGGAGACAGGATTCCCCTCTCTCCATTGTAACGCCCTTTATGAATTTATGGCACTGGCTGGGCTAGTTTCTTAGGTGGAGGAAGTTTGAGATCACAGTTTGAAACTGGAAATACCACAGGAGCTAAAATTGCTTTTTTTGAGACAACAGAGCTGTGACTTGCTAATGAAATTGCATTAGTAGAGCAAGGCTGGAAATTGTATGTGGCTCATGATGAAATAAATGTGCATGTTAAAAGAGATGGCTATAGACCAGTCTAACTATCAGTTAAGTAGCGCCAGGCTTATTCATTATGATTAAGGATTTTAGCTAGTCCTGAACATAAAGTTTTCTCTATTTAAGACAAAAGAAGATGAGTTTTTATTCTGCCTCGTTCTTCAGCTGAAATTCTCTTACAGAATATACTATGCTAGATAAGGTTACACCTATGGAAATGCCGAGATCTTTGTGTATGTTTGTTTCAAAGAGAAGGTCCATGAGTGCCCCCCAGTAACTCCACTGCATTTTACTTGGGTCTCCTGACTCACTGCTGTTCCCACTTGAAGTTCTTGGTTTCAGCAGAAGCAGCAAAAGCCTTGGGTCCACTCAGTCCAGCGTTGCTGGGGGATATTCCCAGGTTGGCTGGGTAAGGCCTCGCCATTAGGAATCCTGATCCCCCATAATATCACAGCACAGAAACCGGAGAACACACGTTTTATTCCTCTTGTGCTACTTTCTAGGCAGGCTGTCCCCTGTTTTGCAGGGGAAGGATCTGGTTTCACTTAGTATGGAAGAAAACTCGTATTGCAGAGGAAGGTGCTGGTTGATAACATGACAGTGCTGTTGTTGCAGTCCTCTTCGAGCCACACTCCACTTGAGAAGTTGCTAAGCAGGAAGTGTCCCGCAAACTGTTCTCACTTTTACATACAGAATATGGTTTGGTAACATTGTAAATAAAATAGACTATATAATAGAGGAAAATAAGGACATTCTGACTTTTTTACTTTTGGGAAAAAAAAAAGATATATTTTAGTTACATATACAAACAAAAATTCTACATTGTGTGAGAATTCTTTTATACCACAAATTATTTTTGTAATGTCTAATATGTTTCTGCAGGGAAAAGGGAGAAAGGTCTGTGTACGCACAGCAAATAAATAAATAAATAAATATTTATATATAAAGTTTAAATTAAGTGTGCACTACATCGAAGTCTAGAGGATAGAACAAGTTTAGCCTGAAACCAGTTTGAGGAGCAAGTTTGGATGTACTTGGACATGCTTTGAGGACGGCACTGAGTATAGGGTTAGGTTATCTTGCATGTCACATCCCTTCTGCTAAAGATACTTATTGCTTTTCTATGGCCATCTTCAGTTTAACCAGGAAGAGTTTTTTCACGTTTCCATGCGAGTATCCATGTGTGAGCAGTGTGTCTTTTGGCATATGCCGTGATGCTGCAGTGAGTTGTGAAGTCAGGGTGTTAAGAATTTACCGAGACCAAATAGCCGGGCTGATCTCACTCGCTGCTGTATCCGTTTATAGCAGCTGTGTCTGCTGCATTGACAATATGATCTGTAAGGAGCTGTTGCCAGTCGAGTCCTGATAAAACCGATTCCTAGAAGTTCCTTCTTTCTGGAGTGACACAACTAATCGGGCTTCACCAGAACACGCAGACACATGCTCTGTGTTCCCAACGTCAGATTTTACGGTCTGGGTCAGAGGCACTAAAGAAGAGGAGCACTGTCATGTCCAAAGTCCTACTTGGAAACAGAGCATTCCAAATTCGTGTAGCCAACCCAAGGTATTCTAAATGTATTAAAAAAACCTTAAAATGTATTCTTTTCACTGAAGCTAACTTTTCCCATTGGACCTAAAATTCAGTCCGATCTTTTTGGTTCCCTTAACCTTGATAGCGCAGTGTCACTGGGGTAAGAATTACTGAAAAACCTTTAAACCAAACAATACATTGTGATACCTTGAAGCTGGTTTGACAGCGTGCCTCTTGAAATTAGTGCTTAAATGGCTTCGAGTGGGCTCCTGCGATTGCTGAATCCTACACCTGTGTTCTTGGTGAATCCTGGCCCTGAGGAAGCTGGAGAAGACTTGCCATCCAGTTCTGTGGGACCATGAGTGTGCATGTGTTCCTGGAGCACTTTCTAAACACACCTGGTCCCTCACTTACATGGGACTTCTTTTTTAAAACTCTAGATTTAGCTTGACACTCGGTTCCCTGACTGAAGTAGTAATCTATTGAGTACCTAAAAGAAGTAATCCTCTTTGTTGGGACGCTTCCACAGAAAGAGATCATACTTGCGTTATGTCCATCCAGCTGTTCTGAAATGTAATGCTATTCTGTTGTGCCTTTATTTTTCCATGTAAAAGCAACTGCTGTAAGCTTTTTTTTTTTCCTTTTACTAGTTTTTTCTGTCTGAAAAAACACTTTTCATTGCCCAGCTGTTATTTCTGGATGCAGTCTGTGATCCAGGTATTTCAAGAACCAATTACCTCAAACCTCATGTTAAACAGTGTTGCTATCTGGATTCTCCTTGATACTACAATATTGTAACATACACAAACAGGAACCTTGCTATATGTGGGTGTTTATATATATGTATCATATACATATATACACGTGTATATATATGATATATATATGTAAATGGAAAGTGATCCCCAAGGACTGAAGGAAAAAAGCAAAACTTTTGTTTTCCAACATTGAAACCAAAAGGGCTTCTCTGAAGCTCTATAATGGCATTGTGCTGGATATATATCAAGAAAGTGTTTTCTGAAAAGTGCTTCCTTTGTTAGCCTTTTATTTCAGTATTTTAATGGGGCAGATGATGTGATTAAAACACTATTTCTGCATTTTTTGGCCCATTTTGAAGCAGAGGCCTCTTAATCTTTCCGGTTGTTAAAAAACAAAACAAAATGAAAAAAAACACCTCAGTGTATAACATTCCAGTAAGGTTAGTATTGCAAAACTAAAGCATGTTCTGGGAAGACTTCATAGCTTCCTTCTGTGAAAAGGAAGGCATTGGCCATACTTTGTAAACTTTTCCACTGTTTTGAGGAACTAAAATTTAACCGGTAACCATCCTAGTCAATTAAAATCCTAATTCAGTAGTCACTGGCATCTCTGCCTTGCCACCCCTGTTAAAAACAAAACACACAAAAAAACCCCAAAAACAACCCAAACCAAAAATTCAACCATGACAGAGGAGGAGGAGGTTGGAGCATTTCATAGCTCGTGAAGGTGAAGTTGGCACCAGAGCAACTTTGTGGACAGCAAAAAACCTGTTGGCAAGACGTAGAACCTGTCTGGCCTTTTCCTTTTTCCAACTACCTTCCCCCAAGAACCTTCTCATAAAAGCAGACCTTCAACCACAGTCACTTCTCCTTAATGGTACTTTGCTGAAGAGAATTCTGTTTAGGATATATTTTCTGGGGAAAACCAAAAAGTTAGAGCATTCTTTTCATTAACATTTTACTGTACGTGTTCCCCTCCCAAATGTCTGTTTTTAAAAAATGTATCCATGTAGCTGATGCAACATTACAGTTTCTATTTTACTTGGACAAAATGGTAGCTTTCCAATCCAAATGGTAATGAATTTACTATTACTAGTAATTCATTTAATTAATTGATTACTGGTAATTAATGGCTAGTAGTTAATTTACTATTACTAAGAGAAGAAAAGGAGATGTTTCTCTTTCCCCATATTTTCCTTGACTGTCAAATGTTTCTATGGCTATTGATGGTTTATGATTCTCTTTGGTAAATCATGTACAAAAGTACTAAAATCTCCCAGAAGGTGGCATTTTGCAATGCTGCTGGCCTTCCAATGGAATAACTATGATGCAAAAGTCGATCTGTTGGTGGATGAGAATTGAAGGAGGTGGTTACTGCAAACTAAGTAACATTCTTGACCTCAATTCTATGCCATAAGTCCGCACAATGCCATTGTCAATCTACTCAAACTATTTGCTTATGGATTCTGCATGATCCTCATGATAGAGTTGAAAGCCTGATCTTTCACCTGTTAATATTTTCACATTCGTCCTTAAGTTTGACAAATTTTATACTGTAAAGTTGGCTTAAGTACAGTTTGATGTCGATTCTTGTGGAAAGAGCTTTCTGCATGTAACATTAGACACATACAGTTAAACAACACAGCATAGTACAAAACTCACAAGAAAATGTTTTGGCACCAGCAGAAAGAAATCTCACCCTAACCATTTGTCATTTTAAACCATCTTATTGTAAGTTTTACCAGCTACTTCTAAATTTGTGCTTTATTTAAAGAAATAAAATAAAAATCCTAAGACTTGTCTAGCGTAGTGAAATATGTGTATATCAGTTTTAGGATAAATAGCTAAGTCTTATTACGCTGTGTTACTTAACTTGTATATATAGAGTATACATAAGAGTTTGCAGTAACCTGTTTCTCCAGGATTTCCAGTTTGAATGGATTTAAACTCAAACTATGAGATTAAGTAAATGATTTAGAAGATTGCAGAATAAACTGAGTGTAAATTACAGGAAGCTCTATCAGATGGTGAAATAATTTTTAAAGAGTCTTTTGGTCCTTGGCTCAAATTCAATAAGTACTGTTTGTATACCAAGATATGTGAAATGTAAATGTTGTAGGTTATATTTCACTCTTGTAGCTATAAAAATGTAGAACAGAGATAGCTTGTACTACTGAGTTAACAAAAGATATACTAAAGTATCCTGTTAAAGAAAAAAAAAGTATACAGAGTTAAGCTCGTTGCTGTAACCCCTTTTGGATTGAAGTGTGCTGATTTTTTTATATATGTATATTTTATATATATATTCTGCAAAAGTGTATATATATAAAATGTATGTATAAAATGGCCTAATGCAGACATCCATTGTATTGCAGTTATGAAATGAAGACATTTTGGAAAGACATTGTATCATAGTTCATGAATTTGCAGTGGATCTTTGTTCCTTTTTACTGTGGTATTTTAGAAATGAGTCTCAAGTTTGAAATTAGATCTGCCAAGTTGGAGTTTTGCTGCTTCAGCTTTGCACTGGGTGTCCGAATAAACCAGTATGAATGTAGTATTTGCCCTGTGTGAAGCAGCTACACCCCAACAGATAGGAGGAAAAAAACTAGAAAGAACTATTTCAAGTTTATCTTTTTGTATATGAAAATAAAAGTAAATTACAAATAATTGGTTCTCTTGTTGGTGCGACGTTAAAAATCAGTGTTATTTTTGTGTCTTTGGGATCTAGCTGGAGTATTTCCTTTTTTATAGAAGAATGTTTTGGTGCTTTAATGGCATCTCTGCTATCCAAAATCCTTATCAAAATCTCTGCAGAGGCATAGATGAGGCCTCTACTACCCATCATTTGTGAACTCCTCCAAAGGGAAGAGGGAGTTAGCTTGAATCGCTGCATCCTTTTAAGGGTGTTGCCTCTTGTAGCACTGTGATAACACTGCTTATCATTCCCAGTGAAGAACTGGTCACACAGAGCATTACATGCACGTTAAACTGTATCAATACAAAGTCCAGCAACGTAGCTGCAACTGCCAGTGATGGGGCATTTAAGCTAAATCCTATGACTTTGCAATGAAGTGTCTGTCCTTCCCTTCCACCAGCTCTAGCAGAGGAGGAGAGCAAAGAGCAAGGCTCAGTGATCACCTCAATGGTTCCAAACTGATTTACAAAAACTTGCCCACTAATACATTAATAGTTGCTGGAAGTGAAAGTTCCACTGAATGTACAGCTGCTATTAGAGCTGTGAACTGTATGAACCAGCACGCCCCTGTTCATGGTGCGCCTACTGCAGCTGCACAGCCAGGTACTTGACGAGGGCAGCTGGATATTTCCTTGGGCAAGGGAGGCTGTTAGCAAACAGGCAGCATGTCCAAGTGCCACAGGGCTCCCACTCAGGGAAAGAGTTTTGACTTAAGATACCTGCTGTCAGAGCGAACATCAGTCCTGGGGCTGAGATGCAGCTTCCATACACTGTGGCTTGCTTTGTTTCCGCCCCCCCCCCCAGCTTCAGCTGAGCACCAAACCAGATTCACTGAGGCAGCAGGACTGGACCTGGATAAAGATTTGATTTAAAAAAAAAAAAAAGCTTGATCTCCCTGTACTCGTAGCAACACAGAGCTCTGTAATCCCCACAGCATGAGGCAAGAAGATGCTCTCAGCCACAAACTGAAGCGTGGCCAGACCTCTCTGGGCAAGCTGCCTGCACTGAAGTGATGGTGTGGTGACACAGCCCTCATGTTTTGGTGTATTCCATTGCTAAACTGGTCCTTTTTTTCAGCAAAAATGCCTCTCGCTCGGTGCTGGGTTGGAGTGCTTGCAGTGGACCCACATGAGTCCAATATGAACATTAACAGACACCGGTGAGGGAAAAACAGTAGTAATTCGGCTGGTGGTTTTCCTGACAAAAAAGCCTGATGTCTAGTCACCAAATGGCGATTAAACCCAGCCGTGCACCTTCCCCTGGGGCCTGAGCCTAGAGCCATCGTCCCTGGCCTCACTGACTGGCGACTAGTTGAGCCACCCCTCTCCGGGAGGTCCCTGCAGTCCCCGTGAGGCCGAGCCCCACGCTTTCGCTCTCCTTTTGCCGCAGCTCTCGGGCAAATCCCGCTTCGCTCGTTCCTCCCGTGTCGTTTCCCCGCGGCGACGCCGCCGCGCTGAGGCGATGCCGCCATGGCAGCCAGGCGCCAGCGCCGCCGCCGGCGGGCCGGCAGGGGGCGCTGCGGGGCAGCCAGGCGCCGCAGTTCCCGCTCCCCGCCTGCCGCCGCCATGGCGGCCTTTCCCCGCCACCGCCGCTTTCTGGGCGGCTTCGTCTGCGGGGCCGCGGCAGGCGCCGCCGCGTCGTGTTGGGCTGCGTGGCGGCTCCTGCGCAGCCAGAGCCAGCCGGAGCTGGTGCCTGGGAGAGCCCTGCCGGAGGGTAAGAGCCGCGGACACCAAGGGAGGCCGGGCGCGGCGGCCCCGCGGCCGCGGCGGGGCGGGAGCGGCGGCGCCTCAGCGCGGCCCCGGTCCTCACAGGCGCCCCCCCAGCCCCTAAACCCGCCCCCTCCCCTCAGAGCAGCCTTCTGGCTGCCTCCATCCTGGGGTGCTCAAAGGGGGCCGGGAGGGCGGTAGTCGGGAGTTCTCCGAGTACCTGCGCTGGGCTGAGGCGGGGAGGAGGTTATTTGGGGACGCTGGACTGTAACTTGCGTTAAAAACGCAGCTTCCCCATGCAGCACCTGCTCACACCGAAATGTTGGTGGCACGCGAGGAAAGGGGTTTCGTGCAGCTGCCACGATGGCTGCAAATGTCCCGTGTTGCAGTGGGGAGCAGACAGCAGTTGTCCTGTGTGATCCGATAACATTCCCATAATATATACATGCGTATACATATATAGCTTTACTTTTAAAGCAACATTCAGGTCAGGCCATAACTGAATTTCAGCTATTACTTCCCCTGCACTGCCCTGGGCAGACAAGGCCGGCGCGGGTGGTGGCTGTTCACTCGGCGTGGGGACTGGTGCGGGTGCGAGGCATGGGGAGGGAGCTGTTGAGGGGCACCACGGCCTGGTGGGAATTAATGATTTTCTCTGCAGCCTGAAGGCTTTAAAAGTATCTTAGCATTAGAAAGAACGGGAAGAGGGGCTCTAAAAACATGAGTTGCAGTTGAACAGATGGCTGGAGGATGAGGAAGTCAGATGGATGTAAATATTCCTTCATTAGAGAAAAATGTTACTTGCAAAAAAAAAAAAATCTCAAAATGAAGCTTTCATTCGTTCATCAGAGTGTAAGCATTCTTGGTGAGGGCAGGACTCGTGCTCATGCTCAACTCGTACATCTCAGTTTGTGAGGAGGGGTGTGATTTCCAGCTCTGAAGGGTGAAATGCGTGTGTTGATCTCCTGTGTCTGTAACTTCTTGTTGCCTGATTTTTCCTTAAATATCTGATAGCTTTTCTTCTGAAGGCCAGCCCCGAGCGATTGCTAGGTAGATGTGTGTAAGCATTGGAGTGGATGAGTTAGTCCTAGAGCTGAGATAAGGACATGATGAAAAGCACAGCTTTTTTGGTAGAAGGGAGTTTGACTGGATAGCTTGATTAATTTTTTTAGGTCTTAATTGTGACAGTAACCTCAAGTTGTTCCCTATACAGTATGTTTACATCCACTGAGATGCTTTTCTTAATGTCTTGTTTCTGATCACATTTCATCTTTGGATGGCTTTCTGTTTATTTTTCTCCTTAGAACCAGTAGAAGAGTCTCTGCTGGAAAAATATGGGTTCCCTGAAGCTGGAACAGAGACCAGATGTTACACAAATCATGCACTGTCTTATGACCAGGCAAAACGGGTGCCTAAATGGGTCATTGAACATGTTTCAAAACAGAAGACACTGGGTATGTAGGTATTTGTTTTCTTACATTTATGGCACCTGGAATGGACTTTGCAGTTCACAGAAAGTCGACCCAGGAGCAGACAGGGAGAAAAATCCTATAGTGATCTCTAGGTATGGATTTTTCCACCCATTCACAATCCCACTAGAGGCAGCAGGCCTCTGGGTGGATATCAATTTCATGACAGTATTAAGGCTGATGTTGCCAGTGATTTAAAAGAGATCTGTCACTGCAGGTTGGCAGGACTCTTCAGTATTTTTTCTCTTGTTGGGACTAGTCTAGTGTTGAATGTACAACAACATGAGGCCTGCAAGGCACACTTGGCCCATGGGCTGAGTATGAAAGGGAGGACTGAAGAAGAACTAGAGCTACCTTCCATGAAAAATTTCTGTTATGAATTTATGAAACAGTCTGTAAGCACCAGATTAATACCCGTGTCAGTGTAGACACTGCAACTCATGTTGCAGGGGGGAAGCTCGACTTACCTCTTTTAAACATGAATGGAGAGAAGATGCAAAACTGAAATTTAAACTTTTCTTAACCTGATTCAGACCTGCAAAGTTGAGTGTTACTGCTCAAGCGCATAAAAATTGCTCTTGCTTTCTTAGCTTGTGTAGTTGGTTCTGTGGGCCAGTTTATGTCAGTTTAGGCACGGCTCCCTATGCGTGAATGCTTATGGAGTCGGTCCCTTTAGTGGCCAGACTGTTACATCTACAGATCTTAAAGAGGTTTGCTCAGAATGGGGAGAAAAGATGAGTGTCCATTTCTGAGATAAAAATGGAGCAAAGGGCATCAGCAGTAGTAATTGTTCAAAGCTAGATAGGGCATACCTAGTCACTGCAGCCATTACTTACTTGGATGCAGTTCTGTTGTATTTTCTGATGTGCATTATCTAATACTCTCTCCCCTGTTCTTTATGCAAGACAGAGGCTCAGTGAGTTTTTGCTGTCAGTGGTGAATGAAATATAAGTGGTATACAGTCATTGTAAATTAAGTTTATAGCATTAGTTCAGTTTTTATAAGGCAAATTATTAGTAATAGAGGTAACTATAATTGTAAAGTGTTTTATGAACGCAGTAGCCCTCTAAATATATCTTAATCACTGTCTTCAAATTACCTTTCAAAATTAAAAGCGTGATCCTGAAAATATTTATAACCAGCTCCTAAGTAGCATCGTTGATTCTGATTTTTTTCTGAGAAGGAAGCAGTAATTCCAGGCTTACTTTCAAGTGGGCCTTAACAGCTGAATTGTTAAAATGTTTTCCAGATGATTAGATACAACTAACCTGCATGTTGAAATTAAGCATCTTGAGGCATTAGGCTCTGATTTATGTCTGATAGCTACTCTAATTGAGATTTGAGATGGAACTGTGTTGTTCAGGGAAGGTCACAAAAACCTTTCATGTATTAAGGTTTTGAAACCATGTGATGTAAAAAAAATATTTTATGTATAAGTAAGAACTTAAATGTCTAAAAAAGTTGGTGGAAAGAATTTAGCTTTACATGTGAATGAGATGTACAAATCTGGTTACAGAAGAAATTATCCATTGTTATCAAAGCAGTTAACAGAGAATAAATGAGAATGTATTTTCCATTTTTCAAGTTTAATTGATAAATTACCACACTTTGTTGACAGTACAGAGCACAAGGAAGCGTAGGGTGCATATGCACTCAGTGATAATATCGACGTGACAAAAAAGCCAGAGTGCATGCAGTTTATGTGTGTATGCACAGTCAACTATAGAAAAAAGAATAATTTTAACAACTAGCAGTGGTCACGATTGGAAGTTGCCCCTTGTGTTGTATTGCAACAGGTCGTGCTTTATAAAGTGCCAGGTCTGAGGGAAATTCTCTCTGGTGTGTACAGGCCCTGATTCATGCTTAAATGAAAAGAGACTATATAATGGCCATGTACATTGCATCTGTGAAATTATGCCTAAGATGACAGCATGAATTTCATAAAGAAAAACAACAGTATGCTGTAGATACTTCGAATTATATTGTCATTTGGGAAAAAAGATTGTAGACAACAGTGATGGTGCTCTAAGCCGGTTATCTTCCAGCTGCACACTGTGCCACTGCTTGTGTGGAGCCATTGCACAGGCACAGCTGAGTCAGCCCTTGCACATGCCTCCACTGCCTCTCTGGAGCACCTTCCTTAACTATGGATGTTCTTGGGTCCCACGTCATTCCCTGAGAAAGATGGTGTCTTATTGGAGTTGTCAGTGCCAAAGTAATTCATGCAAGTCTCTTCTGGCCATCACTTTTCCAAGGAAGCAGTCAGTGTTTGAGATGAAATGGTCTCAAAGTTGCAGCCTACTCACGGTAATTTCTTTTCCAAGGAGTTGACTGGGACTTTACACAGTGCAAGGACACAAATACAGGTGTATGGCCAGTAAATCTGGGAAGAAGGCTCAGGCTCCCCAGCAAAGACAGCAGCTTATTATGGGCTGCCATCTCTTGCAACAGTTAAGTTAGCTCCCCGCACAACCCGCCCCCCAAAATGTTTTTGTCTACCTTTAGGCGTAGTCATTTTTGTGCACAATTCCCAAATGTCTGGAAAGGTGGAAGTGGAATCCTGGAAAGGAACAGGAAAGCTCTACACTTATTTCTGTGCCCATAAAGAACAAATGACTTAAGACTTTCTCTTTTATGGGTTTATTATTTTACCAAATATAACGTTACCAAGATATACGCATTCTACTTCCAGACTAGACTTGGAAAAAGAAGAAATAGTTGTAGTGGATGGAATTGCAGCTGGTGAAGATCTGCGTGTCTTCATTGTCTAAAAAGTGAATTTATGCTGTTTTATATCTTTATGAATCTTGCCTTTAATATTAAACTGCATTTATGATAACGCTAAAGTATTTTGCTATTTTTTTTTCCTCTATGAAAGAGTAAGCATGTTAGAATTTCTAGTGTATAGTGGGGAAGAATTTAGAACTGGAGCACAGATATTTAAGCAGAATTACTCTTTTTTTTATGGTTGAGGAGAAAAATACACAATTTAAATTCATGTGTTGAACCCTTAAGCATGGGTCATTTGGCAGGGTGTGACAGAACGGGTTCTTTTTGTCTTGTTGTTATGATGGTTTAATGATAACCTAACAATTCAGTGTGTTATTCCTCAGGCAATGCAGACCGAAGGCACTGTAAATTCAGACCAGATCCTAACATCCCTATAATGTTTAGTGCTGCCAATGAAGACTACCTTGGGAGCGGGTGGTCACGAGGACACATGGCACCAGCGGGAGATAACAAATTTTCAACAGTAGGATTTTTTTTTCTTTCTTTTAAATTTGTGTTTATCAGTCAGAAAGGGTCAAAAGACCCTTAAAAGTAATGTGTAATGTTCCTTTTGCAGTTTGTTTTGAGATGGAACATGATCTCATTATTGATGCACAGACCTGGACTTGGAGTTAACAAGGTCTATTCCTGACTGAGCACTGTAGGATGCTCTCACAGTCTGCTTCAGGCGTCTAAATCAGGTGCATCCTCTGGTGACATACCTCTCTTCACTAAATCACACCTAGATTAGCTTGTTTGGCAGAGATGATGTGAGTATATCTTGTACAGTACAGTGTTAAGTAAGTCTTCTCAACATCTTGTATGTCACATTGACTGTAAAATGAAGATGATAACCTTCACCAAACAAACCTCGAAAGTGTCTTATGAAGCTTAGGTAAAGGGAGACAGAGAACAATGACATCATTCTGGCCAACAGGTGCTGTGATGTTTAAGGCTAGATTGGGCAAAGCAAAGATGCTGTTAAGTACTGTTCTGTATTGGCAAGGGGGTTGCCTGAATGATTTAAAAGGCTTTTTTCTTTCTGGCAGTGTGTATGAGGTAAATTAGAACCTTCTTTTGCCATAGTTCTTTCAGTCTATAAAATGTCTTCACCTGCCATTTATTTGAGCTGTAAGAAAAGCATGTCCTAATGACTTTGCTGACTAACAAAACAGCCTTGGATTTATTGGATCCTCTTGTGAAATGTGCCTAATGCAGCAATTTATCAATTAAGAAGCAGTTTGAACTTGTATTTCTGCCAGGCAGAATAGTATGCAGTGGGGCAGAGTGGCAGCACAGTGGCTTGGGGTAGATGAAAGAACCCGTCATTTTACTTCTACTGGAAGTGTCTTTGTGGTTATTTATTTGTGATATCTGGGGATTTTTTGCTGGTGAGCTACCTGTGCAGAGAGATCCTGGACCTGGCTTGAAATGCGCTGAGATGATACAATATTTCAAATACAGTTCTATAATAATTTAATTTCATAGTTTAATTACTGCAGGTAGTGTTTGCTCATTATCCTGAGGAGTTCTGTCGGCCCCTTCACTTTGAAAAAGTAGTATGTGAAAAATACTGACAAGTACAGGACCTATGAAGATTCTGGGTTAAGATCTTGGAAATTTCTTCTTCTGTATTTCCCTGCATATACGTAGTTTTTTAGCGCCAGGTCCTTCACATCTGGAGATATGTGGGCTTCAGTTCAGAGAGGTTTATGACACTTTTTAAAGATAAAATTAAGCTGATTACTTAGATGTTTGATCATTATGGTCTCATAAATAATTTTATCGCCTGCATGTTGTATTTGTAAAATATTGATGAATATTTTTAATAAAACCTTTTTGTGTAAGGGAAAGAAAAAGCTACCCATTAGGCAGTCAACTAAATGAAATGCAGGGGTGAAACCATCCTTTCCATTCAAAAAGAAGAGTAGCTAGTTGCTTCCAAAGATATTACAAAACTGACACTGGCTGACATAGTAATTCCTGTGCCTCTAGATTTTTGTGCTATGTTTCTATAAAAAAAAAAAAGAGTAGATACATTTTGCAAGGTTTGCACTTCAGTTATGTGCCTCTTAATCCAAAATTATTTTGTAGGTGGTTCTGACTTAGGTTTTATCTGACCTTTTATGTTGATAATGTTACATCCTAGAAATGGAGTCTGATCCAAAAACTTCTAAAATGTGTTTTCAACTCCTAAACATTTCAATGACATTATATTATTTTCTTTCTTTATGCAGAGAGCTATGGCTGAAACATTTTATCTGTCTAACATCGTGCCTCAGAATTATGAAAATAATGCTGGATTTTGGAACAGGTGAGAAATTACCTGTAAGTAAACTAAGTGAAAAATATCAGGCAGTGGCATAAATCAAAAGTGCTATATTTATAAAGCTTCTTCGCATCCAAGTGTTCTAGAGCACTTTATAGGCTATCTGTAGAGATCATAGGAACTTACTCTGAAATGAAAGGCAGCTCACTCCTCACAGTGCAAGAACAGTATAATGACTACTTTAGTTCTTCATTCAATCAAACTGTAGAGGACATTTATTTAGAATAGATAAAATTACTTCTTCTGGCTATGTGGGTAAAAGTACCAGGCTTAACATCTCTGTCCTTAAGGAAGATTCGGTAGAAGCAAGGAAAGGGTTTAGATCTTGCTTTAACATCTCTTCCTCAAAAAAGCACTTCCAGTGTGAGAGTATTCACATCTCTCTATGTGGACATTTCACTTTGAATTGGAGAACTGAGCACTTCCCACTGAGTCATGACTACTTCAGGTCTTAGGTGTTTCTTCGAGTGCTGGCTTCCAAGTAGCAGTCAGACAGGTTCTCTGTCACTTGTGAACACCAGCTGGATCGGCTTTGAGGTGATGTGAGTGGTTGATAAATGTAAACATTCTTCATGTAGGATTTTTATTCTTTCCTTCCTTCGAGCAGAAAAAAACATTAATAAAAGTAGCATTCATCCAGTGCTTCTTGCATAGGACGTACAGAGTATTAAGACTCAGAAATGGGAGGGGAAAATGATGAATTTCACAAGGTTCACTCAAGGGAAAGTTAGCAAAATTCTGTACAGTCTTCTACTAAAAGTCTATCAAAAATGCATCATCATTCAACGACATACTGCTTTCCAGTTTTACAAGAATGCATATAAAACCATATGAGGCATTCAGTAAGGCTAAAATGTTTTATAGGCAAATAAAATGTTAAAACATTTTAAGAGACTTTTTTTGTATTGTTTTAACACCTAGAGTATTTGAGCATAAAATTTCCTTATACTAAGGCTAGGCATTTGTACCAATTCAAGGTTGGAAACCCTCTTTATTTCCCTTGAGCAGAATCTCTGGCTAATCAGGAAATCATGGGGAGTGCTTGAAAATTTCCCCTGGCACTATTGGCCCCGCAATGTAAGCAGCTATTACCACTTTCTCCCAACCCCAACACCCTGTCCCCACAGTTTAAATGCATCAACAAGGTATTTGTGCCACTTGTTTTGTCAGTCACTTGTTTAATGATAAATAGTTTTAAGGATACTACCTTTCACATGTGTTGTATCCCTTCCTGGCTTTGGTACTCTCTTCCTTTCTCTTTTTTTAATTGCTTGATTCTTTAATTGTCTTCTGAGACACAGGTAGACAATACAGCTTAGTCAGTTTAACAATCTGTTGTTTTTTAAAGTGATGTTTGCCCTCTAGCCATGTGTTTTTGCTGCTTTCCCAGTTCCAGCTCTGGTACGAGCCTGGCTACGGCAAGTCCATTCCATTTGTTAACCCAGTTTAAACTGATTCACATTTTGTTTTGCTTGGTTATGTTTCTGCCAGATTAGAAAATTGGATCAACTGGTGAGATGAGTGCCAGAGTCAACGTGGAAGATGGACTAGGACTGTTCAGCTGGGGCAGACAAGGGGAGCAGTAGGAAAGGGGAGAGCAGGACTGCATCTTTCAGCAAGCTATTAGATAGTAAGCTATTAGATTGGTTCAGTGGTGTGATCTAACTGCACCTTAGTATTTATTCCTCATTCTCTTCCCACCAACATCTGTGCTTGCTTCTTTTCTGATGTTTAACTGTTTTCTGCCTTGTTTTGAGTGCGATATCATGGTCACTATAATCTGATCTCCATCCCTACTGCCACCAAAAGCAGTTTGCTCCCTAGCTGCATTTATTCCCATTCTTTCCTTGTGCTAGGTATTCTATTGCCGTGCCATGAGACAGCCTGAGGAGCTGAGCTGCTTGGAAGCAAAGCTGACAACAGCAGGAAAAAAAACTAGCTTGTGGTCAATGCTTTGGCGTGTCACATGGCAGGTCACTATTACCAAAGAAGGAAGGGCTCATTCCTGCTAATTCTGGTTTGTGTGAGTTGATTTAACTCACTAACCCAGCACAAAAAATAGACTGGTTTTGTTCAGGGTTATTGACAGATAAGAGTGCTAAAGGTGGCCCAAGTGAGAGGTAGGAGGAGCAGGGATGAGACAGAGAAGGGGGATGAAACCTCCCCCTTTCAGAGGCAGCCAGATTAGCTGGGCTCATCTGTCTCATGTTCTGGTCTGTTTGTTCGTTTGAGTGAAGTGGAACTTTATCTTTAGTAAAGGACCGATGGGTGCTCACTGTGTGTGATTTCTATAACACTTGGGGTGTTAGATCAAAGATGGGCCATAATATTTTATTTTATGTAAAACAGGCATAATCCAGAAACCTTCTTATTTGGGGAAATATTTCATGCTGTAAACTGAATCAATTAGTTTAAAAAGCTAAAACAGTGTTAGCATTTCTGGAGTTACTACTTCATTTTTAAACAGTTTTATATAAAAAAGCCATAAGTAGACTTAGTGGGAATGACACATAGAAACTTTCTTAAGTACTTTAAGATACGGAAAGAGCTGTCTGTTGCAGGACATGGATTTCTTGGGAGGAACATAGAAATCCAGTAATATGGTAGAGTCTTTCGAAGTGACAATGCCACAACCTGCTGTTTAATACAAGTTTCTTACTAATCCCAAGTGACCATCAACAGTGTCTTTCTAGTGTCACGTGTGGGAGTAAGTAAAGAATTCAGATTTTTCAGGACAGGTGGTAAGGCTGCAGAAACCATTTTCAAATGTATGTTGTAACACATGCCTATCTGTAAAGAAGTGAACCTGGGAGAAGTGGGAAGTATGACTTGGGCCTGCATTTTACCTTTTTTGGCTTGTGAGTCAGTCACCTGAGTTTGGAAAAATGCTCCCAAACTGTAAGTAGTTCATCTTGCCCTTCACAGTATGTTTCAAAAATGAATGTGTTAAGAGTTCTCAGCTGACTTTACCCTATATGTTCCAGAATGGAAATGTATTGTCGGGAATTGACGGAGAGATTTGAGGATGTTTGGGTAGTTTCTGGACCTTTGACCTTGCCTCAAACAAATGATGATGGAAAGAAGAGTGTTACTTATCAGGTATGTATATATATATGTTGCTGGGTTAACACTGCAGTAGTAATACTTTATTTAAAATTGGTACTGTAGCTTGATAAAACAAAGTCAAACATCCTAGTACATGCAGAATATGTGAAATGTCCAATACTAGTTGGGACAAGTTCAGTAGAGATGTTGTATCTTGCCTACACGTGAAAAAATATAACTTTAAAATAATTTGTTTTATTTGCAAAGAGAGGTCTATTAAATGTCTGTTTATAGTCTGCAGTAAAACTGTGTTGTGACCTCTATAATACATGACAGTATCTAAGCAGAGAGTTAGTGGGTTTTGCTGAATGTGTAGGCATCTCTCCAATCATTTATTGATATATTTTAGAAACAGAGCAATACAAAGGTAGTGTCGGTTTCTCAAAACTATACAGTGTATTGGCATACCTGTGTTCCATTAATTTCAAAAGCAGTTGTTTGCTGACATTCCATACGCATCACTTAGGTGAGGCCTTGCAACTGAAATTCTGAGCATACCAAGGTCAATTGAAAGACTTCATTCAAGTTCAGTAGGTTTTAGGTGAATGCAGTGTAATCATTGGTTCATGGTATTGATACCCTCTTCTTCTTTTGGTACCCTATTTTTATTACCTGCTTAAAATACTCTGAAGATTTAGGATTCATCATGCACAGTCTCTAGAAGCCATCACTGATAGACAGACAGATAGAAAAGGCTATCAAGTTGAGAGGTGAATTTATTATTGCTTACCCTGACTTACTCTTTGTAAGCATGTTGCTTAGACATCTGTGGGATCTGAGCGTAGTAAGGTATTCAAGGGAGGGAGTATTACCTTCTGCCCCTACTGTAATGAGATATTATTGCTGTTTTCAGTTGCTAGATGAAAGCTAGCATAATGCAAATAATAAATGCTGTATTTTGCACCTCTTGAAAAAACACTTTTCTTTGAAAATAAGTACTTGGATCAACTGCAGCTTCAGCTCGTGAGTGATTCAGCTGTCCAAGTAGTTCTCTGAGGAGCAATGAATGAGCTTGCTATAACAAGCCCCCGTTTCAGAGGGATATGAGAGACACAAGAGATGTTCAGCTTTCAACACTGGCTTGTTTAGTGGCAAGGTTTAGGCACTATTTCTCCATTATGAATACACATCTGATTTCCATTTGATTGAACTTGGAATTCAGTCAGAATATAATTTTTCCTGTTCGCTTTTACCTTTTTAATTCTTTTAAAAACTGTCCCTTATGTCCCCACCTGCACGTCTGTAACCTTGACTGTGATGAAATCACAGCTTTGGTTTTGGGTTGTTATTTTTTTCCAGTCATATGTTATGCATATGAAAATGCAGTAATAATAATTTATCTTTTTCATGTTTGGTGGCAGTTCCAAACTTCAGCTCTCACCACATCTTTGTGAGGAAAGTGACAACTGTGCTCATTTTCAAGTGGATAGATAAGCCATGGTTAAGGAATATGACCAATGCCACGTGGTACGTTAGTGGCAAAGCCAGCTTTAGACTGTCAATGGTTCCTTGCTGCCCAGAGGGAGAGTGCTGACTTTGCTGTTGCCCGTTATACTTTCCAGTCCTTTCCCTTGTCTGCCAGTGCTGATGACTGTCAGATCCTTCCAGAAGATGCTTAATTACCCAATGCAATAGAAAACCGTCCGTACTGGACACTTTATTTGCTTACTGGGCTTGACTTCTACTGCCATAGAAAGATAAAGCAACACACAGAGGAGTCCAGCACTTACTGGTGACAGCATGAGATATGTCCAAAAGTGCATAGCTGGGAGCAGGAGGCAGATGTTCTCTTTCAACGGTCTCGAGCCGAGCATTTGACTTACTGTCATGCAGAATGGTACCGTAAGAGTTCTCCAGGCTTGCCCCTAGCTTGCTGGGATTTGCCTCCTTGTAGCTGTCAGGATACTGCATTTATTTTTTATCCCTAAAAATATATATTCGTCTTACATAGAAAAGAATTCAAAATCCTGAGCTGACTTTAACTTTTTATGAGTGAAAATTATTTTCCAGGAAGCAGTTGAGTCATTTATCAACTGCTTCACTTTAATCTTGGTCATCTTTCTCTAGTTTTTCTCTAGAGAAAGTGTTTACTTGGAAGAGAAAGATTACATTTTCTGAAAAATGATTGTGGCTCTCCATTTTGGTTTTGAAATGTAAATTTTACTATTCCACAGGTAAAAATAAGAGCAGGCACTGTATCTTGCTGCCTTTATTCAAAATAGCTTCATACCAGGATAAGTGATGGAATAATAATGGCACAAAAGGTCCATGCTTTTTGATTATCATATCATTCTGTTTCTGTTGCCAAGATGTCTTCATCATCTTTGGGTTTGATGACAACTCTGGTCTTCTGTGAACGTTTTATCAGTTTCAGTCTTAATATAAACTATGAAGTGAAGTTCAACGTGAGAGTGAAAACGGTGGGATGATGATATTCATGTTGTCATTTCACCATTTGGCCATGTTAATAAATCCTTTACTCGGCTTCCTGTGGTGAGATTCATTATGTAAATTGATTTGCATTTAAGCTGTATTTAAGTTCAGATAATGCTGTCTACAGGTGGGAAAAGTAAAATGTTGATTTGGGTTTTTTTTTTTGTTTTGTTTTAAATATGAAATTTGGGTCCTCTTTGGCTACACTCCTAAGTGTAAATAAATACAGGCTGAAAGTTGTTTAGTTATTTTGAAATCTCTTTACGGCATAAGTTCTTGTGCTTGCCATTGAAGTTGGCCTTCGGGGAGAGAGACTTCAGAATGGAGTATGTTGTGTATTGGTGTTTTGTTGTTGGTTTTTTTTTTTCCCTTCTTACATCAACACATGCACTTAGAAGAGGGAACATAACCTGTCAAAACACCGGAGAGAAGTTTTTCTCAAATGGATACCTTGGATATAATTGCAGTCATTGCCATTGATTTTGGTAATCTGGGATTCTGCCCCTAAACCAAAAACACTAAGAATTGGCAGCTGAACGACAAGGGAAGGTAACCTCTTAGCTGTCTTTCAGAGTGAACTCTGCTAGGTTCAAACAAGTGACTTAGAAATGAAAAGCTTTTAGTCCTCATTGTTTGGGCTTGTGAAGCTGATGCGAGGTGGTGTCCTGTTTCTTTGTATGTGCTGTTTAAGGAGAAGTGCTGTAGTATACACAGTAGTGCTGAAACCACAACCTATTTATCTGCCAATGTGACTGTCAAGGCTGAGCTCCTTTCTAATGTTTTTCTTCTCCTCTGAAACTAGAGCTGTGGAAAAAAGAAAACACAGAAGTACTACAGTGAATGTGTCTGCATTGTTTTCTTTCAGATCCTCTCTTCAATCTTAGTTTCCTTGTTTTTGGCTAAAGGAGTGGTGAAGTATGTATCCATGGCTTTACAGGCTGCTGTTTTTCTCCTCAGACATCCAAAAAGGTTATTTTTAGATCACTATAGAGGAAAAACAGAGCATCGGTCATGGCATTGTTCCCAGTTCCTGCTTGGACTCTGGTACCATTTGCTGTTTAATTCCAGAAGGGGAATTAACCTTGAACTCCTTAGATGCCAGTGTTGTTCTATCTATTGGCTGAACTTGCTGTATCCTCAGATAGGTTCTGTCATTTCATCTGTCTCCAGCGGAGGCTTTTGTTGCAAAGAGTAGATTGATGACTGTGCTTGGTATCTGAAAAATATATTTTGAGAATATATGTAAAATAGAATGCCAACAGGAAAAATCTGTTCTGTGTCATTGGAGAGGCAGATGCACGTTTTTCATCTTTGTCCAGATCAAATCAAAATGACATTGTCTTCTTTTGTACATTACTGTTCTCCAGTGGCTGTCACTTCAGTGATTTTCCTCTGTCAGCAGATTTGGAGTTTGAAATACAAATTTTGCAGTAATTCTACTGCATCATGCTCAATGCTCCACCCTTCTTATTCCCAATGCCATCATAGTAAATACCAATTTAAGAAGAATTGGCTATTGTTGGCTAACAAAAGTATAGCCTAGATAACTTTTTTTTGTTGTTTGAAGAAGGCATTTTTATGTACTTTTTAGCAATACACTAGGTTCACACTGGAATCATGGCTGCTGTTTAATTTTCAAAATTGAATGATTAGGCTGAGCCAGAGATGCACAATAGCTGTGCCAAAAGATGTACTTACTCGTCATCTAATTCTGTGGCAAATAAGTCCCTGGGAAACAAATTGCACCTCTCTAATATAAGCTGGTACTTTGTTTTCCCCAGTCAACTTCCAGAAGTAGCAGAGGTTTTCTTCTAGTCAAGATACTATAGGGGAAGGAATCCTTGTTAAAGGAGGAAATAAAGCTGAGAACTATTACTGTTTGTTGGCTTCTCCAAGTGGGCTCAAGGCTACATGGACAACTAATGGACCTAGGTTCATTATACATGCCCCACAAAACTTATGTTCAAAGGGCTGGATCTTAGATCAGCTGGTGTAAACGACTAGAGCTCTGTCAGCCCTAAATTTAGACATGATGTACAAATGAAAATAATAGACACTGGGTTAAGATTGGAGGAGAAGAGACACCAAAGGTGCAGGATAGATTTATGGGTTGCTTTTATTTAGCACTGTACCCATCCCGAAGGTCCTTTTGTTATAGGAAGAGTGGTGATAGGGACTGTAGTGGATTCAGTGTAAAGTAAACCTAAATGGATTCTGTGGTAGTAGTAGTCTGTCACCATGGAAATACAGTATCATAATGTGTATACATACCCTCTTTATTAAAAAAAAAAAAGGGGGGGGGGGTTGGGGTGTCTGTCTTTTAATGCCTTAACTATATATTTAGGCACAGCTGCTTTTTTTACCATCTCTTCTTTTTTTTTTTTCTTTCTTTTTTAGGATTGCCAAATGATTTGGCGATAGGAATCAGACCAGCCATAACAAATTAAATTTTCCTGAAGTACATACATTTGCATTTTGGAGTGCTTAGCTGTGCAGTGTTGTTGCAGATTGTTACTATGGTTTTTATAAGTAGTATTTTCTATTTTCTATATTGCTAGGTCTGCCTTCACACCCCTCAGTGCTTCTCAATGCCATCTGACAGAGTTCTCCCAAATACTGGGGAAAAAACACTATCAACAGAATCAGTCCTGCCTAACACAAATACAAAAGGAACTGGAGTGAAGGCAGTTAATGCTGTCACAATGATCAAATAAATAAAATTATACTGATAGCAAAAGGAATTTTTTATACTGACAGAAAGTCTGTTTCTATACAGAATTTAGTATCAAATTACAGTAAAGCTCTGGATTGTCAAACTTGCGGTCATACCAGCAGGAATGCTATTAGCTACAGTAAAACATATGATGGGCCTGCTCAGTATCATGCTAAAACAAAATAAATGCCTATTCAGAGAAAGCTGCAGTCTTATTTTGGGTGACAGGCATGGTGTCCTTGAATTCTGTCTATCAAGAAATGTGCCGGAAGTCTTAATTTTGTTCCTGCCAGATGTAGATGGAAGTACTGTTAGAGAATTGTGTGTATGCTTGTTTTCAGTCAGTTCTGGTTTGCAGTACGGCTTAGTTCTAAACCCTGGTTATTGTTACAGAGGGTGTGAAGAAACAGTTACTGGAGTGCAGAGTGAAATTCTGGAACTGTCATTTTAATGTATTTGATGATGGTAGCCTCTGATGTAAGGACTCTTCAGTGTGTGCTAGCGGTTCAGGCATGATTGAATGTGATTTTGGTTTACCAGGTTCTAAGAGAATCTCAGATAACTGCCAATCCAGAGCTGGCTCTCGCTGATGAAAGGCTAGTCTTTTCTAATTCTCTTCACGGTTGATTTTCATTTTCTAGTCACTAGGTGGCAAAATACTACTTTTAGATTCATGAGTCCTTTCTTTTAAAAATTATTCCTACCCTTTCAGGAGAAGATAATTTTCTTACCACTCTGGAAAGCTGTAACAACTCCAGTGTAAAATTAAAATATTTGTGTATGTTTTAAAATTTCTAGTAAGAGTAACACTCTGTTTTCCTCTAGTACAATCTCACGTGTTCTGCGATTACACCTTATATATTCCTTTTCTCCTGTTTATGTAAGAATGGAATTTTCTTTCTCATAAACTGCAAACTGTCATATTTAGGGACTGCTTTGCCCCATATTTATCTGACTACCACCATAAGGGTGACAGTGGTTAATGCCATATGCTTAAACCTACCCTAGGTGCCATTAGCAAATGTCTTCATTATTTATTGTGATACTTAAGCACTCTACAGACTTTACTAAATTTGTCCTTTCTCCAATTTTAAAAACTATGACCAAGAACAGTTTAATGCTTTGTCCAAAATTGTAAAGAACTCCAAGCCTAAGGCAAATGCCCATCCAGTGACTTAGTTGAGACGGAATTTATCAAAGCTCACTGAGTTCTCTCTGTTTTAAGAAATCATGTTACTTCTGCCCTTATCTTTTTCTGTCCCTGTGCGTTCTTCAAGTTTGTATAACTGCTTACCCACACGTTTGTTGTTTTAGCAATATGTAAACATCTCTAAATGTCAGGAAGTGCACACATTTTAATGGCCCGTCCTCATGACAGCTGTCCACATTTAATTGGGCATCGAGGACTATAACAAATTTATATGCACTTGTGGAATGTCAATAACAATGTCAATAATAATAAAAAAACAATAAACACTATGCTGAAAATGACATTATTATAATGTTGCATTATTAGATGACACCAGTTCAGATGCAGGGCTTCAGCCAGCACCAGATCACCAAAGAAAACAAGAGCAAAGCAAAAGTAAAAGGAATAAACTGCAAAAAGTTAGGGCGATGAACTTTTTTATGTTGCAGTGATACAGACGGCAAAGAGAAATAGTATCTGAAATTTCACATTGGCTTCCCAAATGATGATGGGAAAGGAATATATTTTATGCTATAAAAAGAAGGCTCTTGGCTTGAGTGCTTTTTTTGTCTGTTATGAGGCTGTTGAAAATTTGAAAGATTAAACAAAATTTTATAGGAATAGCAAAATGGAAATTTTCAAAGGATTACACAGAAATTTACCTTGTGGCCTGTTATCAACATGGTAGAACAGCAGTGATTTTTAACAGGCCATAGCTGTATTTTCTTGCTTGTATTAGTGTATGAGATTGTTTTTGAATCACAGATACTACTAAAAACTGTTGCTCTTTTCCAGCTGGGACAGAGAGCTGTTTCAGGCATTGATTGCTGAAAGATCATCTTCTGCCTGTGGATAGACTAGCACAAATCAAAGTCAACATCTGTGCATGGATAATCTTAACCCATTTTCTGTTCTGTTACAATAGAAGCATATGCTATCTGCTTCTGTTAGGCATGCATTGAGATAAATGGGATGGTGCAGATCAGAGTAGTGATTCAAACTGCTGTAGTTAGGTAGAAGAATTCTCTAGATGGCAATAGGAAATGAATTGCTGCGTTTGTTTTTCCTACCTTGCTTCTGTTGCAAACTTCACTTCTACAGAATCCTTTACTTCTTTCCCTGGCTGTTGAGCTGTGGGGTGGGGGGACAACTCTATGGAAACATTCTTCTGCAGCTTCTGTATCTAGTCCCATAAAAAAGCAAATTGTGGTATGTTACAGAGTGTAATGATGGAAATATTATGGACTGGAAATATTTCATTTTTGAACAGAAATCATTGGGTCACACTGGCTGCATAAATTATTGGTGCTGCGTCCTGTGCATTGTTCACATAAGTGATAAACTGCAGAAAAACCTATATTCTTTGTCATGCTTATTTACTCGGTCAGAGAAATCAGGCACCCTCCTTTGATAGTATTCTTCTCCAGCAGAATGAGCTGGGGATAGAACTTTTATGCCCTGTTTTGTGTAAGGAAAGGACACTTGTGGACTCGGGCTGTGTGGCAGGCTGAAGTTTGGTTTAGTCTCTTTAACAGTATTAGAACTCAGCGAAGTAATTACAGAAGTGGTTTTCTGCTATTCAGAGCACTAGTATAAAGGCAGTGCACTACTTACATTTTATTTATTTTTATTTATTTAAATCCTCAAAAGAGAGCTTATGTGGAACTGAAGTGGTACATACATTACATGTATGGCCATTGCCTGTATAGAGTTGAGTTGTATTTAGAACTACATTTCTTAAAAGGCCAACCCTTCCTTAATTTTGAACTACTCCTCTTATTCCTTCTTTCCTGCCCTCCTTTGTGGCTGCATATATTATGCATAAATGTGCATTATTTTACATAGAATATGTATATATTTGCATAATATTACATAAGCACAGGGGCTGTTTTCCCTTAACACCCACTTCAGGCATTCAGCATTTCCATTTCATACCTAACTATTCTATGTGCAGCTCTGTTCATTCCCCAGCCATTCTGTCCACCCACTCAGTCCTCAGACTCAATCCCTGTTCCCTCTGCTCGCTCGCTCAACACGCATTCACCTGTTTGTTTTACGTACGCCATATACCCCCTGACTGGAGATAGTTGCAGCAGCTCCATCTGCGTGTTCACCCTTCCTCTGGTCTTTTATACAACGGCCAGAGGATGCTGGTATGTGTATGTGTGTGGGAGGTGTCGAGGAGGGGAGGGAGCTGAGCTAAGGAGGACCTAGTACCTGTATTATATGTATTTATATATACATAGACATGTATTTATAGTGGAAGAAAGTATGTGAAGAGGCCTGGAAAAGGCAGTGCAGACCATACTGCACGGGAATGCTGCAGGTCAGGAGATTGTTGGCCCAGGGATAATCTGAGGAACGGGGTTTAGTCTCAGTACTGCCTCTTCTCAGGAGGCTACAGCAGCTTCAGGGCGCAGTGAGCTGCGCACAGCCTCTTCCTTCTCTGCCTCTCTGCCCGAGGAGTGCGCAGGAGGTGGGACTGCAGTGGAGGCTCTGCCAGCTCCCTGCTCCAGGGGGAGAAAAGGAACTCCAGCCTTCTGCCTTCACCAGTGCCAGTCACTGCCTGCGCTTGGGTGAATGCGGAAATATGACCTCACTCCTCTCCCTCTCAGGGCTTTTCATGCTTCTTGGCTCCCTCCCTCTCACCACCAATACATTGCATGTACTCCCCAGTTTGAGTGCCACCTATCTCAAATAGGTTAAACTCCTGACACCATTAATTTTGTAATTCAGTTTTAACCCACCAGCTATAACAGTGTGTTGATGCGTAATTTTTAGTATATTTTAAAGTTACCTGTGCATCAGTCAGTTTTGATTATTTATGCAATTGATCCTGAGCAGCCGTAACTCTGGTTTCACCCACGCTGAATGCTAAATGCAAAGTGCTTTGACACTCAGGAGCTCTAATTTCTCTATCAAGACATCTGTCATCATTGAAAGGGAAAGTAGTTTTGGCATAAGGCGTTTAGTTGTTGCTTACCTGTTTCAATGAGTCTTACATGTCTAGGCAGAGCTTTATTTAGGAGAAGGTTGATGGCATAAGCAAGATCATTTTTGTAAAAAAAAAAAAAAAACAAACCACACAAAAAGTTTAAACTACAGCAAAGCCGTTATGTAGCCTAGGTTTTCTTCCCTAGGGACAGGGAAGAAAATACTCTGTAACAGAGTAAAGAAATTTTAAGGGCACATGTTTGACAGAGACAGTAGTAATGTTAGTACTACATTATTGTACACGACATGAAAAAACTTCCTTTATCAGAGGTTTCCCTTTCTCCTGAAGGTACTTTATCTGGTTTTGGAAAATTAACTCTATCGCAGCTGAAACCAGGACATAGACTTTGTTGGCATGGCAGATTCAGTTCAGCAATATTGAAAAAAAAAAAGACGACTAATACAGTTTGGTTTTGGTAAGACTTAGAGACTGGTCACTTAAAAAACTGGCAATAGAGATAGAAGACACACTTCAAGGACTGAAAGAATTCATAACTGAAATTAGGTAACTATTGGAATAGACTGGTGTGAACCTTGCTTCAGTAGCCACAGGCAAAGTTTAGTTTTAAAAACGTATTTTCTTTTGCAGAGTGCTGAATACTCTCAGAATAAAGCATACATAGGAAGTGTTTCTTTTGTGATTGAGTGAATATATGAATGGACAAAGCATGTCTGAACTGATACACTGGATTAGTTTGTAAAACACTTTCAATCAATGTGATCAGTTGTGGCAGTGAAATAAATACCTGCTTTCTCTGAAATTGTATTTTAACCGTATCTAAGAAAAGCTGTCAAAAAATCAAAACAAAACAATCTTTGGCTTTGCAGGTATTGCAAATACTGGAAATAGTACCAATTTACTGGACTTTATATATCAAACAAGACACTGTTGTAGTTTTTGTAAGGTGTCCATCTTTTTCTTCTATTGCCATTAGAAAAAAAGTATGAATTTTAGAAGGATAGTTATACAGAAGGGTTATGCAAAGCTCCGATTTTCCATGTGTGAGCCTGTTACACTGTCATGGTTTAACCCCAGCCGGCAGCTAAGCACCACGCAGCCGCTCACTCACTCTTCCTCCCACCCCCATGGGATAGGGAGGGGAATTGAAAAAGATACATTTGTGGGTTGAGGTAAAGAGAGTTGAATAGGATGGGAAGGGAGGAAAATAATAATGATGATAGTATATAAAAGAAGTGATGCAGGATAAAATTGCTCACCACCCACTGACCCATGCCCAGCCAGTTCCTGAGCCGTGGTCACCACCCCCCGGCCAAGTCCCCCCAGTTTATATACTGAACATGATGTTTTATGGTATGGAATATCCCTTTGGCCAGTCTGGGTCAGCTGTCCTGGCTGTGCCCCCTCCCAGCTTCTTGTGCACCTCCCCACTGGCAGATCATAGGAAGCTGGAAAGTTCTTGAAAGAGTATAAGCACTATAACTACTTAGCAACAAGTAAAACATCAGTGTGTTATCAACGTTATTCTCATACTAAATCCAGAACACAACGTTATACCAGCTACTAGGAAGAAAATTAACTATCGCAGCTGAAACCAGGACATAGACTTTGTTGGCATGGCAGATTCAGTTCAGCAATATTGAAAAAAAAAAGAAGACTAATACAGTGCATGCCTGTGCATCACTTTTTTGAATAGTGGAGAGATTACATTTAATATCAATAGGTATATTCCCATGGATTTATTCCTGACACAGGGTGGAGTGTCTACTATATACATATGTGTGTGAGCTTTTAACAGATTTCATGTGAATTCGGAGTCCTGATCTGCGCCTCTTGGTGCTTCAGTTAAATTCCTGGATCCTGGTCTGAGTGACACAGCAGGAAACCCAACATGTACAAGGTCTTAAGTTGAATCATAGGGAATTTATGGAAGAAGTAGGTGCATTTTCGTTGGACAGACTTCTCTTCCAACACACAGTCACTGAATGTACTTCTTTATATCCAGGTCCCCTAAAAAACCCACTTACCTGGGTAATGTAGCTTTTAAATATAACCTATGTATGGGTAATAGAGATACAAAAAATAACTGACAAGTAAGTTAGAGTTGATTTGAAATGCATATTAAAAAACATGATTTGGAACTGTCAGGTCAGGAACTTAGTATTGAGCCACTGTTATTGAAAACAGCTTTCCAAGCAGTAAAAGTGTGATGCAGTATGAGAAAGGAGCTCTAGCATCCCTTCAAGTAAGCTACACTTAGAGGTGTGCACCAGGATTAGGGAGCTGGGGTCTTGGCTGACTCCCTGCTTCCAGAGGTATTTTTCAGTTTCAGCTGTAACTGAAGGGGCATCTGCTTGGGAGATGTAAGTTGAATTCATTCTTCTACCAGAGCTCTTTGTTGCAGATCCGTACAAATATTTAGGCAATTACTGACTAATATGTTGACCTCTTGTTTGCATTGTTGTTCTTAACAGTATAATATAAAGTCAGTGTTGTTATAGGAGAAAGGCAGAGAACCTTCTGGGAAAGTCTCCTACCAACAGGGGCTGAGTAACCCTGCAGTGAAGTGTTCTTTGCCCTGCTTTTCCTGTTTGAGAGATTTAGGCACCAAATAACTAGCTCGTTCCTGACCAGCTATATAAGGAGCTGCAATGAAATGCTGCTGTGGTGGGTTGACCTTGGTTGGATGCCAGGTGCCCACCAAGCTGCTCTGTCACTCTCCTTCTCAGCAGGATGGGCAGGAGGGAGAAAATAAGATGGAAAATACTCATGGGTCAGGATAAAGGCAGTTTAATAAAGCAAAAGCAAAGGCTGTGTGCGGAAGCAAAGAAAAACAAAAGTTTTATGCTTTACTTCCTGTCAGCAGGCGATGTCCAACCACTTCCTGGAAAGTAAGGCTTCAGTACGTGTAGTGGTTGCTCCGGAAGACAAACGCTTTAATAAGAAATGCCCCCCTTTCCTCCTCCTTTCTCTTAGCTTTTATGGCTGAGCAGACGTCATATGGTATGGAACACCCTTGGGTCAATTTGGGTCAACTCTCCTGGCTGTTTCTCCTCCCAAGGTCTTGCCCACCCCCAGTCTACTGCTGAGGGGGCAATGTTGGAGAGGCAGCCTGGATGCTGTGCGAGCATGGCTCAGCGGTAGCTGAAACACTGGTGTGTCATTGACACCTTTCTAGCTACCGATACAAAGCACAGCACTATGAGGGCTGCTACGGGGAAAATTAACTCCATCTCAGCCAGACCCAATACAGATGCTTTCCACCTCAGCTTCTAGTCTGATAACCCTGCACATGATTTTGATATGTAGTTATGTGCTGTGGCTCCTTTTTAGAGGCAGTAGATTGTCTCTCACATCTTTTTTCTTTTTTTTTCTTTTTTTTTCCCCTCTCCTCAACTGATAAGATCTATATCTGTAACATAACATAACTTTCCTTTTGACAGGTGATCGGAAAGGATGATGTAGCTGTGCCATCCCACCTGTACAAGGTAATCCTTGCCAGACGGAGCAGAATGTCTACAGAGCCCTTGGTGCTGGGGGCTTTTGTGGTGCCAAACGATCCCATAAGCTTTAGTCACCAGCTGACTGAGTTTCAAGTAAATATTGAAGATCTGGAAAAAATGTCAGGTTTAGTTTTCTTCCCCCGGGTGGACAAAACCAAAGACATTAAAAATATCTGTGAGGTAGATACCTGTAAACTGATGGGCTTCAAGGAATTTACATTGTACATCACTGCTCGAAAAGTGCAGAGTGCCCGTACGTTGCACCGGTTGGAGAAAGCCATGTCGGAGTTAAGGGAGGCAGGAATTGAGCCTGATGAGTATCTCCTAAAGCTTCACAAGAAGAAGGAAGAAGAACTACTGCAGGAAAAACAAGTAGCAGCTAGAGAGGGGAAAGCTGGCTGAGTACTTGTTCAGGAAGGTGTTTAGGGTTTAGTACTTTGAAGGGGGAGCTGAAGGCAAACACAGACAAGGGTGCTATGAATTGTCCTTTTTTGAATTGTGAAAACAATAAAGAAACATTTGGAAGCTGATGGGTTTGGAATAACGTTCCTTCTCGTGTAACATGATGCACACACATAGTTTGCTGCAGTACTTAGATGTGGGAAATGAAAATGACCCCTTTCTGGCATGAATAGATTACTGGACCTCCAGAAAAGGCTTTGTGCTATTTTCCAAGCGAGACGTCAGACTTGGGGTTTGTATGGAATCCCTTCTAGGAATATTATAAAAATAGACAGTAGACACCTTGGGTGTATAACTGGAACATGTTTAAATGTAATTCCGCCTGCAAATGTCTTTCAGTATGATGCTGTACAAGCAATGGAGCTTTCTGGGATTTTAAAAAAATAAATTAATGTAGAAATATTTCATTTAGCACTCTCTTATTAGAGACCTGTAAGACATAACCTGAATCGCTTACAGTCTTTAACTTAGTTGTGTTAACCAAACCAGATCGTCTCTTACCTCTCCTGACCTTGTGTGCTTTGGATACTTCAGCATGTCAGTAGCTGTCGACTGTTGTCATTTGCAGCGGACTTCTTCCATTCATGTATAATTCTGCAATTTAAACAAAAAAAACCAACAACAGAAGTAGAGTTTGCACAAGTTGCTACCAGGGTAGATTTAGTCTTCATAAATTAATGCTTAATATTTCACTTCCACCACTAAGTTTGGATAAACGTGTTTTCTTGCATGGTATTTGATTTGAGAAGTAAGCACTGCTTGCTTTCTGTTAGTGGTAGTTACTCACTGGCTTTTTTCCCAGCATCAGTCTTTGGTCTATACACTTCACAACAAAACTTCTACGTGAAAGCAGAACACTGACTAAAAATGCATTTCCAGTTCTGTTTCAGCAGCAACTGAAGTTGCTCAGATTTGCATCTGCTTGGGAGATTTAATGAAATTATTTTTTTATTAGCTTTATAATTTATTTGTGTATACATCTTGAATTTCAGATGTAAACTAGTGTGACTTGTATCTTCTGACATTTTTCATCTGGAAAGGAAGAGTAAAAACTGGAAATACTTAATTTTTTTTTTTTTTTTTAAGAAACTACATAAATTTGGAGTTGTGCCATAAAAACACCTTCAGTAGTTTTAACATGAGAGTTAATAGTTTCTGAGAAGGGTCATGTAGTGCCAGGCTGAACTGGGCTGTTTATTCAGAAAGGATGAATCAGGAGCGTTACTTGGATGTTGTGAATCATCGGCTGGATGTTCTAAAAACTCTACAGTTTCCTTTGTCTCCATCAGTTGCAGTATCCAAAAGTAGATCACTGTATAAAGCAGTGATGGTTCCCGTGACACTTCTGTGTTTGCCAAGAACACATTTACAAAATCCACATGTTTAAAACCAGAGAAATGTGACTAGCTAAGGACATCATAAAAGCTTACTGACCACATAAATTAGAGAGAAATCAGGTGAAATCATGACAAAACGTTTGTTCGTTTCAATTTTAGCCCAGAATTTTGGTTGTTAATCCTATTAAATGTAGCAAAACCAGTAAATGGAAAGCAAGTAGCCACCTTTCCCTTTACGGAACATGGGAGATGTCAGTGTATGTTGCCTGGAATAACAAAGTGTCGGATTCTTGATGTGCCTCTTGATGGTCTTGCGTGTTCTTCATTAGAGTCCAAGGACCCTTTTGGCACTGCTATGGTGTCACCTTTTGGAAAAGGTACCTGGTCATTGCTCTTTGCATTGTCTTTCTCTTTTGCCCGTTATTTGAATTATTTATCTTTTCTAATTCAGCCTTCCACCTTCCTTTTCCTCTTGATCCTTTCAGCTGAGAGGTTACAGATCTCTCCTGCAGTGCTCGCACGCCCCTTCTACGGACGGCTGAAACAAATCTCAGTGCTACAGATAACATGTCCATCCGTAGCAAAGAACCTGTGTTGGGAGAGCAGCAGTTGTGTGCAAGGAGCTCCCGGTATCTTCCCTTTCTGCTGGTAGCTTGCCATTACGATAACAGCAGAAGTGCCGAGTGTGACTCTTGTGGAGCTTGCTATGGAGACCAGCTGCTCCCTAACTCAGTACCTCCTCGGGCCTTACGTGCCCCCCTGAATTCCTGCAAGTCCCAGTTACCATAATTTTCATGTCTCATGGCCTTACGGCATAGACGAGATTCCCTGTGGCATTTTCAGCTCTGTTTGAGCGTGGTTGGTGTTCCTCGGCTCCCCTTGGAAGGTGGCAGCAGGTGGTGAACGGTGAGACCACTTCCAACGCTGGGCTGTGCCAAAGAGTGCGTTCACCTGCTTGTCTTCTGCTGGCTTCTTCATCTGAAGTAACTGTGGAGTCCAGCATATAGCAAAAAAATGTGCTTTCTTTACAACAGGAAATATAAGACGAGTAATAGCAAGGGGGTGAGGCTTTACACACTTGTTCAAGCCACCTCTGTAAGTAATTGCTTCAAGATCCTTCGTGAGAGCTGTGCTCGTGTCCGTGTCCGTGTCATTCCTGCTGCACGCTTAATCACTTCCCTGCGTGCAACCGTAGTGACGATACGAACCTCTGTGATGCAGCTAAGCAGCAGGAGTCCTGGAAACGGAAAAGTCTGTCCTTTGTTCCTCAACTGTTGCAGTGTTTTTGTTTTTAAAGCTAAATAACTGAATGGCGAGGGAAGTTGACAGCTAGGCGGTCCACAGCCTGATACGGTGATTTTCTGGTACTCCCTTGACTGTCTACTCTTGATCGTTGCTGCTCGTCTTGAATCGGGGTGCAGGTGATGGTAAATAGGAGGCAGGGAAGGGAACGCAGGGGAGTGCTGCCACTGTGCTCAACGCCGGCCCTGCTCGGTGCACTGGTGGGATTTGGCCTTTTGAGGGCAGACTGTTTCCGCGGTGTCAGCCAAAAATGATGGGGATATGAATCAAGTGTCTCTGGCCTGTAATAACTGTCTTTCTGGTTGTGATACTAAGATAGCCCTTTAAAATGAATTGTTGTTTCGAGTTGCGTTGACAGCAGTGCAGTATGAAGCTAATGATTTTTCCTAGATAAGGGTTTTGACAATGATGTTTGAAAGTGCCTTTAGATTTACCACCCAAGTTGTGTATCTGCTCCTGAGACAATTTTGACTCCAGCTTCTGCATGAATCTCATTCTAGGTGAGGATTTAACCCTGCGCTGATATCTAGCAATGCTATTGCTTTGCATCAGTCAACACAACTTACGGGAGGGAATTTAAAGTTCTGCGTTGAATTTTTGTGTGGTTGGTTCACTCCAGAGCACCATTTTGCCATTTTCAGTTTGTCGTGTAGTAGTAAAGATGGGTGTTGTTAGCTAGTTGTGCTAAGTGCTGCACTAACCTGCGAAGAAACAGGTCTCTTGTCCTGAAAAAGCAACACCTGTTAGATAGGACCAACAACAGCTGGAAGGGGAGAAGACACACACCCAGAAATTTGAGGATTTCTTTCATCAAAGGGCTTCAGAGGTGCTGCAGCACCGAGCTTTGAGTGTCCGTCCTGTTACTGGAATCCTCTCCCTGACAGAGACACTCAGATGTCCTGTAAAGTAAATGGAGGCAAGTAAGTAACAAAACCCAGGATTTGCCAAAGCTGCTAATCTGGCCAGCAGTGATTGCTGGAGATGGGCACTGGGTTTCTCGGGGGGTTTTCAGTCATGAGCTTTTTTTTGGAATTGGCTAGACAAGCTAAATCTCTGTCATGGAAAACCATTAAATAGAGAAACCTTTCAACAGGGAAGAGTGGCTGGAGAGCTGCCCGGTGGAAAAGGACCTGAGGGTGCTGGTTGACAGCCGGCTGAACATGAGCCGGCAGTGTGCCCAGGTGGCCAAGAAGGCCAACAGCATCCTGGCCTGTATCAGCAATAGTGTGGCCAGCAGGAGTAGGGAAGTGATCGTGCCCCTGTACTCGGCACTGCTGAGGCTGCACCTCGAATCCTGTGTTCAGGTTTGGACCCCTCACTACAAGAAGGATGTTGAGATGCTGGAGAAGCGTGTCCAGAGAAGGGCAATGAAGCTGGTGAGGGGTCTGGAGCACAAGTCATATGAGGAGCGGCTGAGGGAACTGGGGTTGTTCAGTCTGGAGAAGAGGAGGCTGAGGGGAGACCTTATCGCTCTCTACAACTACCTGAAAGGGGGTTGTGGCGAGGTGAGTGTTGGTCTCTTCTCCCAAGTAACTAGTGATAGGATGAGAGGAAATGGCCTCAAGTTGCGCCAGGGGAGGTTTAGATTGGATATTAGGAAAAATTTCTTCACTGAGAGAGTGGTCAAACATTGGAACAGGCTGCTCAGGAAAGGGGTTGAGTCACCATCCCTGGAGGCATTTAAAGGACATGTGGACATGGCAATTAGGGACATGGTTTAGTGGTGGACTTGGCAGTGTTAGGTTAGCAGTTGGACTTGATCTTAAAAGTCTTTTCCAACCTAAATGTTTATATGATTCTGCCAGTATACCACCTGGTTTAGCGAGACGTCCAAGCAGACATGCTTTCACAACCACCTTTGATTTGGACTTGAAGCCACTGTTCTTTCTACTGGAAACTTCCAGTTTGTACAAACCCTACCAAACTGGCCAGCTAGGGCCGTGCTGTCCCCAAGGCTGCTCACCAGAGAGGCAGCTCTGTCAGCCCCAAAGGGTTTGAAGAAGGTCTCCTGCATGCCAGGTGCCCTCGTCATCTGTGCTGGTGGGTGGAATGGGCTGTTGAAATACAGTAGCCTGGCTTCACCTTTTTTTTGGTGGGAGGTCTCCACGGTGAAGGAGGTCCAAAGATGCATCCCAGGTAGGGACAGACAGGTGGGTAAACTAGAGCTGCTTGAAGATGGGATGGCAGAGGAACAGGGAGAGTGTTTTTTGGTTTCAGTTTGCAGAGAAGTGGGCACCCCTGTAGTGCCTGGGTCTCTTTCTGTGTTTAACCTGTGCCAGCCTGTGTGAAGAAAACTGCAAACCCTCCCGTGCCCATCCTGGCGCCGTGTGTTCGTTGTCTGGCAGTGAAGTTGTGGAGGATTGATATATAAACCCCAAAGTGCTCTTGCTAATAACCGGGCTCAGTGGGGAAGTGAGGAGCAATTTTGCTGTTATTTTTGAGTTGTCTTCTCCTGCAGTCACACAGGAAAAGCTTTTCTCACTATGCAGCAAAGGAAATCCAGGGAATTTGTAGGAAAAATGTTCCTTTTTATTTTTTTTTATTGAAGTCCATCTAATCAGCTCCACCTACACAGTGGTGGTATAGCCGGTTCTCAGCACGCTTCCTAATAGCCATCTGCCGGTGCAATTAATGGCTTGTCTGCTTCTGCCATAGCTTGGAGGAAAAGACCGTACAAGGGCCTTGAGTATTTGCTGAAAATATCTGAAGTGTCTGTGTAGATGCTCTGGGATGGATCCTCGGTGCTGGCTACGAACAACCCCCACTTTCCCGTGTTGTAAAATATTACAGAGCAACTGGCCTTTTCCATCATGCCCTTCCAACAGGGCAGATTTCCCACCTGCTGTGTGAAAAATTAACAGCTGTGGCAACATAATATTCCCAAAATACTCGCTTCCAAGAGCTGACCGTGAGGGTTTTGATGTTGGTTTGAGAGGTACGATGGCTGGCATCCCGGCTTCCCTGCCGGTGCGTTCGGCAGAGATGCAGAAAACAGCTCGGGAACAAAGTGCTTCCAACTTTGCGTAAGAAGCGGTGTGGAGGTATTTAGTAGATCATAGAAGTAAATTTGGTTTGTGTCAAGAATAACTATTTCCCAAGACAACAAATAAAGACCAGTGCAAGTTTTCCCTAGCAGCTCTCAGCCTCCGATGGGGCAGGGCTTGGCATCGAGCAGGCTGGAGCTGGGGAGGGAATGGCAGCAACCGCCGAGCTGCTGGTGCTCAACAGTCTTAAGTCCTGTCCCATCTTTTCATGGATGCGTCCATCTGGAGGAAGACCAGCCCGTCTCCCTGCCATCCTCCTTTTTCTCCCATGCATTGTGAAAAATAGGCGTTCCTCACCCCACGGCTGTTTTGTGACCCAGCTGATGCTCTCTGGGGCTGCAGTGCCTCCAAAAGTGGGGTGGCCATGCCCAACTACCTGGGGAGCCACAACGGGCCACAAAGTGTGGTGAGATGAAACCATAGCTGGATTAGACAGCCTGGCTGTAAAAGTGGGCTTGAGCTTAGATTTGATTACCAGAGTGTCCTAAGATGCAAGGTAAGCTAAAAATAAAGCGTGTGAACGCAAGGCGAGAAAGCTGCCCTAACTGATGGCAGTGCTAGAGGGGAGGATGCCAAATCATGTCCCTCAGCCACCACTGGGTCCCTTGGGTTGGACTTGAGCTACTTCAGTGGCAGCTGACAGACCTTCTGCAGAACATCAGCCCTGGGAGTTGTGTGGGTAGGGTTATCACCCTGTGCCTGTGCATGTACGTATGTATGCTGGTCCCAAAAGGAGATGGGCAGGAGACGTAAGGCTTGCTGCAAGCACTGCGTCTGTGATACGCACAGTCTGTTTCCTTTCATCACGTGTGACTTCATTTTTCAGTCTCCTCCAGCTCTGGGTGTTGAGGCTTCAGCCTTTGCCCCTCTTTATCTTATCTACACCTCCACAGGCTGAATTTCATCATCTGCCAGGAGACACCACTTCTTCTGAGAAGAACGGAAAGGGAGAGAACTGCTTATTACTTCGGGACACGGCATTGCACCTAACTGAGCTCACCTCAAGCAGCAGCTGGAGCTCCAGAAAAAGGTGCTGAGATTCACCTAACTTGATCTAGCTTCATCTTGAAGATAGGAATATTGGTATTCCTACTGCTATAGTATCACTGACTGCACTGCTATATTATTAGTGTATCAGACCAACTGTCCTTTTCAGTTGAGGGAAATCTCGCCAGAGGATCCAGCAGTGCACACTTACTGCTCAGGACCTCATGGCAAGAGACGTGCCGGTGACAGGGCCGCCTTCCCCACCACCACCCCCTGCCCAAGGGGACTTTGGAGCCCTGCAAATACCTGCCAGGCTTCAAGGACAAATAGAGGGATTGCTTTAGTGTATCTTAGCCCAGGTGACCATGTCCTAACCTTTCCTTGCTTTGTCGCAGGCATCCTGTAAGGTCAAGCACGTGTAACAGGGAAAAGCTGTGCAGGAGCAGTGAAAGGTTGCGGAGAAATGTCCCCATCCTCCCTTGCCCCAGCTCCAGTCTTCAGGTGTTTCAGTGTGTGTGGAGATGGCCGTGGGTGGGAATGCAAAATGTATGTTCACGTGGAGTTAGGATCAGCGTGTGGCTGTGTGGGAGAAGGAGTTTTGGCTCCAGGGTTGTGTTTTCATTACATGAGATTTGTGCTGTAGCAAGTAGGAGATTTCAGGAAAGAAATCGGTGTTCCTGCCATCAGGATAAGTCCCCTCGGTAGCGGAGCAGCACCCTCACCTGTCCTGAGCCCTTGCCAAGAGTTAGGTGCCCAAGGCAGGCCACGTCCTTCTTGCGGAAGCTATGTATGTGGAAAGCAGAGGCGCTTGCTGCAGGCTCTGGAGGCCAATATTCGAACACCCCTGCCCCCAGGTTCCACCAGGGTTTTGAACTCCCAGTTCCCACTCCCGGGGGGGACATTCGCCATGGGGGTGCAGGAAGAAGTGGGATGTGAACTCTCCCGCTAACGCGTTTCTATGGTCCCTAAAGTGCTCAGAAGCTTTGTCTCTCGTTGGGCCAACGAGGACGGATGGAGGCCTCGCTGCACAGCTTACCGGTGGTGCGAGGTGCGAGTCTCTGCCCCGCTGAGGCTCTACGTGCCGTGAAGAAGTGGGTGAGGGTGTGCAGGAGCATCTTTGGGGGCTCCCACAGAGCAGCACCCCTGAGACTGCAAGCATGAACAGGAGCCCCAGGGAGGTCTGGGAGTTCCCATGGCTGTGGGAGTCCTGGATTAAAACCAGGGATGCTCCCATTACACGTGCTACGACTTCAGGGACCTGAAGATTAAGCCAGGTGATTTTTTTTTAATGCAAGGTGTGCTAAGCACATAAAATGCCAAGTCCAGCCATTCCCACGCTCTTTTGCGTGCCAAACTCTCCCCTGAGCATGACCTTCCTCACCCCCACGGCCCTCCTCATCCTGATGGCCCTCCTCAGCCCCACGGCCCTCCTCAGCCCCAAATACTCTTTCAAAGCAGCAACTTGGCTTTGTTCTCGCTCCTTTGTACTCCTCCTCCGTCGGAAGCTGCCATCACCAAAGCGAGCGTGTTGCTCTTACTAATAGCAAAGTAATCAATTTTGAATCACTGTATACATTAGTAATGGCCATGTAATTCTAGTGCAAATTAGGTTTGGGCAGGCTGCGAAGCCCGAGACATCTCGTCTTCCTGAGCAGAGCTTGGATTTACTGTCCTCTGGGGAAGGCCACAGCGAAACGCCCCCCTACCCCCCTCGCAAATCCTGCCTTGATTGGATACAGTATGGTCGTCTGATTAAAATTGTGCAGTGGTTCAGAAAATGATTTTCAGCCAGTGCTTCACAGTAAATTACTTTTTTCCCCCCCCCCCAAGACAACACTTTTTTACCTCAAGTGCAGCTGGACACTGAAACGAGAAGCTCAAGAAAAGCAAGATGCCAGCGAGGCGAAGACGGAGAGGGGTGAGGGGAGCACCCAGCAGTGGTGACACCCTGCCACAGGCCGTCCCCGGCGAGCAGACGTGCATCTCCCACGAGCCCAAAGCCTGGCACCCACTCCCCTGGTGATGCCGCCCACTTAACACCCAGATCCCTTTTCCCACCGAGTCAGGCCCGTGGCAAGGTTTGCCGGTACCGTGGGTAGGTGAGGAGCGTCTCCTGTGGGCACGTATCCGGGTACCCACTGCTGTACCCCCGCGTGGGGTGTCCCCTTCCCGACGTGCCTTGTCTGTGCCTGTCACCGAGCCGCTTAGGGGGGTAGATGGGAGGAGCAGAGCGTGTGTCCCTCCCGCCACCCTCCCCTCCGCCCGCGGCGGGGAAAGCCCCAGAGCTCCATGCCCACCAGCGCCGGCCACGCAGCGTTTTCCGGTCCCGGGTGTTAGAACCACCCACTTCACGCTGAACGGTCACTGAAGGAAATGCACAATTTTTCCTCCATCCATGGAATGGGGTCTCCTGTTTTCCACGTGAGTATCCCAATGACACCTGGAGACCCATCTGTCCCTAATGCCCGATCCTGCACTAGCTCGCTCGTCCAAGACACTGCTGACGCTCTTCTGCACAGGGAGAGCTGCCCGCTCCCCTCCGCCCTGCCGCAAGGGCTTGGCAGGGAAGGATGCGTCTTCCAAGACGAGTCCAAGATGAATCTCCTGTTTCTTGGGTTGCTCAAGGGAGGCTCAGGAGGTGCCCCACCCTGCCAGAGTTTCTAAAACAACACCTAAAGCATCTCCTTGCAGGAAGGTGTCTTTGGCTGTGGCTCCAGCGATGGTGATACTGTCCCAATTTCAGCATGTTCAAGCCTCGAGGAGGAGTGAGACTTATGCACGCAGCAGTCAGCCCTTCCTGGTGGCTTTTCATGGACCTTGGGCCCACCTAATCGGTGCCCATCTTGTGCACTGGGTGCTGGCCGGGGTCTCCAGGCATTGGTCACCCAGCAGTGGGCACATCTGGACTGAGTCTCCCTCTGAGCAGCTCCCACCCCACGGCACAGGGCTGTGTCTGTGCAAGGAGGTAGGATAAGGAATTACAAACAAAAAAATAAATCCTGTGTAAATGCTGCAGCAAACACGTGCCTCAGAAGGAGTGGTTGGGGGTGGGGAAAAGGGGAATGGGATTATTTCAATTAGAGCTGGATAATTTATTGACTGTGTGCTCACATGTCAAGGTGTCTATGGGTCACCTGAAGTGTCTTTCAACAAGTGGTATGCCATTGCTTATAGGTGGTCATACACTGAGTTGAAGGTCTGAATTTATCTTTTTTTTGTTTTTCTGGAGGGACTGTGGCAGCCTGGGGGAGTGGACAATAAGTGGTAAACCAGCTTTCTGTGCACTATATTTAGGGTGTATGTTTGCATTCAAATAAATGTAGATCTGAGTTCCTCCCTTTTGAGGAAAAAAAAAAAAAGAAAAGCTAACTAGAAGTCTGTCCATGGCAATGAGCCACCTGGCTCTCTAACAACCCTGGAAGGAGAAGAAAATTTGCACCTGGTGCAAAAGAGCGGAGAATCTTTGTCACACCCGATCCCAACGTCCCACCTTTGCTGCAGCACGGGCTCTCCTCACTTCCTATTTGCTCCATGAGAAGTGGGTTGTGTGGGGAGAGAAGGGCTGTTCATTACATTGAGAAAATACGTGTCACAGCATATTGGCACCGAGGCTGGAAAGGAGCAGCTCGGTTGGGCCGCTCCCTCTCCCGGTCCCCGCAGGACTGTTCCTCACGGGGATGATTAGTGCCTTTGTCTGTCCAGCTTGAAATGCCACGTTTCCTGCTGCAATTAGAAGGAGCTTTTATCCACGGGATGTATGTGTGTGCGTCTGAGGGGGTGTTTTCATTCCCTCCAGGTGAATGTTTTTGTAAGCAGCATCCAACACATAACACAAATACTTGAAAAGAAACGTTTTACTGTTACTAAAGACTGTTATTGCAGCTTTCACAACCTTTCAGAGATCCCTGGGAACTTGAAAGAAGGAGTGGGCTTATAAAAGGCAGCGTGATCTTGTTCTTAAGCTGGGGCACAGGAGAGAGGTGGTTCAGTGTGCTCAGTTCTCAAAAGGAGCTGCTCTTGCACTTTGCTGGGACCCAGCAGCAGTGGTTGCTCAGCCCCTCCTGAGACCACCTCCAGGCAGCTGGCAGCAAAGGTCCATCACATTTTGGTGGAAAGAGACATGGAAAGGGCTCGTGCTGCAGGTGAAATACTCCATGGCAATACACCAGCTCTGTGCCCTGCTCTGAGGGTGCTGAACATCCCTTAGCTGGAGGGGGGTGAGGCCAGGCAGTGGGGCCGAGCTGGGAAGAGGGCTGGAGAACCTCCTTCTGGGGTCTCCAAGGAAGCAGAAACCATACTAGGAAAATGCATGGTCCAAGGCTAGGGCTTGGGTATGGGGCTGGCAGCATCCAGCCTGTGCAACATTTGCCACAGTTTCTGTCGTAGACTTGGCCCATGCCATCTAGCACTCTTCTGTATGATGCCAGGACATGGGTAGGGTGATGACATGGGCCCAGGACATTTCTCCTTGAGAAATCTGGATAAAAGCAGCCAGTTTGGGGGGGAAGAGACACATTACTGCAATTGTTTGTAATAACCAGGCCTCACACTATTTAATTTACTACTACAGATGTATCTAAACATGCCTTGAAGGTCATAAAAGAACAATCCTGCTCAAGGATTTTCATCCTAAAAATGTCCCTCTGGTTCTGATTTGACAATGTATCTGCAAACATAGGATAAAATTTCAGTTCTATTAGCTCCTTATAATGGAGCAGAGTACAGCTCCAAATGAGTCAACACAACAGAAAAGAGGCCTTGATGATGGCGTGTAAGTTCACAGGGTTATGTGTTTGCTTCCTGCATCTTGTGTATGCATGAGAAGATGAGGTTCCTACCCAAAAACCTGAAGTTTTCAGGTATGATTCCACAAACCCTTATTCACACAAGTAGTCTCAGTTACTTCAGAGGGGGCTCGTCATAAAAAGGAAATTTGCCTCTTTAGAGTTGAGGAGGTAGAAAACAAAAACATTGAGTCAGTCACAGTGTACCACCTATATAATTTAGGGTATACATTTAACAATATAAACACTAATATATTGGGCTTGGCATCCAAGACATTCAAAATTAGAGCCCTAATATTAGATCTCTTCAGCTATATTTGGGATGCAAAAAGCCCTGAGGCATCAGGATACAGAAGGAGATACCGGACTTTAGTTTTTTGACTTTAAGGACATTATTTGGGATGAAAGCTCAGTATTCTGTGGAAGAGAGGTCTGAGAATCTGAGAAAGTGCTCTTGTTTTTACAGTTACTGTACTCCAGGCTGCTACCATTCTTTGGGCGTTTGCACATTTAAGCACATTTGACAAGGTCAAGTAGGTGTGCACTGATGGTCAATTGTGCTGGGTCCTTGGCCCACCTTACCTTCTTCATGGGTTTTGTCTCCATCTCTGGCCAATCGTGCTATCTCTCTCCCAAGCTAGTTTTCAACTGCTGGCATCATCCTGGTTTTGGCCCCTGTTAGTTCTGGCTTTATCAGGGACCACTAAGCAGGAGTGTAGGAACGGAGCAGGATCAACATGTGGAGCCCCAGCTCAGGATGTTGTCTTGATATTTGAGTCCCCAGAGCTCTCATCATCAAACATGTAATGTCAAAATGTTGTCTTGCCAATAAAATGTCATTATCTTCTTCTGCTGTGTCATATGTCGCAGGGTTGCCTGAACAGCCTGTTTCTTGGCAATAATTTGGCCATTACTCCTGCTCATCTGTGGCCTTTCCATAGCGTCAGCTGCATCATGAAGTCAGAAACCATGTACAGCCAACATCTATTCTGTGTTTGGGTTAGATGCTGTTGGGCAAGCGGGGAAGAGGTGCAGTTGCTGTAGGAGTGTCTGTGCTGCTGCAGGACTTGGCATGAGGACAGTGCTGCATCCTCCGCTCGGTGATCCCCAGCTCGGTAAAAACCAAAATTTAAAGCCTCCCAGAAGTCTTAAAAGCCAGCTGGTACACTGAGATAAATATCCCACTTTATCTGACTTTCAGGAGGCACCCCGGGAGATCAGGTCCTCACTCTCCTACCTCAGACACAAAATAATTAGAAGCCACCTTACGTGGACTGCATTAGTTTGTCATTGGTCTTAGTGATAATGGAGACTGAAGTGGTTCTGCTCTTGACCTGATACTTGTTTTAACATATGCTTACAACCTAATTTTAAACACTGACATAGGAAAATCCTGCCCTTGGTTTTCAAAAGAAAGTCAAAGAAAAAGAGAATGAGGAAGAACATAATGAGCAAGGAAGTTCATGAGGAGGACTCACGACAAAGGGTGCAGATATCATGGGTCTACCAGCATTTGTAACTCTCTTGCTTTATAGCCACCTCACTTCAGAGCACAGGAACGAAGCTCAAAACTCAAAACAAAATACTTTGTGTACAGATGAGCATCATTTCTAAATCACTGTTATTCCACATTACCCGACGTGTACATATGTGTCCTACTACATGTTTCCTCACACCATGGGGGTGTGTGTTGCCGTTTCACTTTTGGGGTGACTTTGCACAGGTCTCAAACAAGGCACCAGGCAATGGCCCAGGATGCTTGTGGCTTGCAGGTAGTCCCCCTCCCACTTTTCCCTCTACCTTACCATTTTTCATGTACTTTTTCCATTTTCACTCTCGTTTCACTTGTTCCTCCCTCGTTCTGGCACTGCCTTTGTCATGCAGCTCACAAGGTTTTGTCCAATTCAGACAGGACTGATCTGCAGGGAAAAATGACTAGATTTTGAATGTACAAAAGATAAAACATGAAGCCCAACATGTTAGTAAGGGGCAAGCTTTAATTACCTAGCCATTATTGGATTACTCCAGAGTAGAGGAAATATGACTAATGCTACGTCTGTGCTTCTAGCATACGGCTGCTGTCAAATTCAATAACAACTTATTAAACATCACAGAGGTGTGACTAAAGAAAATGATGAGCAGAATGTGGAAAATAGCAATCATGGTCCTATTGTGTGTGCTATGAATTTCTAATCTGGGAGGGTGGGGAATGTCTGTGGAGGAAGAGCAGGAAGAAATTGCCGTATTTTGCCATCAAAGAAAATCAAAGTTAGGCTTCAGGGAAAGCCATCCTAACTATGAAGTGATGGGTGATCCTCTGGCCCAGATGACCCCAGGGTGCTGCTGAGTCTTCTCTCATGGCCTTCCTGGCTTGATCCCTGCTTCAAGCACGGCTTATTCCCTTTACAGGAGGCAGTTGTTGACTGAAAAACTCAGGAATGGTCCTGACTGGGAAGACCAGAGCGTGGGTCTCTCCTCCTCTGTGTGGCCATCACTACAGGATGATGGTCTCGGTTTCCATCTCTCTGGCCTAGGTGTGGTGCATCTTGGGCATCCCGGCTCCAACTCCAGAGCTGGACACGGAGAAAGTCTGACCCTTGACATACCCACAACCTGTAGGAGGGCTGGAATAGAGGAGCTGTTGGTTGGAGTCTTTTCTTCCTGCTTAAAAACTCAAGTCTCCTATCTGTCAACCCCCCAGGCTACCCAGTGCCAAAATATGCCCATCCTGCACAGGCTGCACGGTGGCTTCCTGGTGGTGTTTTGGAGAGCAGGAGCTCTACTTCGATCATGCAAGAGAATGTAAAATGTCTGAAGATGTCCAGTGTGAGATCCAAGCTCCAGGAGAGGCAGGGATTCAGGTACATGTCTTCTGCCCGGTGCCTGCTACCAGCTGATGACCCCTGCTGGCTCCTCTGCCAGCTTTCTGGCTTCACCCTTCAGAGGGTGCATCTCCTGCCGCTGAAGGCACAGGGAGGTCCCCGATTTAGGCAGTCTGCATCATCCTAGCACAGCAAGGCTCCTCGTATTTTTGCTGTCACTGTGCGCATGTTAATCACTTAGGCAGGTCATCCGAATTGAGCCTGCAACCTCCTGAATCAAACTCTTCTGAGATGCACTTTTTTTTAGGAGTCGGCACCGAAGACTGCTCTGGAGTCAGCGCCTGCTATGAAACATGCAATTATCTCCTCGGAAGAGGTATAATTGTAGAGCCAAACTTGCTGCTGATGTAAGAACTGCCAAAACTGTGGTGACCCCATCGGGCCCGTGCCAGCCCATGCCGGTGGCACTCAGCCCCGTTCTCCCCGTATCTCCCCTTGCGTTACTGTCCCTGTCTTTAAAGCAAAGACATAATCAACAAGTGTTTTACCATTTTCATGTGTTAAACAATGAGAATAGCAAACACAGAGGGTTTACATCACTTCTCCTTCCAATACCTAATATCAGTATCTTCCTCCTGAACGAGTTTTTAACAGCTGTGTTGTTTCTAAATGTGGCACAGCACCATTAGCAGCTTTCCAAAACAACTGTATTGCTTTTAAGTAGAGCATTACAGGGCTGAGCACCATTTCTTTCAGGGATGCAATTAGGTAGGTGACAGAGCGTGATGCCTGGTCAGGTGATTGATCAAGTGCTGGTCACCTACTGCCCCATATTAATAGAACGATCAATGGCAACAATGCAAGTTTACTAAAAGAAATGGAAATGAAGGATCTGAACCAGGTGCTCGTTGGGTTTAACAAGCATTGCTGTGTGCTAACGAAGCCCTGTGAGAGAGAAAATCAAAGCCTGAGTTTAGCTTGGTTACCTGCTTACCCCACCTCTGCTGCAGAGCTGCATCACCTGAACCTGCTAGGTACAGGGACCTTGCAGGAGAAAGCACGAGGTTGTCCTGGTGGGCTGTCTAGCCTGGATCCTCTGCAGGCTCTTCCAGGGAGGGAAGAAACCCTGACCTCTGCTGAGCAAGCCACACTGAACTCAATTTATAATTAATAGAGAGACGTGTAAGCGTTGAGTCCTTTACACCACCATTTTAGGGTTGGATGGGTAGCATTTTATGCTCCATTGTCTCTGGTGGCAAGATTTCTCTGTAAGCAATGCTGCAAACTCTATTTATGGTGTGCAGGGAGGTTCTGCTCATTGCATACTCTTTGTGGACTTCTTAGACAAGACTGCAAGTTTATAGCACACCCGTAATGCAGGTTAAATTTGGAAGGCAAATGATAGACACAACTTCTGAAGGTCAAACGTGGAGTCAATGAAACCCAGAAGTCCTGGCACCATTGTGCAGGCTTAGCCACTTGATTAAACTATGGCACTGATTTTTTTTCCTTCTTTTCCTGTTGTAATGCTATTATTGCCTGCTTAATAAACTGCACATGTTAATGATCCATGAACATCATCTAGAGAAATAAAATGAATGGGGAATTTCAAGCTCTTGAAACTTTAACCAAAAACCTAAAAGCAAAACCTTAAAGACACAAATTTCAACATTACCAAAGCTCTCAAAGCCATAACTCAGCTGGTGTCTGATCCGTAGGTGCCCCAAGGGTCTAAGTTTCTTTTGGTCTACATTTATCCCGTCCTTTTGAGTTTACATTGCTCTAGCCTGTCAAAAAAAATTCTATATAGCAAAATAACATAATTTAGATAGTTTTATGAGCAGCAGCACAAGTGATCTGAAACTCTCCTCATCAGCATATGGATGACTGAGAAGTGAAGAAGCCCATCAAGTCCCTCTTTTGCTGCATTATCAGTGCTGATCAGTGACAGTTCACACCAAAGGAGCCTGGTGGTGGGCTGTAAAGCTGTTGTAAAAGATCCAAGAATCAGAAAAAAACCCCAAATTTCTTTCAGCTAAACCCAGGTAATGCATTACACCCTGTTGTAAGGATTAAGTACATTGGCTGAATCATTATGTCAACTGCATGAGGTTTAATAAGGCCAAGTGCCGGGTCCTGCACTTTGGCCACAACAACCCCATGCAACGCTACAGGCTTGGGGAGGAGTGGCTGGAGAGCAGCCCGACGGAAAGGGACCTGGGGGTGCTGGTTGACAGCCGGCTGAACATGAGCCGGCAGTGTGCCCAGGTGGCCAAGAAGGCCAACAGCGTCCTGGCCTGTATCAGCAATAGTGTGGCCAGCAGGAGTAGGGAAGTGATCGTGCCCCTGTACTCGGCACTGCTGAGGCCGCACCTCGAATCCTGTGTTCAGGTTTGGGCCCCTCACTACAAGAAGGACGTTGAGGTGCTGGAGTGTGTCCAGAGAAGGGCAACGAAGCTGGTGAGGGGTCTGGAGCACAAGTCTCATGAGGAGCGGCTGAGGGAACTGGGGTTGTTCAGTCTGGAGAAGAGGAGGCTGAGGGGAGACCTTATCGCTCTCTACAACTACCTGAAAGGGGGTTGTGGCGACGAGGGTGTTGGTCTCTTCTCCCAAGTAACCAGCGATAGGACGAGAGGAAATGGCCTCAAGTTGCGCCAGGGGAGGTTTAGATTGGATATTAGGAAAAATTTCTTCACTGAGAGGGTGGTCAGGCATTGGAACAGGCTGCCCAGGGAGGTGGTGGAGTCGCCATCGCTGGAAGTGTTCAAAAAACGTGTGGATGTGGCACTTCAGGACATGGTTTAGGGTCATGATGGCATTGCGTTAATGCTTGGACTTGATGATCTTGAAGGTCCTTTCCAACCTTACTGATTCTGTGATTCTGTGATTAACATCACAGTGTCCACAGTGGGACTCAGATATTAAACTTCTCTGCCAACCATACACTGTAAGTATGTCAGAGAAAGGGAGAACAAGAGCACAAACCTCAGCTCTGGAAAGCAGAATGGCAGAAACTGTGTTTCTGTGTTATTGCACGTATTTAGCTGAATTTTATGGGTGGAAAAGAGACGAATCAGGCACATATAACATGAGGAAAAAGAGAGCTGCATTAAACCATAGCTGAAATTTGTGGCTGAGTCATGGGAACAATTTATAGATCAGCAAGACAAATTTCAGAGGTACAAGAGACATTCATCCAAATATTGTGTTTCCCTCTAAAAGTGTCTGGCTTGCAACCATTATAAATTGGATTATTTCTCACCAGGAAAAAATGGGAGGATATCTTCCTATCTTATTTATTCTGTACAATTTGTGAGAAATTTGAGCCTCACTCCTGCTTGTAGTTGTCCTGTGCTTGTTGTGGGGAACCAGTAAGATTTTACACCCTTTTTCTTGTTTCTAGGCCCAAGTTTCCTTGATGACCAATTTAAGGATTTTTAACACTGATGGAGTATTAAAAAAGAGATCTTAGCAGCAAGCTAAATGATGAAGTCCCTCATATGGTGTCTGCTTAAGAGATCTTGAGGTTTCAGGATCTGATGTGTTCAGGCAAACAGTGAAGCAGAGTAGTTTCAACATTCATGTTATAAATCAAAAGCCGTTAATGGAGGAAGCTAATACATTAGCAGAGATTCACAAAGCTTGAAATAGTCAGGGTTCCAGCCATGGTCACTTCACTGCGGTCTCTTCCCACAAATCTGTCCAGGGGAAGCGGTTGGGATGGAGAGGTTTCCACCAGCTCTGTGAGCGTCTCACATGGCCCTGGTCCAAACCAAAGCAGATATCCTCGATTTTGGTGCAGAGGAGGAGGAGGAACATCTTTATCTGCTGTTACCTGTGGCTCTGGCCATGGTCTCTAGGAAACGTGTGTGGAGCAACATGCCTACAGCAGAGAGAAGGACAACGACTCACTGGGCTTTTACAGCTTGGGTCTGCATGTGCTGCTGATGGCTGGCTGAACACTCTACCTGGAGGCAGCCTGGTACTCTTTCTCTTTCTCCTGCTTTTCTAGCTGTTTCCCAACATTTTACATGCTTATCTATACGGTTTTGAATACAGTTCTGCTGTTTCACAAGCGAGGGGACTCTCATGGCTTTGCTATGAGGATTTTAGCAGTTGGGACTTTTGTTGGCAGCCCTCTTGATGGTGGACTGGAAAATTAACAGTTCAAATCCTTCACAATGAAAGGAGAGATGAAAGAGTCAGCGCCCCGTGTCTTTCCATCATATAAATACCCGCCGACTTCCAGCTTTGTGAAGAGAGACAAAACAAGCTACATGCTGGGCTGACCCCCCTTCGGGCATCAGTTGACAGTCTTTCTCCTGACTTGAGGAGTAGCCTGAGAAGGGAAGAGAGATTTCTGAAGTGAAAAGTGCCCTGTGATGAGATACTGGAGCCAAAGACACACAAACTGCTCCTGGACTCCCAGCCTGTGGATAAGAAACTCTAACTGACACTTATGAGTGAGTGGGGAAAAAATGCCTTAAACCCATGTGACACTTATATAACTTCAGGCCTGGGATGTTTTTCTTATAAAGGAAGGACGAGTATTGCCAGGGGCAGCTTTCATGATAAGAGCAAGCCAATGACCTCTGAAAATCGAGAGTTACTAAAAAAACAAGCCTTCAGGAGAAGCCAGGGCGTTCCACATCAGGCTTGTGCCCCTCTTGACTGTAGCAGGGCAGGGAGCTTGGACAGCTGCTGGTGGTTCCCAAAACTGGCATAAACCAAAGACCTGAGATGAGCAAATATTTTGGGTGATAGAGGAGACAGGCAAGCAGGATTGGGGTGGGAGAGATGCTGAAGTGTGGGGGTACACAAAAAGAAGGGGAGGAAGGTGCTGTGTTGAGAATGAGGACTGACACCCCACCTTTAGAGCAAAGGAGACCTCACTTTGCTTGGTGAGGTGGGCCCAGGGTTAGTAAATTTTTGTGGGAGCTTCCTAAAACCAGCAGGTCCTCCTTACTCCTTGCAAGCCTTTCAGTCCCCTCCAAGAAGCAGAGAGGGACAGCACAGGAGGACTGAGCAGATGACTTCCTGAAGTCCTTTCCCACCTCTTTTCCTCTGAACCCGTATGGATGGTATAAAGAAGTAGGTGCTTATGAGCAACCATTAATACTGCACCTTTGTAGATACAGAATATGTGACAAGGACAAGGAAGGGAGATGGGGAGGATGATCACTGTGGGCCACCTTTGAATGTAGACGTGTACACAGGACTTTTGCTAGGTGATCCTTAAGAAGCTGCCTTTTGGTGGCCCATTAGCTGATGCTGGTGGGGTGGGTCTGGCATGCTGCACTCAGGAGGTAACTGCCAGGTTGACCCCAACCTTGTCTAGCCAAATTTAGGCACTTTGGGGCAGGTATTGACAATGGAGGGAGTTCAGACAACCACCTACTTTAGATGTTTGCTCCCTTCCGAGTTTTGGAAGAGCAGTAGATGCCTCCAGAGGGGTGGCTTGGCACTACTTACCCAGATGTTGGCAGATTCCTCCTCTGGAGTTTGCTTCCCTTCAGAGCTTCGCCTTCTCCCTCTGTCAAAGTGCAAATATTAAGCGCCACGTTTGGCCTCTGCATTCCTCATCCAACCACGTGCTGCAGCCCTTCGTGCTTCCCGAGGAATGGTGGGCTCACAGTGCCCTTACAAGCAACCTTAACAAGGGCTGGTCTTCAAACTCACCTGCCTGACTGCTCAGGTGGTTGCTAAATCACTATTTATGTGCACTAAGGTGTCTGGAGGCAAAACACGTGGCTGCAGAAGCTAATAGACAGGCTGAAAAGGGATGGGCCTTTATGCTTTCAGGAAGGTAAGTGTGTCCCCCACAAATACCTCCCCGAGATCTCATCTACTGATATTTAACACTAGTGGGTCCCAACTTGCTCCAGGCAAGAAAGACACCTCAGCGCAAAGGGACTATGCAGGACTTGGGTAAGCCTCGTACAACTCGTAGGTCTTACTTCAAAGACACTTTGCAGCCTCAGCGTCAGGGTCCTACGGACACGCTTTTTGCCGTCGTGCAGCCGCTCTCCTGCCCTTTCTCTGTGCTGTCCTGTTCGCAAACCGCTGCGAGGCAGCAGGAAAACGCGTTTCGTGAGCGTCTCCCGTGCAGCGACAGCTCTCGTCCTTTGCCAGCTGCACCCCGAAAAGCTGCCTGACCCTGGCGCCTGCATCTGAATCACTCTCCCGTTCCTCCTCTAAATCCCCACCTGAGGTCAAGCTTTGCAAGAAAGGTCAGTTCTATTTGAAGGCTGTTCAGAGAGAGACTGAATCACTTAGCGATGAGTCATGTGAAAATTAAATTGATGCAAATGTTAATTTGACAACCTGAAAGTCTGGAGAGAGTTCCAGCCGGACCACAGGCTTTGTGCGAACGCAGCTGTGCTTCTGCTGGCCTGGAGGAGGTTTTGCAGCCAGTAAACACAGGGTGGGAGAGACGTTGCTACGCCAGAATTATCTTTTCTTGCCAGAGTCTGACTCATCGCAGGTATCTCGCAGGAAGGGAATCTCTGCAAAGAGCCTGTATCGTCACCGTGTCACCGTCTGGCAGCGCTCCTGATCGGTGGCCCTGACTCTGAGCTGTTGGATTTTTTGTTATCGGCGTCAAATGTGCTGGACGCAGCGCTGCTGGCTGACTTGCCGAGCGGCTGAGCATTCCCAGCTCTCCTAATAAATCATTAACGACTCCAGAACGACCACTGAAGTGTACAAGGAAATAAGCAATTACCTCCTTGCCCTAAAGGAGCAGATCCTGTCGAAAACAAGAAAGTCTATGGGGATAACAGTATAACTAGAATAATTAAATGCTCTTTTAAGTTTGTTAAATTCAGGATTATATTAATAATTTTACCCTCTCCTCAATTAAAATAGGGGGTAATTAACGTTGAGGGATCATTACTGGCATTGACCGACCTTCGCATCGTTTGCGTGAGCACAGTCATGGCGTTTTGCACCTGCTTTGCATGGACGTGAATGACTAGAGCAAATGTAAGGAAAAGAAGAAATAAGATCTGTATTTGCCACATACAGACAAAGGTCTTAAGGTTACGCAGCCAACAAGCGTGGAAATGCCAGAACGGAGGTTGTCTCTGTGGTGCTTGCAGCACAACCAGACAGATGCCGAATCCTGTACAAACTCTTAAGAGAAATCTAGCTAAAGATGGGTTTCTTACCAAAATATAGCCGTGGCAGAGCGCTACGTCAAGTGACATTTGAAATGCCCTTTATTTTCAGATTAAGATTTAATGCAGAAATAGGATGACTTGCTTTGTCAAAAGTAGAGTCCACTCAGAAAGCCTGAATTCTTTCTGTCTTTAGAAGTGACCGCTAAACCTTGGGAGCTTTGTTTGCCCTTTGTCAAAACGAAAGTGCTGGCCTGCTACATTTTGGGTAGATTTTTCATTCTTTTTTATTTTTTTTAATTGTCTTACAGCTTAGGAGGCAAGTAGTCATTCAGAAAGAATGACTCAGAAAATACTTTCAAATAATATTTTTCATATTACTTGTACACCTAATCAGACAATTGCTATACTTTTCTTAAAGCGTACTTTACTTTATTTCAACACTGGTTCACTTTGAATACCATTGCTGGGCATCACGATAGGCCTTCAATTAGTAAACAAGAGTTTAGAAGAACTCTAATGGGTAACATTTGTAATTAAATATCAAATGAAACACAACCCCAGCTTCCTTAAAGATGATAAAACCATATCTTCTTTATATAGGTAGAGATTGTCTTTATACATATAAATCACAATAGAGGGCTTCATCAAAGCTCTATGGATTTCTTACCTCCCCTTTTTCTACCTTTTCTGACTGATCCGGACTATGTCTAACTGTATTGTTATTTAATTGGGGAACTGATAAATGTTAAACAAAGGCGGTCCTAAACTTTGGCCCAGGAGGTGAAACAATAGTTCTGGAGTCTCCTGCCTGTTGTGCTTGTGGAAGCTGATTTATTTGCTCTGGAGCAGGCTGCGCTCGCAGTATTTTCTGGCTGGAGTAGAAGTCCTGGTATTCCCATGGGGGACACTGAACTCGACTTACTTTCAAGCCAAGAAATGTTCAAGACAAATAATTCGGACAAAACTGGAAGGAAGTACTAAGATAGAACCGAAATCTTTGATAATCAGCCAAGGGTAAGGGAAGAGAAAATACCAAAAGATGAGTTCTGCTCTTTCATTCAACAGCATCTCTCTGCACTAGTAACATTCCTGCAAGGCAGGCATGCTGGAGATGCCTGAAATTTAAAATGTTTAATTTGCTTAAGCAGGAAAACAGGAAGGAACAAAGTTTCTCAGCATAAACAGAGGTTTCATGTCTGTCAGGCTGATTTTGTCCCAGAGAAAAAAAAAAAAACCCACAATCAGACAAACAGAACCTATGGAATAAAATATGAAAACCAGAGAAGTAAAATTTTCCAGGCTGAACCAGTCTATTGATTTCCTTTCAGCAACATGTAGCTCATTTGCCACATTGCCAGCAACTACGGATTTACTGTAGGTTGCAAAACAACTTGATGTTTGACTTGGTGCTCCCAGTAGCAGCGACAAGACGGAGCAGAGTTTGGCTTTCATTACAAGGTCTCGCCCCAGATAAAGCCCAGCTGTTGTGGCTGAGGTGAAAGTATGAGAAAGTCCAGCTCTCCTGAAACCTAAATTCTCATCAGCTAGGGAACAAATAATTAAAAATTAATTAGAAAAGAAGAAAAATGAAATGCACGCAGTCTCAGCAATGAGATCTTTGTTCTTCAGTGTCCTCCTCGGTGGGGTCTGGAGGGGTGGGATGGGGAGGCTGGTGTTGGCGATGGGGTTGGGAGCATCAGCCCTGGGAAGAGCATCAGGGGAACGCATGAGTGCTAGGCACAGTATGCATCGTCCCGAATTTACCTGGTAACACGGGCGTACCTCCCTGCTGGGACTCGGATTTATTTACACAGATGAAGGCTTGGCTGGCTTGTGCAGGCGGAGGCTGAGGATGGGGATGAGGGAAAGGTCAATGGCAGCCGCCGTCCTCGCAACACCCACATGGCCCACGAGTGGGGGGGCCCCACCACTGCCCCCCCAGGGATGCAGCACAGCCTGAGTCACGGAGCAACACGCAAAGCGTCCGGCATCCAGCACCACGCTCAGTTGTGCGTGTGTTATTGTTGTTGCCACTTTCTTCTTTTTAACTGAATGGGGTTTTTTAATTTATTTTGTTTTATTGGACCTTGCTGAGCCTTTGTAAGAGAAGGGAAACGCATGTGGGAGGGGTGAGGGGGAGGTTATGGCATGGCTGTTGTTAGAGATGGGACTAATGGCCCAGAGGTTCGATAAATAATTCTGTTTAATTTAAGCCTCAGGAGCTTCTAATCGAATTGCATCACCTGTGGTTCTGCTGCTTTCTTCCAGGCCAGGGAGAGGGAAGAAAAAAGCCCGACAGAAAACCCCGACCTTTGCTACCACCAGCTGCGAATGGAGGCTTTCCAAGCCGGAGCGAGCCGGGTGAAGTTGAAGGGAAGCGTGTTCCCTCTAACAGCCCTTTCCCCTGGGAGCCGGGGGAGGGATGCTGCAGCCAAGGCGCCGTCCGAAGGAGCCTGGGCCGCTGGCGAGGTTATCCCGGCAGCTTTGCCTTGCGCAGTGGCGAGGCAGAGAGCACGTGGTCCCCCAAAAAGCTCACTCCAAAGTCAAACACCAATTTTTGCATTTCCTTCCATCGGCTCAGGAGTCAAATAAGCCTGGGGGGCGAAAGGGAGAGAATATGCCTTGGTGCCGCTGACATGATGCGTTGTAACATGGATAGGGCAATAACAGCCCATCCTGGAGTGATGAGGGCTACAGAAAATCTGGGTTTAACTGTTACTGCTCTTTTAAAGGGAAAAGCAGAGTTTTCAACCAAAACACCGTCTTTTTAAAGGTTTTTTTTCTTTACGTAGGTTGAAACTGGGACCTCTGTCCCAGAAGTTGCATCTGTCTTGCTGCAATGTTTTGAAAATACCGGGGACTTCAGGCTTGGAAAACAAAGCTTGGAAAGCAAAGCTTGGAAAGCAAAGCATGGAGAAGGCTTCCGATGACCTGGAAGACAACTGATATTTATCCTCACTGAATTGGCAGTAAATCTGCAAGGGATAACTGCATCTTGATTTTAGTACAAATTCTTTAGGTTTCCAGCTCCGCAGCCGCAGGATTGGATTCCTGCTGTGCAGATTGTACTGGGCACACACCTTTTTTCGGTCTCAGTCATCCGTGCACAGCTCCGCTCAGGTGAGAAGGGGCAAGAGAGATGTGGAGCGGTCCCAGAAGCAGATGCTGTTGCACAGCAGCCTTTGTCTCTTCTGCTCACGCCACTCAGCATACTTCTCTCTCTGTTACTACTGAGAAGTGGCTCAGATGTAGCCAGCAGCCAAACAGGCTGCAAGCAGTATAAGCTAAACCAGGAAAAGGCATCCTTATTTTGGGTTAAAAAAAAACAAAAAGGAAAGAAAAGTCTGCAGAGGGATTTAACTCTAGAGGGATCACACAGCTAAAAAATGTCCCTGTTGGAGCCAGAGCTTCAAAATCTGCTGAAGCCGGACACAGTGAAGGGAATGATGTGGGAAATGCAGAGGGGACATGGAGGAAAGGGGACAGATTTGCGGAGACAAGAGTGCAGAGTGGAGGGACAAGGAAGCCCAGCGAAGGGCTGAGCGCACGCCTGGCAGAGCAGATTCGGCGTGGTGGGGCAGCAACGCGTGACGCACGCCTTTTGGGCCACAGGAAGGAAAACCAGAAGGAATGACAGCCTGCGGCATGTTTTCCCAAGCTCAGCTCTTGGCGAGCGTCCGTGGGCTCAGCATCAGCCCAAGGCAGCGCTCAGGGAATTGCTGGGAGGGGCGGGTGGGGACGTGGGCATGAGGGGGCACAAAGATGCAGAAGCAGAGACCCGTGGCTGCAGATGCCTCCTGTGAAGCACCTGAAGAAGCTGAGCTGGAAATACCAGTCCCATCCATGGGGACAAGATGGAGCAGAAGTCATTCTGGTGGGTCATCTGAGTTGCCCCGGGAGCACACCGTCATGGAACTACTGCTCAGGTCACCATAACTAATGCTCTCCTCTCAGGGAGGGCTGTCCCTGGCAGAGAAAGGGTGCCTGAAGCCAAGACTGAGGCACAGTTGTGTATGTGCATGGGTGAAGCTTGCACCAAATCAGCCAAGGGCTTACAACAAGTCCCATCTCCTCAGACTCATTTTGAGGGATGTTTTTTACTGTGTTTAGACCGAAGACCAGGCCAACCCTCGAAAACAACGCTATCGCATGCAGCTCCGCAGACGGCTGTCTTCTGCCATCAGATCAGGACAGGCAAAAGCCCGCACACGTGGGCTTTTTAAGATGCCATGTGAGAGCAGGCACTTGCCTTCGGGAACCAATCGCAGGGAGAGGAGCGGGGTGACACTTATTTAGCAAGGACAGGGACAAGAAGAGACCATGGCGATCATCTGATTTGCCTTCTGGCACCGTGAAGGGAAGTCATGAGAATGTGCCCAGCGATTCCCGCCTGGTCATCCCTGGTTTTTGGGGTGAGGTGATGGGTACCAGTAACAACGTTTACGATTATGTGCCCCCTCTCCAGTGTGTGTCTACCCATAGCCCAAGGTAACAAGAGCTGAAGGCAAATTTCAGAAGAATAATACTATAATTACAATGATCACACTAGAGCTGTATTGCCTAACATGGATGGGCTTGGGGGGGTGTCATTGTTTGGGGGGATTGAGCACATGTTCATGCAATAATGACCCCGTTGTTTTCCTGCCATTGATTTTTTAAAGGAAACATTCAATTAAAATCCCATTTAGTCTGGCTAAGCAGGAGCCTGTGTTATTCAACTGATAAAGAGAAGATAAGGCTTCAGAAGCTTCACACATGTTACTGCTAAAGTTTGCGCTAGGACATTAATCCTCCTGGAAATCTGGCTTACTTGGATTAAACGCTACAATATTCAGCCTGACTCTTTATTTCCCTGACATCTCATGGACCCCGCAGCCTTGAGCCGGGCGCTAGGGAGCTGCACGCAGAAACTGGAGAGGTTTGATGCCTTAGTGCGGAACCAAGAAGGCTGATGGGCAGAGAGCTCCCTAGGCTGGCTCGGATGGAGGGGGGAAAAAGTGCCATGTCTTCAATTCTGCTCTTTGCCAGGAATTACAGGTCTTCCAGCGGGTGTTCCCGTGCACTTGGGCTTTTTAAGTTATAATTAAGGAACTGCTGAGTAGCAATTTTAAATAACCACATTTTCAATGTAGCTCTCTGAAGTTAGCATTAGCAGTAATTCTTGTGTAGGTTTAACCATTTGTAAAAACATCATGCCCTCTGTGTAAGGAAGCCCTGGATCAGACTTTTTTCAAGTGTTTGGACTGATGTTATCAGAGGATCACCAGGCTGGACTATCATAAGCGCTGACCATTTATTTTGGTGCCTGCACAGAATCTCTTGAAAAAATGTGGTCCTAGTCATACCTGCTGAAGTTCCCCAAGAATAATCTGCTTATAAATATCCCCTGAAGTCAAATATGCCAACCATATGTAGCCTTCAATTTGAAGATAAATTTATTTTCCTTTCTTGTACGTCAGACTATTTGAATTACTGATACAATCATGGACCTGGATGATTAGTGCAGCACATACGCCCGTATTTTAGTTGCAGTTAAGCTAGTTTCATAAAGCAAGTCACTCCTTCTGAAGCAAAGTCCCTAGTTTATTTAATGAAACCAAACACTTTATTTCCAAAAAAATGAGACTGTGCAAATAGGATCATTATAATCCAATTCCAGAAGAACTAAGACAAAGATCAATCCAGGAATTCATTAAGTGCCTTATGAGTCGAGATGACCTTTAAGGCTTGCCACTAATCTACATTTTCAAATTTTTAGGCCTTTTTTTACAGACTCTCAGAGTGAACAAAGAAGCAGTGATCATACTTGTTACTTAGGAAATGGGGAATTTTCTGACCATTTTATGTCCACACATTTTATTGTGCATAAAATTAACAGTTATGGGCTGCAAATTACGAGAGAAATAAGGTGCATTGGAAATGCAAGTATTGTGGGCTCTTCTTCTTCCACAAAGGAGTAAAGCATCAGGGATTGCATCTGCCATCCAAACCCCTCAAAAAAGCATGTACCACATCGTCTTCACCCTTCCAGCAGAGAACCAACCTGCCCCAAACCTGGCATCATCCCTGGGGTTGCTCCTGAATGGAGTCTGGCCCCATGTCCTCTTTCCCCAAAAAGATAAACCATTTTGAAAATTAGTTGGGTTTTACTGAGAAGGACTGTGCTCAAGTCTGTATTACATTCTGTTGGCTTCTAGGAGAGTTAGTGATTATAAAATTGGGTATTTTATGTACCTGGATTCTAGGTTGAATACGGGAGCCTGAGTTAGGGGAGCAAACCAAGGACAGGATTTGCAGAAACAAGGCTGTTGCGCAGGGCAGCCACCCACCAGGAGAGAGAAAATCATCGTGCTCCTGCCTACTTTGTCTGGGTAAAAGCTCTGAAACCTGCTGACACTAGTGGGCAAAATGCTGTCTTATGGCATGGTAGCTCCTGTGATGTGGGAGACCCAGTCCAAAGTAGGATCTGCTGCTGGATCTCATTCCTGATGGGGACAGTGGAAGTCCATTTCTTCAGGGCGGAACAACTCTACCCCATAGCAGGTCCCAGCCCTGCATTTGTGGCAGTAAGAAAACCGGATTTTGCCCACACAGCTGACAAGTCATGAGACAGTGCATTAAGCATGACCCAGTGCTCCTGGGGTCCTCGATAACCATCTCAGCTCATGATTCCCCATGCCTCCCCAGCCCAACGCCTGGCCACCAGATAAGGAGAGACAATTATTATTTACTTATCAGCGATGGGAAACAGTAGGCATGGGGTAGCTTTGCCCACAATTACACAGGAAGGCTGGGGTAGAGCAGGAAACCTGCCCAACCTACCCCTCTTACCCACTCCCCGTCATATTTTTCTTGCGACTGAGACTTTTGCTGTGGGAGAGAAAGGGTCTGATTGACAGCACCGAGGGGCGAGGGCTCACCTTCCTCTATGAACCAGGTACATCCCTCTTATGAAAGGACCACCTGCGAAGTCCTCAGCCTCTCTGCTATGGCTATTAATAATCACTTCCCATGATTTCCATAGCTTTCTGATGCGGACGCTTGACCTCTTGTAATTGTGTTCAGGTTCCCCACTCAGGTTACAGAGGAGACCCAGCACCACGAGTGCTGGGGATGGGCTGAACCTCTCCTCCTCGCTGCCCGGCCCCGGAGCCCCGGTGCCGCTATCCCCACTTTCATCTCAACCGGCATCCGACGCACCGTTTCGCTCATCGCTGTGCTGGCAGCTCTCCGTTATCCGCATTCAAATTTAAACGCCGGGCTGCACCTGTTAGTTTAGCTGTTGATCGGGAGGAACCGAAGCGGAAAGTGACCCCGCATGTCCGGCTCAGCAATCCCTCTCCGCTAATGGAAAAGAGCCGGCTGCACTAAAGCCACTGGTGTGTTCCTCCAGGCTATTTGTATCGCGGGTGTTTCTGCCTTATTGACTGCCTCCTTGGAAAATAATTCTGTTGCTTAATTGATTGTAACATTTCTGTCTTTTTTTTGTTTTGTTTTTTTTTTCCCCCCTCTCTGCCAGTCCATCAGCCTCAGGACTTTATTTCTCACTTTTATTTAGTTGCTGTTGTGCAGCAGGAGCTGATTTTAGGATGGTAGGCAGCACACACTTGTTCTTCCACACCATGCATTAGGGACTTTGATATTGTCCCAGCACAGTGTCTGTCTTCAATGGAAAACAAGTGGATTCTATGCAGCTCTGGCTTTCCAGGTCAGCTCCATTCACCTCTGTCCTCTGCTTTGCACAAAGACTTGCGTGTTCCAAAGTTGTTTCCCGATTACGTGGTTTCCTATGTGTCTGTGGGTGGGTCCCAGAAACAGGAGCTTCAAAATGAAAGGATATGAAAGAAATGTTGGCTGGGGACCTTCACTTAAGCAGCACAAACCGCAAGAGTCCCTCAAAATGTCTTATCGACAGCGCAAGCCGGGTCCTCGCTGGTGGGAATAACCACCAACCAGGAGAACCATCAACCTGGGCTCTTGTGGCAGCGCAGGACACGCTCTGGGGTGAGGTAGAGACAATGCATTCACCATTCCTTCTGCTGTCAGAAACTTTGCAAGTCATGTTTTAAACTAGCCCGTGGATCATCCTGTAGCAGCCTATATCTGGATACCTCACAACAGGCCATAAGGAGCTTTCAGAGGTCCTTCAAGCAAGCCTCTTCCTATCTCCCGTCAGCCAGCACCTTCTCAGGGTAGCTCAGATAAGAGATGTTCTTATTTTCTTTGGATTTGCAGTGTGACATATGTATTCCTCCCAGTCCTGCTAAGGAGGAATAATATCGTGTGTACTAGGCAATGAGGAGAGTGGAGAGGGAGGGCAAAACAGCTTGACAGCTGCTTCGCACGTAGACCATCAACGACTATCTGCTAGCAAATTTAAAATAAATCAGGGGAGAGTTCTCATTTACAACTTTCCTTCATTTTTCCACCAGTTCGGAGGCAGGCTTTTGCATCCAACAAAATAACAAGTATTTCCATGAGCTGTTTATTTGACAGGGCATTGGAGGAAGGTGAATGATTAGGTCTTGGGGGTGTTAATGGGGTCATTTCATGCTGTGGTTATTGGTGGACTGATAGAATGGATTATGTGCCTATAATTATCATTTTTTGCTGCTGGGTGGTCACCGTTTCCCATTGTAAATCTGCTTGTCAGGGCACCAAGACATTTTTCTGTGGGTGTTTCTTATTGTGATTTAAAGGTAAGGAAATAATTTCAAAAGCACAAATTAAGCTCGGTTGCCAACAGGAAGGAGATATAGTTGACTGAAGGAAAAAAAAAATTCCACTGGGAATCCGACAGTCCTTCCCACGTGCAGCCACACTCCTGTGGGATGGGGGGATGCGTGGGCTGCCGCTGGCCCCCACGTTCGGCTCTGACGTGGAGAGCCGGGAATCAATCACTTTGATGTCTTATCTTATCCCTGAAGATAGATAGCGATGGCTTGTTTGGTGACAGCCGTAGCAATACTTTAACAGACCCTTTTGAAGTACCAGAGCAGCGCTTCAGCGGCTGTTGTGAGAGCGGAAGAGCTGACACCAACGCTGCTTTGGGAAATGGCCACCAGGGATGCAGGGAAGATGACGGGTTTGTGCTGAATGACATCTTTCCTTGTCACCCATGGGTGTCACGGCTGTGACTGTCAGTGGGGGGCTTTGTGCATACATCTCCCATCCATGTCCACCTCTGGCCAGGGTGCGTTTATGTTTCTGGCAGCTTTTGCTCTAGCAGAGATGCACTTGCTGAATGTGAAGGCAGCAGCAAAAGGCAGGGAGGTGTTCAAACACATTCCTCTCTTTTGTGGGACTTAGATATCTCGCTGGCATTTTGGGTATCCAAACTGAGCTGCTGACTCCATCCCTGGCCTATCTCTATGGAAAACATGAACTGGGTTCCTATCAATGCCCTTAAGGAGAGTCACCTTCTACCCCTCCAGCCTCTCCCCACACAGCTTATTTCTTGTTCTGTCCGATTTGTTCTTCCTACCGTCCACAAGATACAATCTTTCCTATGTTCCCACAGAGCTAAAAGTCAAAAGTTTCCTCCAAGTTTACATTACCCAAATTTGCAGCAACCTTTTCCCTAGCCCTGGCAAGCACAGTCCTGCTGGGCATGTACCTGTTCACAGCATCTCCCCAGCCCTTTGCTCGGGCTGGCACATCTCTCTGCTTTTATCTTTCCAATGATTTACCTTGCTTTCTGCATCAAGCACAGCAATCTGATCGTATTTTCAAGACCTCTGTGGCCGGTCGCTTGTTGCCTCTAATTCCCAGCTCTAACCTGCCCCATGTCAGCCTCTGCTTCTGACTCACACAATTTTCAAACAAGCACCTTTGTGTTTTCCTGTGGCCATCTAGAAACTACCTGCAAAATGTCCTCACTGTCCTCCTTTGAACTTGCCTTTGCTGCGGGAGGTCGCGGTACAACTGAGGTACTACCCTCGGTAGTGATTAAGTCGCTGATGGATGAGTATCATGGCCATCACGCTGACAGATACCACTTCATCATTTCCCAGTAATCTATTGCACCTGTTATTAAATGTGGTCTTTTCCTTAGGTTGGAAACTCCTAGGAGGGCTTTTCATTTGGCATTTTTACAGGCCCCAGAACAAAGATATCCTGGTCCACAGCTTGGACTCTCTTGAGTGCTGTAGGAACTCAGGTGATGAATGAAAGAATAGTAATTTAGGGTTGACCACTTCTGTCTAGTTCAGTGCTGAGGATAAGATTTGGTTGAGTTTCTTTCAAACTCTCTGGTTTATGCATCAGATGAATGAAATCTGAAGACTCTTGTTCTTCATCGCCAAAGATTGTTTTTCAGCAGCTCAGCTAGCTTGTTTGCAGTGCCACTGTGAAATTTTATTTTTTTTTTTTGGCGGAGAGTTGAAGTCTTGAGTTTTTAACTGAAAACATTTTCCTGCCCACACCCCAGAACACCTCTGCGGTGCATCATAGTATTCCCTCTCCCTGTGTTATCATGTGGAATAAAAGCAGACCCTGGAACCAGTATGTCAAGATGCGACCGAGACTGATTCACAAGGTATCAGCTCCTGTCATCCACCCCCAGGAAAATTCTGAATGACATTTTTTTCCTTGCTTTAAATAATCAGTCTAAACAGAAAGGACATAGCAATGGAAAGCAGACCCTCATTGGTTTAAAAAAATTAAGTGTTTGGTCAAAACCCCAGCACTCAGTTGCTGAATGAATTTTACGAAAGGTACTGGAACGGCCTGACTTATTCATGCTACTCTTTGCAAAACTGTTCCAACGGTGATTCCTAGTACTGACACAAACCCATTGCACCAGGAGAAAGTGTTCCCAGGTCTCTGACCCATTTCAACGTCCTCTGTCCTCACACTGGGTTTTTTGGTACTCTTTCCATGTCACCTACTGCGCTTTCCTCCTAGCGTCTCCGTTAGCTCCCATGAGTTTCAGAGGAAAGGCCCACAAACCACAGTGGTTCTCGCAGATCTTGGTGGATCACCATGCACATTTATCCTGCCTGGGCCTCCTTTACAAGCATCTTCTCTGGTGATCACCAGTAACAACTGTACAAGCAGTATGCTGGATTAAAGCTCTGCTTCCAGTACCCCCTCTTGCAGTATCAAGTTTAAAGTGTAGGTATAAAGGTAATATCTGAGTAGTGCCTCCACAAAGCTTTCTGCGTTGGGCCAGCTACACTTGATTGTTCTCTTCATCAGATCAGGTCATTTTAAAGAGTCACATTTTCCTGACCTTACATGAAAGAGCTCATCACATTTTATTCCTTACTTTTCTTTTTATCCTGTGGATTCAGAAGTGAACTTGTTTGATATAAAGGAGCCTAGTTCTGCTTCAATTTATATAACCAAATATTAAAACATAATGCTGTGAGACAAAGTCAGCCAGATCCCAATTTTCATCTGGCAGTAGTATTTTCTAGCGAATCATTGCTAACTATGGTTGTTCTCAGTTATTTTACATTGCGGAGAAAAAGTGACTTGGTGGCAGGATCCTTTCAGATGCCTGGACAAAACTGATTTTATTTTTTTCTAAATTACTGTTTAGAAATCCAAAGATGTTCCCTGCTCTTTGTTGGCATGTGAAAAGGCACACTAAATGGCACTTGGGGGCTAATTTTCATGACCCTGACCCTACCTCTCAACAAGATAGATTACATTTTCAATTCTATTCCTTGGTGTATAAGAGAGAATCATTTTGTAGAAAATGAGAATTGATCCAAATCTTCACCCTAAAGTCAAACTGCAGCTTTATTGACCAGAAAGAGGAAGAAAAAGGATGCATTTCTTTAGAATAGTGTTCCCTATGATATCCTCTGTGCAAAAACAGCATGAAGCAGGAACAGAGCTGCCATCTCAATGGGGAAACCAGTCTGGAGAAGGGTGGACCATGGCTGGGAGACCCAGCTCTCTCCTATGGGCTCATTTGCAGCTGGTGTGCAACCTTCAAGCCCTTTCTTCTCTTCCCCCAATTTGGCTCGCTGCCTCCCTGCCCTCCGTGGCTCTTCACCCCTGACACTGTGGCCATCAGGGACCATCTCCCGATGCACTGGGGACGCGGATAAAAGGGGATTTTCCAAGGCGTGAGCAGGAGCAGGTGCCTCCCTCCTGTTGAAAGTCCCTGGGAGCCGGCGTCAGTGCTGCCCTTGGGGAGCCATGGGAAGTGCTGGCGTTCGGGTGACGGACACGCTGCAGGACAGGGTGTCCGTCGATGCCCAGGGGCACTGGCAATCGGGCACAGCTCCGGTGCATCCTCCTGGGGCCGGGCTGGGGAGACCCCTCCTGCAAGGCTTTGGGACTTTGTCCTGCTGTCCCGGCCAGACAGAGGCACAGATTTTACTTCTGGCTATGCCAGGCTGTCACTTTGGGAAAGGTCATTTCATTGCTCTGCTCCTACGTCTCCTCCCTCTTTTTTGGTTTTGCTCTGCCAGCCCACCAGGGACACGCAGGGAATCATCCGCGCTGCTGAGGCAGCCTGGCCGGGCATCTCAGGTTGGATATAAAGTCTGATGCCATTTTATCTTCCCCTTCCTTTGAGACATTCAACATAGTTAAAAAAAAACAACAAAAATGTTCCTAACCTTTACCCTGGGAGGAAGATGCTTGAAAACGTGAGCCTACAGGGCGGAACGAGCCCAGCCTCCTCCCTTTCATAAGACGTGTAAGGAAATCCCCAAGTTTTACTTACCGTAAGGCTGAAGGCTTTTACAGCCCCCTCGCCCCATCACTCCGAACATTTGGGCTGGCGCTACCGGTGCTGAGCCGGCGCGCCAGCGTTCCGCTCTCAGCCCCTTGTGTGCTGGCGTGTGGCTGGGCTGGAGAACGCTGCTTTAGCATCCTGCTTTACCGGAGGGGAAAACAGAAACCCCAGCAGATGCCGGTGCCTCAGCAAAGCCTTTCTGCAGGAGGCAGAGGGCAATGTTTGCACACACACGGCCGTTACGAGCACAGGCGGGTCAAAGTCGCCCCGATGTTCTCCCCGCTGCCCGCACCGGGCTGACGGCGGTGGCCCACCGGCTTTCAGTGAGATGCGAGGTAGATTTATGCCCGGTCGTCTTTAGGCTCAGATGTGTTTGGAGAACCTCGTGGGAATGGTTGCCGTGCTCACCTCTTCTGAAAAACTGCCACGGGTCCCCACGTGAGCCCCTTGTGGGGGGAGCACAGGTCATCCCCGTGCGGCAGGGAGTCCCGGTATTCGCTTCTCCCCAGCGGGGGGAATTGCCCGGCACGGAGCAAGGTCAGAAGCTGGATCACGAATGTTACAGGCTTCCTGGGAGGCAGCTGCTCACAGGGTCAGCTCTTTGGTCCTGTCCCTGGGGCACCCGCGGGTCTGGAGAGAGGGAGAAGGTGCCCACTACCCAATCCTGCTTGTGGCACGTAGTGTGGCTCTCTTAAGAGTAGCTGTATGGGGGCAGCTGGTTTTACCCCCCTCCCTGCGGGGCAGGAGAGGAGCAATGTGCCCATGTGCACCCCCTCCCTGTGCACATGCCTCGCAGGCTAATTCGATCTCCTCTCTGCCTCCCCCCCCAACCCAAACCCACCCGGCTGCAATGCGCCTCGCGGATTAGCAAGGGAGGCTCTGGGGGGGGTCTCGCTTCGGGGAGGTGACACCGGCTAAGCGCCCGGCACAGCGCGCTCACAGCCTTGGAGCCCCTCCTTCGGCAGGAGCCTGTAGGTCTGGAGTCAGTACCCTCTGCTTCCCGTGCTGCCCTGCTCCTGCGCATCCCCTCCAGGGATGAGCTTTCTGGGGTCATAGCCCAGCTTGGAAAAGATCTGCCTCAACCCATGGCAAAACAGTCTCTGAAGGTAAACACGATGAAAAATGGAATGAAAAATTTTCCAAGCCAAACTCGGTTTGCATTTACAAATGGGGCTGCTTTAGAAAACAAATATATTTCACACTTTCCCGCTGGTGCCCTCAGGGGAAAAACATCGCAGCTCTGAAGCCCTGTCCCTACAGAAGCAGTTAGTGTGTGCCTATGGAGCCCGGTGTAGTTTGTATTCACGTGAACAGGGACTACGTAACATTTTCCTTAGCATCTCTTTGATGTCACCTGCAACCGGCATCACGCGGCTGCCTTTCACATCACGGTGAAGACGGCAACGGGAGATTCTTCTGCCGCTCAGTATAAACCATCCCGTAGTTGAATTCACCCTTACTTTTAGCTTCATTGTGCCATTCAGCTGAGCCAAGGAGTAATTTATCCCACATGGTTTACAAGGTGCTCATGAGTTTACAGCAGGAGATAAGTACGCTACGTGCCAGCGGTACACCCAAGCAGCTATTCCAAAGTCCCGGCTCTGACCTGAGCAGGCTCTAGAAGGAGACTGCTGCAGCAGGTGGTATTTGAAGAGATGTATAACATAGCCATGTCTAACTAGTTGTTAAACCCTATGCCTGAGAAATGCAAAGGTACCTCTGAGATAGCATTTCATACCCATCAGAGACGTGGCACTGCTCTCACTGCGGGGTGGGAATTCCTGTTGCCCATTTTGAGCCAAGTAGCTTTTGAATGCTGAGGGATCCCCAGTTTGTTTCCAGTAGGGATGGGAACTGGCTATAATCAGATATTTCTTTGATGCAATCACATATTTGGTCCCTCAGTGCCGCAGGATCCAAACAAGAGCACATCTCTCCTCTTGCAGGCTCCCTCCTCCAGTCAGCACCTCAACCTTTCTCTGTGATTTTTTCTAAGGGACATCCCATAAATGCCTCCTCACTCTGCTTAGCAACCCACTCGCTCCTCTCTGCCAGCCACACCTGCCCAAACATACACACCCAGCACTCTGCCAGCACCAGTGCCCAGGTTTCTGCTCTGGCACCCGGTCCCAAGGCCAGGCTCTTCTCACAGGCTTTAACGCTGATCAGCCTCACGTGTTCTTCTGATCAGTCGTGCAACTTCAGCTATTTTCATTGCGAAAGCTTATTTATCACCTCTATCTATCCTGAATGAAGAATGACCATCCCATCTACATGACATATAGTTGGGACCAGGTCCCAAACCTATTAAACCCCCAGGGGCTTCCCCGGTGGGAGAGCAATTCACTCTTAGATTCACCCCAAATGGGATTTGTTTTTTTAAAGATTTAAAATATTGTAGAAAAGCAATTATCTTTATACTGTGTTTCTGTTGGGACATTTTGACAACACAGACTGATTTTAGTCTTATCCAAAGCTCCTCAGAGCTCCTGGGCCACTCCATGTCCATACCAGCTGGCCAGGAGGCCTCTCTGCAACAAGCCCACTGCTGCCTCCTGTAAGGTGATGGCTGCCTGGATTTTGTTGGAGAGGAACCTCATTGCCCTCACACCTGCCCCAGCCTTTGCTATCATAATTGTATCCTCAGTTTTGGAGTTTTTCACTGCGACATCGTGTTCAAAACCCTGTCCCCTTCACACCTCTTTGGGTGATCCATAGGGATAACTCGGAAGCCAGACCTGAGCCCCTGTACAGAAATTAACTTTTTTGGGCAGCACTGGACAGTCTCTCCACCACAGTTTATCCATCTTAGGATTTCTAGTTTTCCTTCCTTCCAGGGTTGTGGAAGCAAGAGAAGTCTTGGGTTTTAAACATTTCACAATTTAAACTAGCTCCCTATAGAAAATTAACTAAGAATATATAACCGATAATCTATAGAACTATTTTAGCAAAACTTCTAGCTTTTGAAGTCCCTGGAGACCTCAGAAGGAATTTGGAGAGCGGTGATAGCTGAGGGAGCCTTGGGGGGCTTTGCTGCAGGCTGGTGAAGGGATCAGTGGTACTTTCACGGGGCAAAAGCAGCATTTGGGAAAGCACCACTCCGGTGGCAGGCTTGAGATTGGGAGGAAGGGAGGTGGGAATGGAGACTGGAGATCTTGGAGGCTTTGGGGGACCTGAGGGCAGACAGGGGTGAATTGGTCCCTCTCCATTGGTATTATAGGTCCCCCCTGAAGAGAAGTAGGAGAGAAGAGGACAGAAGATGAGAGTAGTGAACAGGACTGCCCATGTTGCCTTATACTCCTTTCCTATCCCTTCACGCCAGTAGAGGACCGTCCAGGCAGGAGGCAAGCAAAGAACAAGACCACTCATCACAGACTCTGATCTGTCCAAAACAAGCAGTTTACCTCCCTAGGGAAGTGCTTACTTAAAGTAGGTCAGCATTTGTGGTCAGTCATGCTCTCCATTTTAGGTGTTCTTCAAAACTTCAGCAAAACTTCAGACAGGGCAGTTATGGGGGACTAAAGCCCTACACTTTCTAACATGACAACCTTGCGTAGTGTCAGTGGTGCTGGGGCTGCCGTGGCTGCTTACAGCATCTCACTGTGTTTTCAACAACTGGACATACCTGTTGGGAGGGGACCATGAATGCTCAAATCACCTAAGGGAAGCGCTTTGAGAAATGCATCGTTTTAGGGGGTAAGAAGTTTTTTGCTCCTATCTGTAAGTGAAGAAAAGGAAAAGATCTTCAGTAGAATGACTTCACCCTATCTGATATTCAGAGCTGGAGAGAAGCCCAAGGGAGTAATGGGCCCCTTTGCTGCCTCGTGCGTGGGAGCTTGCAAGAGCTGCCTGCCCAGCAGTGCCTCAGCACCACTTTGGGCGTCAGCCTGGCAAGCGAGTTGGTTAGGCAACGCGTGGGTTTTGGAGATGGTTCGCCTTTGGTTCGAGGAGGATAATGTCCTCAAAGCTCCCAAATCTACTTCTTTAAAATTTATTTTAATTTTTTTTTTTCCCCAAGAGAAGCTTCTGCTCCACTGTCAGGGCTCTGATGTAAGCTCCGCATGGCTCTCCTTCATGGGACACTGGACACAGAGAGGTCTTTGCAGCACTGCAAAACAGCACACAGAGCCCGGTGAACACTGATGTGACAGCTGGTTTGGAGCTGCAGTCACCTGGTGGCAGCGCCTCAGGGTAGGACCAGACTAAACTTCCTACGTGGCAGGAGACACCTCCGCCTACGTGCTCCAGGACTCCAGGACTCCAGGACTCGGGCAACGTGCTGCCCTCAGGCGCCGAACAGCAAACGCGGCAAGTGGGGTTATGGCGTCTTACAGCTGTAGGGGTTCAAGTTTACACTGCAGTTCTTTTCTCACATCAGAGGTGTCTTTAATACACATTCAGTGCTTGTGTACAAAGAAGATTTGCTTCTTAGGAAAAAACTCCTGGTAGGAATCCACTTGTTCCCAAAAGCCATGATGGGGACTATTGTTTGTTTAGGAGGTGTCTTGCTCTCCCTGAGCACTCTTCACCTGTCAGAAGTGCTGCATAAGTTATCACCAAAAAAGCCTACTGCTGCTAGCTTCGTGGGAAGTCAGATCTGGGATATCTGGAATATCATTCCCGACTTATTTTTGCATGAGTTTTTAACATCTGGCTCAGTGCTCAAACCAAGACGCATCCACTTTGAACCATTCTGTCTCCATAGATGGTGCTGGTGTGCCCTGGCGTGTCTGACCTCTGTGCCTCCAGGGATGCTCCGTGCCAACGTGCATTGTGTATATTGGGATATGCCCAGTAAAGACAGTAGATTTAATCCTCGGTGACCTTGTATAAATAAAATACAATTTAGCATCTGGTCTTCTGTCTTTAAAACACAATGGCACTTCATAAATAATATAGCACTATAGCTCCCAGAAGGCATTTACAAGTACTTTATTAGGTGTCATGTCAGTGCTCTATTTTGCAGCAACTGCCCAGAACTAGATGTCCTGTAATTCAGTTACACTGTAAGTAGCCACTAATGAGGCATGTTATTATAAAAAGCCAGTGCTGTACAGCTACACTGCAGTAAACCTGGAGTAATTCCAGTGAAATCAGTGCTAAAACATGGATTTGCTTCCATGAAATGAAAAACAAAATAAAAGAAAAAAGTTTTGAAGAATGATCATGACACCTTGAGGAGAGGTTTGTGGAAACCCCCTAATTCTTATATTCTGCCCTTCCTTATTCTCTTTTCCACTCCGTTCTCATCTGTCACTCATATATTGAGTATCCTGACAAGTCTGCCTGACAATTATTATGCTCCTATTTTGTGGGTTTGCATAGTGTCTCCTGAGTACTTAACAGGTCTTACAGAGTTCAGTTCACTAAGCTCTCAGATTGTCTGGCAGTCCACAATGGCTTAATGATGTAAAATCATAAACTGGACTGCAACTGATTCCTCTTTCCTGTCTGTCTGTTCTTTTATCAGGGACTGCTATGTGGGATCTGGAAGACAGAAACATAATTAGATGTGTGCTGAGTGGGATTTCCCTTTAGCAAGCACAGTTCTGACCTCCGGCTCCAGATATAACCAGGGATTTGGGGAAGATGGATTTTCTGGAAATAATAATGCTTCCTTTGCTGTAGGACGGAGAAGTTCATAAAGCAGTTTCTATGCACAGAAAGATTTCTAGGCTCTTTTCTGAGATTACTTATTCAAATACGCTCTTGTAGCAAAGCTGAAATTGTTATATACTCTCGTAGTATATAAATTGGGATGCAATGTCACTGCATGATGTAATCTAAAAAGGACCTCATTCTCCTTAAAATCAGTCTTCTTCATCCAGTTTCCAGCTGATAGATTTATTCGTAGCCCAGAATGACATTATCTCCCATAGTAGACTAAGAGGCTTGTTTCTGCTCTCTGCTAATTAATAGAAAGTGTGTTTTCAGAGACAAACCCTGGCGTGTGTGTTAAGTATAGGTCACTCCGTGGGCATGTGCGTGTATACATGTGCGCGTGCTTGCTGACAGCACGCCAATCCTGCTAGCAAGTCACAATTGAATTTACTGTTTCCTTTCGATCTGAACAACGTCATTACCTCCTGCTAATGTGGTTAGGAGGGAGCAGGAGATGCTCTGGGATGTCGGCTGGTGGCAGTGAAGCCAGCACCAGAGCACGTGTGCAAGCCGTGGGCTTTGGGGGCAATTGCTACATGCAAGGCAGAGGGATGCTATATCCCGATCATAAAATTGGGACGATGTTCGAATTGGATCACTGAAGCATAAAATGTCCTACGCTGAGACTGCTTTGAGCAGCGGCAGTCAGCAGCAGGACGCCCATCTAAACTTACCTGAGCTAGGTGCTGGGGTACTGGGTCCTCCAAAGACTGGGGCATGTTGGGGAGTGCTCTTGGCAGACCTTTAACGGCCCGGAAATGTTGATGTAAAAATACATTAGCAGCTCTGAACTTCAAGGGTCTCCTGAGCCCTGCCTCTGCAGAACAAGAGGTTTTGTTACCTTGGAGCTCCAAGCAGTGTTCAGGCCATCGGGACCCCTGTGTGGAGGTGGGGCTGTGCACTTCCATCTGCAGAACAGGGGTGAGGAGGTGAAAAATAATGTGAGTGTGAAGTACTTGGCCATTGTGGCAGTAGGAGCAATCAAATAACATAGACAAGCAGAAATAGAAAAGGAAAGAGTTTGCGCTGTGTTCCAGCTGCAGAGAAAGAATCAGAAACCAGATATATGATGGCCCAACTCTCTACTCTAGACATAAAATCAGATTCCTTTCCCTTTGGTGCAGAGATGTACTCAATTGCCACTTATTCCACAGACGAGTTGTCTACACTTGTGTTTTAAAAGCACCACCATGTTTTCACACGGGTCTTTGTTATGCAGCTTATCTTTACTCTTTGCGTAAAATATCTTTTTTTCCTCAGATACCTTGTACAAGATCTATTTGCTACCTGTCTCCTCTTGCTTGGCATAGCGAATCACTGTTCACACAATGCTGAATGACGACACTAATTAAATATGTGATTTTTATTAGGCTCTAGACAGGATATACTTACAAGACTGTGCAGTAAATGACTTGTTTGTACTATTCTTCAACTTACCTCCTGCCCCTATCCAACTACTTCGAATTCAAACAAGTCTACGCTCAGAAGGTATGACGGCCAGTTCTCCCTAGATTCATGCTTTTGTACACAGATCCAAATTCATAAGTAAGGAAGCCTGGAAAAGGTAATTACCTGGCTGCTTGTGACTCATTTGGTTGCCCTGAAGTAGCTCCGAGGCTTGAAAGGGCTCTCTGGACTCATGCTGAGCTGTTTGCTGACTTTGCAAGGAGTTCATTGCCGTGAACGGTGCATACTTGCTCCCGGATTCACACGTGTGAGGCAAAAAAAATTCCAGGCGAAAACATGCCTAGGAGCACAGTCTTATGCAGATCTTCACCACACAGAGGAGGTGCTCAGTGTCCCTTCTTTCCCGTAAGCAGGAGCAACTTGGCAGATTTGTGGCAAAACTCTAGTTAATAATAAATCATATTCCTGTCCTGGCCCTACCCGTGTGTGTGAAACAGGTGAATTCAGCCACCTTTCCCAAATGCTCTGCACTGCTGGTGGGCCATGTTGTGCACGGAGCTGAGCAGTCGCTGGGGGCACCCAAAGTTTTACCTCCTTATAAAACAAATTGGTTATGATACCTCTAGGGGTCTGTGCAGCACGTGAAAAATGGGTGGAAGTAAGCAGAGAAAAACATCACTCTGCAGTCACTCTTTCTATGACCGAACAGATTAAAAGCAAACAGCAAGAAGACACAGCACCGCAAAACCCAGCACAAGATCCCTTTTTTTTTTTGCAAAAAAACATACAGCCTTACAAAGATAAGAAACATGATGTTTGTGGGAAAAAAAGCTCACCTTCTGTTTCTCAGACAAATGCTCTTTTATAGGGCGGATGTGTGCTATTTTCTTATGGCCTTTAAATTGGTTCCTTGATTTGTTTCTTTATCTGCTCCCTGAGACTTTCCTGATTAGTTGAGATTTTTGCACTCACTAGCTGATTAAATAATGAATACATTTGTTTGATTTGCAGTTGCTTACTTAATTAAAATTTCTTTTCAGTGCCCCAATTTTCATTATGATTTCAATTTTGCATTTAATCACTCTGTTGTTCTTTGCTGCCACCTCCCTTAATAGAGGTCTACTCTCCTGTCAGCCTTATTGCAAAACTTGTCTCCAAGCTGCCCATAGGCACACAGTAGAGAGAAACCTCCATTTGTGCAGTTGATTTAGACAGGAACTAGAAACTCGGTGGGGGAAGAAGAGGGGAGATTGAGTTTGGAGGAATATCCAAAAGGTATAGGTGTGTTTTGGGCTAGAAAATTAAGGTAAACAGTTTCTAACATGGTTAGAAATGGTTATATTTCTTGTCTGGTCAAGGAGCATCACATTCACCTGTGGAGGAAGGTCAGATTTTGTATTTATACTGTGAGATTTGATATAGTATACTGTAGGCCAAGTATAAAGGCAGGTCTCTTCATCCCCCAGTGCAGAGAGAACGATCACCAGTACCAGCAGGAGGCTGGTAGCAGTGGGACAACATTTCCTTCAGCGGAAGTTGTGTGATGACATATGTGTTCAATGCTTTACTGCTCCTTTGTTTTAGGATACTGCAATTTCTTCCCTTTTTTATTCTTCCTTCTCTTCCTTCTCAATTTCCTCCCTCATCTGATCCTGTGCTTTCTTCTGTGTTTGCTTTCCTGCAGCGGACCCCAAATTTCTATGTCCTGGACCTCTGTCTCTGTCTGAACCTTTTTCTATCCATTGGTGGGAACATACACGAAATGGTTAATGTTGTCCCATCACCAGGTTTTAATGCCAGTATCTCAATCTGATTAATAAGAGTGATGGAAATCCCACTTTTGATGCTGGTGCAGGCTGCAGATGTGGGCACTCGCCCCTGCGTTGATTTACAGTTGAAGGGGACCCTGACTCAGAAGTGTAGTGTTGGTGTTGCAGAAGAAAAAAGCATCTGTCACCCCACGTGCAGCAAGCTCAGCAGGGGTTTTTCATTGCCAGGCAAGGCAGAAGCACTGCATGACAAACCCATCCCCAGGCACACGATAATACTCTTATGACGGGGTTCTTGGAGAATAAATTATTTGTGAGGTATTTTGTCATCTGCACAAGTATTACAGTAAGAGTCATCAAAATATCCAGATGGAAAAACTGATCACCAGATCAGAGGTGAAGAAAGGTTCAAGAGAGAGGGGTTCGAGGAGACAGGCATGGAGGGCAACAGATACTTTGGGAAGCTGGGAGGAGGGAATGACCGGGGTTAATGGCTTAAATCCTTATTCATCCAGGAAATCCCTTTAACTCCACTGAAGTGAATATATGTCAGCTTAGAAATCACAAGAACATCTGGTTTATGTATTTGCAGAAGTAAGTTTTTTTAAGGGTTCAAATTTTTTTGTGCTTCTGTTCCTGCAGCTTTTAGTTCAGGAAGAAATAGAAAAGCATCCTTTAAAGCTGCCCACAAATAACAATGATTCTTCTGGAGTTACGAATTATTTTTGCTACCACCAAAAGCAGTAGGAACAGATCTTGTAATCTTGACAACTGTGTGCGATAAGTCTATAACAAATGTGCCTTTTCATAGAAATTAGAAATCAGCTATTCATAAAAAAATGGAGCTGAAAGAAACCTTGAAAAGTCATCTTTCCCAAGTGGATGGCTTCTGGGAGCCACAATCAGAGCAAAAGCCTCCCTTGCCCTAAAAGCTGTCTCGTTTTTAAAGTCAGAGACACAGAATAAATGAGTGAAAGTAAGTACCTCATCCATCACATGTTTGACAAGTGTACTGACTCTGAAGCAACCTCATGAGGATGTTTTCAGAGGTATGTACTATAATGTGGACCTTTGAAATAAATATGTGACATCAAGTGCATTGGTCTAATGCAAACAGTTATGCTTCTTCATTCTGGATATTTCAGTATCTCTCTTGCTCAGGGAGCAGCACCCCAAAGTCTTCCTGCTCTGGTCTGTGGTTTGGATCTATCCTAGTCACCAGTTGCAACGACTATAAAAGTGGGTTACACCTGGTTAAATATCTTACACCTCTGAAAACATCCATTTCTGAACTATTCACCTGCTTTTTTTATAGACCATGGCGTTTGGGAGTTGGAAGAACCCGTGATATTGGAGGCACAATTCACCTTGTCCTCTAAAGCAGGTCAGACGAATCATGCCCCCAAAGTGCCCATTTCTCTGCACTGGTATAGCGAGAGCTATGCCAGCTGGGATGCAGGCACCTGCATGGCAGATGCCTGAAGTGGGAAGGATATTAATCTTGCACATCATGTGCTTCTGTATTTTTTGTACTACCCTGTTAACAGACCAGGAAATACACGTCCGGGTCTTACCACTAGGAGAAAGATACACGTGTGCAGCGTGGAGGACAGGAGCAACGACCACTCATGCAAACTGAAAAAGAGGTTGTTTTTTGTCTCAGTTGGTCTTTCCGGGTGGGATTTCCTTTAATACTATTTCTCATGAAGTTAGGTGCTAAAAGGTCCATTTGCAGTCTGTGGTGAGAGACAGGTGCCTCACAAAGGGCAATTCATCCCCTCTTAAATTAGAGATCTCAGATAAGTGGGATGAATCAGACTCCAGAGCAATTTATCCCTTTCTACCAACTATCTATTGGGTTCAATTAATAAGATAGTTTGAAAGTTTGGCCTTTGCTGAGCAGTAACAATGGCAGCAAACTTGTTATGAAGGAGCACTTTGCATCTAAAGTTTTGAGTTAAGTTGCTGGTAGGCTCTTTGTTAAAACTGCCTCCATAAATCTGAGAACTAAAATGTAAGGAAAGAAAATCAATCTGATGCAAGATTTGATTGTTTTTTTAATTCTCTCACCATTCAGCAAACTTCCCATTGTCATGTGTAGCAGCTCAAACTGGTTTAACTTGTGGAATAACCATCCCTGAAAAGATAAACTCAATTTTGCCAATCGAAGACTTGCCCCACTATAAAGCTTATGCCTATGGAGCAGATGAGCATCTCCTGATGCCAGCATCCCTGGGGAAGACTTTTTTGACTTTGTGTTTATCACAACCTAAAGCACCGGCAGCCTTAACGTCTCAAATTTAATTAAGTCTTCTTCACACAGTTCATAATTCAGAGGGTTTCGTTGTAAATGAACCACAACATAATAACCTAAGTCACTTTTAAGCACTCACGGGACAATTGTATGCCCTGTGCTTCAATAAGTATTGATAGCAGCTTCAAGTTATAGAACAAAGATTCGATTATGTCTAGGACTAGGAAGTTCTCAAGTATTTCTGATCAGTGCATTCATTACGGAGCGAGTGCTGGAGAAATTAACAAATAAAGCATTTAAATGAAAAGGGGATGCTGTCATCCTCTAGTCTGAAAACAAAATGCAAAAAAACCATTGGAGGTGTCTCATTTAGAAGGCAGCTGAAGATCTTGGTAAAGCCTGGGCTGTTCCTTGCACCACATCAGCAGCTCAGGGTCCAGCTGCACCATGGTGAAGACCAGCTCTGTGAGGAAGCTGATGGCGTTTGGTGATGGTTTCTGAGGAGGTGGACTGAGAAACTGAAGCATGTAAGAGAGACACGTTGTTAGGGAGACCGACAGACTGAAACATGGAGAAATAGGGAGGGAAAGCCCAAACGCTGTGAAGGAAAGAAAGAACAGCTTTTGGCAAGAACAGACATCTAGAAAGTGCTTGAAAATTATGTGTGACTGAGCATCACAATCCTTTAAATAGACATTTTGGCTTGTGTTTACCCACGGTGGTTAACAATAAAGGAAACGGAGACTAGCACGCTAATGAGCTTTCGTTCCCTGAGGCACATGTTGCCTTTTTTCAGGTAACAGCACCCTTTCCAGCGCTAATGACTTTCTTCTGTGTACAAAGGCAGATTTTTTTATTACCGCTTACCCTCCACCTATGCACGACAGATGGTGTGATGTGCAGTTTTGGGAGCTTGTCTAGGGTGCATGAACTGATATGCATTAGGCTCACAGATTCAATTGTGTCTTACCTGTCTGCCCGAGGAATCCATCTACTAGAAGAAGTGAAGAGACAGAGAAAGGCAGCAGCTTATGTTTGTTTATTGTGTTTTTATTTGGAAAAAAAAAATAGTTTTGCCTTTCTGCCAGAACTTTAAATCACATTTCAACAGAATATGTCGAGGGCTTAAGGTCATCCTCTTATGAAAGCACAGGCAGAGGGTCTGGGAGGCTTCAAGCTGAAATAAGTGTTTCTGGTCTAGATAAATTCAGGGAATGCGGCAAGATGCTTTGCTCCCATGGATTTAGGCCCAAAGCCTGCAAGTACTTAACTCCACTCACATGAGTAGATCAGCTGAAGCCTGTGCATCCCTTTCCGGGAGACAGGCTGGGCATGTGCATAAACAACAATAAATCAGGTAAAAATCAATGCTTTCCAACCTCTTCAGAGGGCCGTGCCTGCTCATTCGGTTACGATAAGTAACGGTTCCAGTTGGCTCTGTCTTCCCCCAGTTTCACCTCTGGTGCGGGATGCATGGCTGAAGCTCAGGGCAATCTGCGTGGACCCACACATGACCTACAACTGAACTAGAGACTGACTAAAAAAGCGTGGTGGGGCTCAGCATGATACAATCACCGAAAAGGGTATATATGGTTAAAACAGAGTACTAATCACAGGAACGTTGCCAGTGCACCTCCCTTGGCTTGCCAGCTGCAATGATTTTTTTTTCCCCCAGATTATACAGGGGGAATTGACAAGAAGATCCCATGGTCTGTGCCCTAGACAAACCTCTGCTCCGGGGGGACTATTACTTTCCTCTTGCTGAATTAGAAGAAGGGTGGGTAGAGAGAGTGTCAAGATGCGGTGGGTCCCTAAATAACAGGCTGGGATAACTTGAGCCATCACCCACAACTGATACAGGGTCGAGCCAGAGTGTTTTGCCAAAGCAAGGAGCCAGACGAGGGCAGTTTGACCTCCTCTTGTGCCAGCAAAATATTGCACTATTTTTTGCACTGGGAGGAGTTGCATTATTACAGTATACCCCTGCAGTAACACTGCAAAGAAGTTATGGGAGATCAGACCTAGAGCATCTGTTGACCGGCGCACAAATTAGCTTGCAGAACAAATTTCTCCTGCAAGCAAAGGTTTTAAAAACCTTTGGTGCAGCGGCCTGGGTGGAGAAAGGCTCATAAATTGACATACACATGGCAAATACTTAACATTACCGACTGTTTTCAAGGAGCAATGACATCTGGCAGAGGAAAACAGGTCAGCAATGTTGGTTTAGTTATTTGTCTATTTAAGCTATAACTCTCACTGGTTTTTGGCCCCACTCACACCTTCCTAGCTGTCCAAACTTATGGCCTGTGATGAGACTCGAGACAGCTCGAACTCAGATACTCATATGCTCCCTCCTTCCTTCTCCCTTCAGCTGGATCCTTGCCATGTGTCATCTAGACCAGCATCGTCAGCTCTTGCTTTGTAAGTGTCTAACACCAGCAAATACTGGTTTGAAAGCATGCATGGAAAGTTCACCTGCAGAAGGAAGAGTGTTAAATGGGAGTGCAATGGAAACATAAAAAGTAAAAAGTCCTGAACCAAAGCCTTGCAATCTCAAGTTGCACCACTTCTAAGGTCACTTTTTTACTGTGACCCAATGTGGAGGTAGAGATCAAAGTGTGGGATGTTCTTTGCTGTAATGTAAAATATAGAGCAAAAAAAGTGAACTTGTTCCTCCTGCTGCCTCTCCCCTCCACCTTACAACAGGTTTCTCAACATGTCCTGCCCAGAGACTCATTTCTGTATGGAGTGCAGGGCTGTAAGCAAGAGGACAGTGAACGAAAAATTCTGGTAAGCATTTTTAAAGGAAAAAATGACAAAAGATGTTAGAATATCATTCCTTTAGATGGAATTTGCAAATTAAACTGCCTGGTTAACTTTCATTGGCAGCTAAACAAAAAAAGTAGATTTCTCCTCTCCCAATCTCCCCCCAGCCCAGAGAAGCACAGACATCATTCCAAAGGCACCTTTTTTCCCAGTTTTCAAAAGCAATGTTTTCCAGCATTTTGTAAAAAAAGGGGTGTCAGCTAAATGAAAACTTCCTATGGAGAGTTTTGGCCAAAAGCCAGAGGGGAATTACCAGTTCAGCCATTCAAATGGTTCTATGCCAGAGCAACCAGCATAGGGGATGTGGACTAAGCCCTGGCTTTTGAGGACATGAAACAGCCCTGAAGATACAGAAGGGTGACCTCATTTAAAGCAGGCTGCCATGGCACCAGTTCCACTGGTGATTAATGGGGTTCCTGGTGTCTCAGACCCACCGTGATGTCAAGCTCCTCTCTTGTCCAACCCAGTTATCAGAAATGTAATATAAGTAAGTGCAGAATTTAGTCCAGGATTTCATGAGAAAGGGCTGGGTACAAGGTTTAATCTATTAATCACTACAGTGTGAAGAACTGAAATTGTGTGGAACAGAAATTTGTCATAATACAGAGAAGCATGATAGTGGTGTCCAGATGATTTCTTTCTCCTTGACCTTTGGAGGGACCCTCATGCCCTGCTGTAGAGACCAGATCACATATGTTAATTCCTTTTTGATCAACACCTGTATTGGGGTCATTCTGCATACAGCGTTTCTTAAATTTCCTTCTCAAATCTGTACTAAAAGGAATGGAAATATCTGGTACACCCTGAAGCTTTGAACAGGAGTGAACTTGCATTTGGATCATTCCTTTGTCAGTGCTAGTGTAGCACGCAGCATTCCCCCAAATCCTGATCTGTTTATCTTATCACAGTGAAGAAGATAACACTACCAAAAGTTCACCAGAAGAAATGCACTACTGAAATAATAAATATGCTGACCTTTTCTTCCTTCCCTGATCTGATGTGACATCAGTGGTCTAAGATGGAAAACCTTTTCCGTTTTCCCTCATCCTTTACTATTTTGATGCCCTTGTTCTCTTCTCCACTTTGTGAGCCTGAAGCTCTTTACTTGCTTTATCCCACCAGCACCCACAGAAAAAAAACACTTTGGAATTAAGTGCTGGAATTTGGGCTGGGAAGGTAAAACCTGGCCGTTGAGCGGACGTGGCTCCATACTGCAGGGCGATGAGGAACAGGAGCCGAATGCAGGTGCAGTCCTTGCACCCACTTCTCATGGAGTGGTGCAGCAAGGCTGGAGAGACACTGGCTCACAGGGAGGGGGGTGAGCACAAGGAATCCAGAAGTAATGCCAATTTTGAGAAGGTGGCCTCTCTACTGTATCTACTTTGCCTTATTGCACATCTTAACCCATTTTCTTATCACATGGTCTTGTGGAAACAGGCCTGTAATTCACACTATATTTGTTTTAATTGCCTCTGGCTCTCCTCGCCGTTTGGCATATGTACAAAAGGAGGATAGAAGAGCTTTTATGGGAGTAAAATTCTATAATGAATCGCTTATATACAAAACAGACCACATACTAATGGGGGGGATGAGAAAGATGCTTTGACCATGGGTTGTTTTGTGCCATTAGCTTATTATTATGCATCCCAGGAATTAGTGGAAAACCCTTTTGCTTCACAAAGTCTCTCCTTTGCTGCAGTACAACAAGCTTCCCTATAGCTACTGAATTGGAGCACGTTCAAAGGAGATTAAACAGTGCATTTGCCATATGTAAAATGTAATTGTAACATTTCCGTGACAACAAAACTGACCATACTGTTTCCTGGATGCTGACACAAGGTTTGAGTGTTGACTTCTCCCAGTTATACTCCAGAGCTGATTTCACAACCTGCATGCAGCCTTTTGGCATCACCTACCTGGCACTGAAGACCATTATCTGACCAAACTACCTGTTTTCTGAAGAACTTTCATGGGGAAGGACTGGAGGATGGCGAAGCACAGAGAGAACGAGCTTCCATGCCAACTGCTCCAGCCATCTCAGCATGGGGACGTTTTGGGGCTGGAGCCAGCTCCTCGCAGGCACACGGTCCTTTCGCCACTCCAAGGCACGAGCAGATTGAAAAGCACAGCCCTTTCCCAGCCCCTTATACGGAACAGATTTCAGTAACGGAGATAATCCAGCCCGAAGGGGTTGTGCAGATAATGCCCAACAGGCATGATGGACGCATGCTCTGCTGAAATTCCTGTAAATGGCATAGCGGAGTAGGCTCAGATCTCCCAAATACCCGGTGCAGGCATCCACAGAAGAGTTACTCACCCTAAACCCCCTTTGAAGCCACTGGAGAGGCACAGGCGATTCGAGCACCCTTTTTCTGCCCTGGTTTAGGCACTGGGATGGAGTTGGGTCATGGGCACCATGAAGTGCTTCGCTCCTTGCTGGCTGTGCCGGTTGGTGCCCCAACCAGACACAGACATTTTCACTCAGTGAAACAAATCCGTCGTTTGCATGTGAAACCTGGCACATCTTTAGATACCTTTTTTCCCACCCCCACTTCCAAAACAATTGCTCAACTTTTTTTTTTAAGGTGTGTTCTTTCATCTTCAAATAAATTGACGAAAAGCACTTAGTGTAGGTACTACCAGAACAAAATGACATGTTGTTAAGGCATTTCCAGAATGTTTTTATAGCTACAAAACCAAAAAATTTTTCCTTTTTTTTTTTTTTTTAATAAATATAAAGTATTCCTTCCAAGTCCAGAACCTGTAAATTTATGAGAAAACTCCATTCCTGTCAGACTCAGCTCAACACAGCTATTTTACATTTCAAAACAAAAAAATATGAAACGACTCACTGCTACATTTTCTGCCATACATGTCTTTTTGAACTTTATTATAATCGCTGTGCAGCTGAAGACCAATTCTGAATATATGTGACTTCATAAAGCCCATGGTGCTCGAGAAAAGGATGCTGTTCACGAGCCAGACCCACAGGGCCCAGCACCAAGTCACCTCCCAGCAGGGAAATTCTCCTCATCCCAGGAGAGCAACGCACTTTTCTCCACCATCCCCATTCCTTCATCAATATAACCTCTACCTTGTTTCTCATGCATCGACATAAATTATGCCAGAGTATGCTATGGAGGGATATCTTAGCAACTGTTAATGTTTGTGTGGTGGCATGACTTGTATGGTTTGCAAAAAAAGTATCAGAAATGATATCAGTCTGGCATATTGTTAAGCTCAGGTCTTCTCTGACAGTGGAGACAGTCTTCTCCTTTTGCCTTTGCAAAACTTAGGCCAGTACTAAGTATTTTACATATTTTCCCATTTAATTGATAATTACCAGTATGGTGCACTTTGTAAGATGAAAAACCTAAGCTGTTCTGAAGCTTCTAAAATTCCCAGACTGAAATTTTTCTTCTGGAGAGCATCATGTAATAGAAAAGGAGCTGATCTCTCGTGGCTCTGCTCCATAGGGGAGAGTGGGAGGGAGCTGGGTAGTAACTTGTTTCCATCTGAAATTTCCAAAAGGGAAAAAAATGCTGAAAAGTTTCAGAACAGCATCGTAACTGGTGTATCTTATTGCTCACTAATTGCATAATTTACTGCTCAGAAACTGTGTGGTTTGCAGAGTCTTGTGGGATTGGGGTCTACTCTGCTGCAGCTCCTGTTCCTCAAGTTGTTTATTCGTTATTGCCTAAGCAGCTAGTAGATTAAACCTGAATTAATCTGCAGAGCACAGTGGCCCATTTTGCAAAGAAGGGGTGGACGGTTAAGTGCCTAAACCTGCCTAAATCACATTTAGATGCTTAATCCTTGACTGGGACCGGTCCTCGGGAGCGTCCCAGGAGGTGCCCTGCACACCAGGGTATGAGACCCACTGAGCCACAGCATACTGCGTTCCTCCAAGCACTGCCTGGCATTAATTCTTAAAAAGGATTATATGTGCTTGCAGCTGAATAAACGTGCCTGGAAATCGCAGACATGGACAACACTTGCTTGTCCATGCAACGGACACTTACGTACCCCGTGTGAGCAATTACGTGTTTGAAGTGCACGTAGTTGCCTATTTACGCAGGTACAGAAGCACGCGTGTGAAGCAGCTGCCTGGCTTAAAAATATATCATCTACTCCTTTTATTTACACTTTCTTCAAACATTTCACCTGCTAAGAGGCACATCAGAGATGCATGATGCTCTGTAATGGCTGCCTAGCAACTCAGTGGGATGAACGAACTCAATTTCATTTAGGTGTTAAATAATCTGAAGTGCAGTGAATTTATCTTATGCAAAGATTGGAGACCTTAATAACAGCAGCAGCAAAACACACCATTGATGTAACGGTGCTGATATCCTAATACAAAGGAACAAACTACTTTTTTTGAAACTGCAGTTTGAGAGGTTACTTAAAAGCACTTATCTACTAAAATGAGTGAATTGTTTTGCCTTGGTAAAGATGGACAAATAAAGTAGTGATCACTGCACAGACTCCAGGTGTGCTCATCTAGGGCCTCATGATCTACCTAAACATCTGCAAATTTTTAAATTGCTTACCAAAACAGCAATTCTTACTGCAAAATATTTGGCCTCAACTTGTTCAACAATTGATTTCAGATTGTTAATTTTACCTTGTAAGCAGAAGAAAAATTGACTAGGGGGAAAAAAAAAGATAAAAAAACCCCACACTGTTTCTGCACAGGAGGTGTTTTTTGTTGCAGAGTCCTGCCTGGGATGGATGGAATCTGCCAGGTAGAGATGAGGGACAGGAATGTATGAAAATGCTATAGACAAACTAAACCCACTGTGGCCCATGTTTAGTAACGCTGATTAAAATGGCAGTTCCTATGGCACAAGAAAGGAGTCAAGACTGAGCTTTTCTATAATATATATAGGATGAAGATACCAAATTCTCAGCTTGTGAGGTTCGTGGGTGGTTGCTTCTGCTCCCGCTGAGAAGAGCAATAATTTGCTTGGAGGTCAGGGTTGTGCCAGGCATTGGGAATGCAAGCTTAGGTGGCTGCTATCTTGGGATATGATCAAATCAATTCAGCTTGAAGTTAATGAAGTTGCTACAGCAACCTGAGATGGTTACTGCGTGGTCTTGTAACGGCCAAGTTTTTTCAGAGGTGTGGAGAACCAGCAGTGCTGCCCGGGAACTGCCATTTCCCCGCGCCGTGGTTTGACCCCAGCAGCCGCGCGCTCACTCCCCACACTGGGATGCGGGAGAGACCAGGGTAGGTGAAAGTGAGAGGGCTCACGGGTTGAAATATAGTTTCGTAGGTAAAGCAAAAGCAAAATAAGGAATTCATTCACTACTGCCCACTGGCAGAGAGGTGTGCAGCCATCTCCAGGGAAGCCGGGCTCTGTCACATGCAGTGGTGCCTTGGGAAGACACACACCATAACCCTGAATGTCTCCCCGCCCCTTCTTACCTCTTCCCCAACTCTATATGCTGAGCATGACATCATATGGTATGGAATGTCCCTTTGGTCAGTTGGGGTCAGCTGTCCCAGCTTCTTGTGCCCCCCCAGCCTCCTCACTGGTGGGGTGGGGTGAGAAACAGAAAAGGCCTCGACCCTGTGTCAGCGCTGCTCAGCAATAATTAAAACATCCCTCTATTACCAACACTGCTTTGGTCACAAATCCAAAGCATGGCACCACACGAGCCACTATGAAGAAAATTAACTCTATCCCAGCCAAAACCTACACCCAGGCTGGTGACACTGGATGCGAACTGGACGTAGTGCATAAAAGTGACTCCCCCAAAAGTGATGCACGGTTATTAACACAGATGTTCACTTTTCCAGTGGATTTGCAGTGAATTTACACTGGTGGGAAAAACAAAACAAAGCACAGCTCAGCTTTGAGTTAGAAAAACCCTGAAAATTAGTTTTTATTTATTATTCTGCTTCCCCCTCTACATTTTCTCCTTTGGCAATAACAGAGCAAAATCAATTATTCACATAGATCTATCAGAAATCTACAGTAAAGCCGAGCGCATCCGCATCATTTCACCATAACAGCACTTAAACAGTCCTTACAGAGGCAGAATCTACTTCAGAGCAGCGGGGCAGATCTCAGTCTCTTCTCATCATGGAAAGCAAACGGGCAAATATTTTGCAAGTCAGCATGTGTGTGTAAGATGCAGATTTTTAACAATAGTTTTTAGATCACTCACATAAATATTTTTCTCAAAGAACAGGTCGTCCTAATGGCAGAATATCTGCTCTGTAGATGGAAGTCTTTGTGCCAAACTGCTCGCTAATCCGCTTCCCTTGTAAATGTATTGGCAGAGAATACAAGTCCATTAAGACTCACATTTAATATTTACAAAACCCTGTTTATCTATAAATGCCCTCCCACCTCCTTCTCCGTCAGTCTATCATGGCCTGCCTGTCTGCTCCCTGCATAATATGTCGTGGTGGAATATGATTTGGTTTGGGAGAACCTACAGCTCTGGCTTTTTGCAGAGCCTCTACAACAGTTTTTATTACCATAAAATTCTGGTAAAACACTGCATCGTCTTCTCACTTAAGCTTCTGTTTATCCAAGGGAAATTCCGTTAGCTTTAACATATTTCCAACCAAACGGAAACCTGGACTGAGTTACCTGTATAGGTCTCCTCTGAGAATAGTCCTTGCCTTGCCTTTCCGCTTGCTACTGAAAAGACAGCAAAATCTGCTGGCCAGACCTCCCCTTTTATCAGAGGCAAAATTAACTTGTCCCTCATGTGTTTTGGATTCCAGTCTAAATCTGGACACTGGGAGCTTTTCTTGTTGATTTTGACCTTGAAATAGGACGTGTGGGTGTAGCTGAGCACACCTGGCTGTAGGGTCTGAGCAGCTGAAAGTCCTTCAGGACAAAAGTGTTAACCAAGTCCACCCCCAAACTCTTTCAATTACCTTTTTCTCACCTAGCAAGTCCCCGTTTCTTTTGTCTAAGGGATCTTCCCGTTCTAGTTTGTATCCTAATAAAATCCACCTCAGAGATTTGAAACCCTTTTAGGTTTTTTTGGGGTGTATTCTGTTTAATGACAAGATGCCGGCAGTTCGACTTCACCCCTCTCTTGGGCTCCCGTCACAAGTACGGAGACTCAGCCCAACATTTTGCAGGCTGTCGGGTGGGGGAGGAAGGGGCTGCCAGCCAGGTGACGTCTTTTTCTGAGTAACACGTTGCTCAGAAACGCGGAGATGGGCAGCAAAGACCCCGGCGGGCGCAAGCGAGAGGTGGGGTACGCCTCCGCGGGCAGTCGTGAGCTCTGGCTGGCAACCGCCGCGCTGCCCACTCGAAGCTGCAACCCGCCTCCCCCACCTCCTTCATCCTACCCCCTCTTCTGCACTCGCCAACGGCCCGTAACTTATCTGGAAAGAAGAAAAAAAAAAAGATGCTTTTGTCCTGCGTCCTTTGTCTCCTCCTCCTCAAATTCTTGCCGCAGTTTGGGACTCCCACCCTTTCTGCAGGGAGAGCTGGTGATACCAGAGGCAGAGGACTGTGACCTTTAAGTGTGAACAAGTCAGAGGAGGAGATAAGTCATAAGAAAGTTCCTGCATGAAATAATTCAGTGACAGGGTGTTTTGAGGGACAAAATAGCTGCAAATATATAGGCTGTAATTTCAAAGTTGAGAGGGAACCCTAAGCGATCTCCAAATAAAATGGAAAATGGAAAAGTGGCTTCAGGACCTACGGATTTATTTTATTATCCAATCCCTGCGCTATCCCAGTGTATATGGGAATATATAGGGCTGAAACAGTACCGGATTAGAAGCAATGCTGGCCCTGCAATGTTTTAAAGGCCTATGCTATGAGAGAGAGATAATACGGCCAGTGAAGGAGAGCGAGCAGACGTATGTAGTAACAACAACTATATATATGAGATTGAGTGAATTTGTTTTGTTGTTGCATTTTGCCCACACTAAAAGCAGATCATTAGATTCCTCCAAATTTCAATAACGCTGAAGATACATGTGGACCTGCACATGGTCAGGTCTTAAGTGAGCCAGAAGACTAAGTCCTGTGGATAACTTTGGATTTAGAACTGTAACAGCTTTTCATTTTTTGGCTATATCCTCTGTCCATACCTCAGAGCCAGATTCTTCACGCTGGCAACCTGGATCAAAGGCAGAGGTGATGTTTCACATTTATATAGACTTAGCTGAGAGCAAGATCACAGTCATCTTGTGACTACATTTTAGAAGTCCAGCAAAACAGAACTGTAGCTGCAGGAAGAGAGAAGGAAACGGTAGCTGCTCACCACGAAGACGAATGGCAACCCCAAGTTTTGGAAGCGATTTTGGAAGGAATAGAGTCAGGCAGTAGATCAGTAAGGATTTTTTAATGTCCTCATATGAAAGGTGAAGGATGAGCCTTGACTTAATCATAAAATCAAAAGCAGGAAGATGGTCTTGTATTTAGGTGAGGAAATAGGATGCAGAATATCAGTGTTCAGCTCCTGCCTTTGGCCAGGTCTCAGTGGGTGCTCTTGAGATTTTGTATTGTATATATGTTTTAAGACTGGCCTTCTGCTTAAATCGTCTAGTCATCTACAGAGTTTGAATGGGAGAAACCTGAACACGGGCTGGCTCTGGATTTGGGGCTCTCCCTGCAACAGAAAGAGGTCTTGTTTCTGCACCCATGCCCATAACGTGGAGGGAGCAGCATCTCCCAGGTCTGTAGAGCTAAAGCAATGCTGTTTGAAAAATGCTTAAATAATATTTTGTGGCTAAACACCTTTGCAGAAAGCCTCACAGAGAAAATATGGAAGAAGCACTAAAAGCGTAGCTGGAGTTACGCGGCTTGCCCATGTGAAGGAGGCCCATGACACAGCTGGGTGAGCACCATCAGAGGGGAGGTTTGCCTCAAGCAGGCAGAGATCGCTCCCAATGTTGTGTCTTGGGTTCGTTCCTGATGTGTAAAAAAAGAGCTGCCGTCTTCAGACACTAACAGCAAACTGCTCGGTTTTGGCAAATAAATGTTGCGTAACAGAAACGTAGAAATACCTATGCCGCGCCAAACCAGCGTCCCACCTTCACCCGTGAGGAAGAGCAGGGTGAGCAGATAGGAGCCCTGTGGCACCCCAGCAAACTCTCTGTGCTCAGCAAACCCTGGGGGACTTTTCATCCATCAGCTTGCACTACTGCTTTTTGATCCCACATAACAAAACGTGGTGTCTACAGCATCCCGCGGTCCGAGCTCCAGAGCTGCAGTGCGCAGAAGGTGCAGAATATCTCATTTTATTTCTTTCCCACCCTCCGCTTGCTGGTCGATTTGACACCTCCCTAGTCCTTGGATCAGAGGAGTCATAGTCTCCTTCTCTATTCATTTTTTCCAGGCCAGTCAGGATTTTATACCTCTCTATCACATCCTCCTTCAGTTTATCTGCCCTGCAGGCAGAAGAGTCCCAGTCTATTAAATCCTTCCCCACGCGGGAGCTGTTTCATACCTTTGATCCTGCCTGTCGCCCTTCTCTGCACCAACTTGGCAGCATCTTTTGGGCAAGGGGGAAGCCAGTAACCAGGCACGATGGAGACTCACCCCGCGTCTACAGAGCAGCACGTTGCGATCTCTCCCAGTAATGCCCGAGTGCTTGTTTTTCTGCCCGCAACTGCCCTTCGAGCTGAAATTTTCTTAGAATATCCATTTCAGCTCCAGGATTTCTTTCCTGAGTGGCAGCTATTTCTCCAAAATAGAGGCTTTTTGCCCACCTCTGCCTGAAATGGGCTGTATGGTGGTGGCACAAGCCAGATTCCCAGCTCAGCTGGGAAGAGGATTAGAGTCTTCAAAACTGCAAAACAGAAGAACAAAGCTACACGCATGGGGGAAATCGATGTCTCCGTGTTTGCTCTGGATCCAAAAAGCACATAAATCGTTGATTAAAACTGCTGCCACTAACGCACAGCAGAGGCATGAATGAAAAGGAAGGAAATAACTCAATTAGACCTGTACTCCAGAGTTGGATCTGCGTGGGTGGGAACTAGATCTGGTGGGCCCTGGTTGCTACACATCTAGCAAAGGACCTGGGGCGTTTATCGCTATTTTTAGCTTGTTTGATGAAGAGGACTTCCAGAAATATTGCCTAACTCCAGTGTCGATGCAGTTTCTCTAGTGCTACTAGTGTCTGGAATTCATGCTGCGGGGCTCTGCGGGCAGCCCCGTGCCAAGCACGTTTCACCACCCTGCAGACTGCGCAGGATTGAAAAACACCGGCTTCTTGTAGAAAATACTTTCCCTTCCTGTAGCACACGGGTTACCAGAAACCTCCAGGACTGTCAGCAGTTGGTAGCTGGAGCAGCATCTAGTCTGATCTTGTCTCTGAGTTTTTGCAAGCTCTGGAAGGGTTATTAAATGCTTAAGCTATGTAAATAAATCTCTTTCTTATGGGTTGTTTGACCTTAACTGGGTGGTGAAAATATTCTAAGTTTGTGCTTCTACAGCATCTTTCACACAAGAAGTGCTCTATAAACATGAACTAATTAAGCTATTAACCATACAACACCCCACTGAGTATGTAAGGATTTATAGGGATGTATACAGTAAGAAGATTAAGTTTTACTCTCAGTAGAAATTTTTTTGGTTGAAAAATGGAAAAATAAATCCAGAAATTATTTTTCTATATAAATGACTTAAACGCCTAATAAATCAGGATAATGTCAGCAAATCAGGGACGGGCAGGCTGCGGGTGGGTGGTCTGGGGAGCACAGCAGCAAGCACCCTGCCAGGAGGTTGCTCAGTGTTCCCCCCATCCTGTACACTGCTGGGAAGTAGGCACAGCTCGATGTCAATCCCCTCAGCTTTAAAATAGTCCCTACCTACAGGCACTTCAAAGTGCCTAAGCTCTGAAGAACATAGATGCCCACACCGGAGGCCTCTGGTACCTTTCCCACATCCACCACATTAAACATATCTGTGCTGAAGCAATATACATACGTACATTCATACATATATATATATATATGCTGATGCTGCATATATTCCCGCATAAGTTGCATCCGACAGCCTGGAAGAGAGGAGGAGGGAAGATGGGGCTGTCACCTCTCGAATACCAGGACAAGGAGCGCCGCCGGCCCCAGGAGGGGACACGTCCCACGCTTTTCACAGGGTGCCACAAGAGCAGCGGTGGCGGGTTTCAACAGCCACCACCATGTCACCAGACCCAACTCAACAGGTCGCTCGAAGCTTTTGGGTTCTCAGCCACTTCGGTATCGCCCCGAGGCACGAAAGCTGTTCGGTATCGCGTCTGCCTGTCATCTGGTCTGAATCAGGGTGTCAGGGCTGATGGCCGGGGAACTTCGGAAAGTTTTTCAGCTCGCAGATAAACAGCAGCAAGCGTTCTCAGGACAACACATTCTGGAGGCCCAATCTTATCAGGGCACTTAGGAAGCAGTCTGTATACACGTTTCAGGCCAGACAGCCAGAGTGCACAAACAGCTCTGAAGACCATGTTGATGGCTGCAGGTTTTGCTTGTTTCTTTCTTTCTTTCTTTTGCCATCCTGTTATAACAGGGAACGGTCCACAGGGCTGGCAGGACACTGCCGATGAAAACCAGTTTTGCAGAGATTGAGGCAAGACTTAACAGCCCTGAGTGCCTTTACAGCTACCAGCCTCACCGTGTGGTCTCGTGGGGATGGTGGTAGAGAAAAGCAGCGCAGGTCATCCATTCAGATGTGAGGAGGGAATGTGAGACAATCTGAGTCCTGTCTTCCCTTCACATGCTTAAAGAGAGCATTGCGCAGCATTTGGGGAAAAAGCTTGCTGCGTTGCTGGTGTGCAGCCCCCGCTCACCCTGCATTGCCCAGGCGAGGGCAAGCCAGGCTGGCGGTGCAAGTGCGGCCATGGGGCTTCTGTTATGGTTTGGCTCAGCTTTGTCGAAGCAAGCTCAAATCTGCCCGCCATGTATATTATAAACTTAGCCTCAGCCCTTGCTTTGCATTCACAAGTGGTTGGTTGTACAGTTTGTAAAAACTCATCCCACTGCTGTGACTCTGGGAGATCAAAAACACAAGGAAAAGAAATAAGCTCTGAATTAAAAAAAAAAAAAACCTCCACAAGAAGAAATCTCTTTTCATGGCTTTTGTTTGAGTAGGGTCAGGGAGTTAGTTATAACTGAAATATGTGCATTACAATTTGGGGTTGGGAAAATCAATGCGTTTCACACCTACGTGTATGGTGTTAGCTAAAACACCTCCTCCTCCTTCCTCTCTCTGCCTGGAGACTTCCCAACTGCTCAGTTCCTGCTAGCGAATCTCTGTGATCTTCCTCCATCAAAACGAGCTCCCCCGCTAAATTCATTACAGCCAAAGGACGTGACGGATATGAGCTTCACGTTGAAATCAGATGTGAACTTCAGGTGAACTCCCACATATGGTGAGAGAGACGATGCCTGATCCCAGACTCCTCTTTCCTACACTCTCTTCTGCAGTTTGGACAGGGCGCTGCCACAACCAGCTCTGTTTAACTCTGCCCCCACCTCCTCTTCCCTGCACTTTGGGATGGAGTTGTGGCCAGGATCATGTTGAGCAAAGAGCACGATGGGCTTTATGACGTGATTGCCAGCGGCCAACCTTAGACATTCAAAGGGGCAAAAATACGGTCAAAGCCTACTTGTTTTGCAAGAAGGGACAAGATCACAAGGGTAAAGGCTGCATCTTCCCATTGCCCCTCACAGCTTCTTCCCTACATTTTTCCCCCTAAAGGCAAATACAGTTTTTGGTGCGTGTTTGTTACTTCGGTGCTGCAAACACTTTCCCTGATCCTGCTTCGCTGCTGTGGGTAATCAGTGTTTGTCACGCTCTTCTTGGGGCATCTGTGTGATGTGGGAATGGGCCAGCTGCTGAATGCAAGCTGAAAGTCAAATAAAGTGTCCTCAGAGCTAAAACGTTGCATTTTTAAGGTGATGTTTGTGTTATTCTATTTTCAGTTGGACGTAGGCATGCCAGCACAGTCCCTCCAGCAGTGCTGTACTGTTTCTTGGTATTAAAGGTGCTGCTGGGGATGCATCTTTGTAACCAGGAAACCGAGCATAAAACTCCACTGATTTTTATTGGCAGCTCTTCATTTAGCCATGATTTTCTTATTTTTTCCTCTATTACTTATATTAAGGCATTCTAAAATTTCCAGGTCCTTTTATCCTAACCGAAGCCATCCCCTTCCCTACTAACCTTTACAAGTTAAGAACGAGATTCTGCCCAACCTGCCTCTCAGTACCTAATATAAGGACAGGTATGGGTCGAAAAGGATATAACATAACTCACTTGTTCGTGCACTTGCCTATTCTCTTCACAACACACCTGTATAAGCCTAGCCTGTAAGCCTATATTGTCCTCTTACATAAAGCAGTCTAATCCTGATTTCTTTTCAACCCTTCTGTCTCCTACTTTTTGACACTTGTCTCTCCATCATCTACCCTCTCTCCTTCCCTTCCTATTAACTGTTTGCAGAAATCAGCACATGCCAGGAAATCTGCGAAGTCACAAGGACTCCCTCTTGCTACGGCCAAGGCTGCCTCCGGAGGGTCTCATGGTCCGTAGCCTCCTCTGCCTGGTGGTGGAAGCGCTGTGGGATGTTGCTGTCAGTCCTTGGGTGGGTCACGGGTTCCCAGTTTCCTTTCATCATTAGAGAGACGGGTATGTTCTTGCAGTAGACCCTTCACAGCATTTCTATTGCTTATTTTTGATCTTTATCACACCACGGACCTCGCATCAGGAGCAGAGAGATGAGAACACATACTGAGGATTTTTTTATAAGATCACTTGACATCTTCATCCCAAGTTTCCAGTATTACCTTGTATGAGAATGCACTTAAAATAAACCTCTGTCTGAGGCTTATCTGGGGTCAGATTATGTTCACAGAGAGCAAGTGAAGAATACAGGGATTTAAAACTTTTCCTTCTGTTAAAAATTAGTTTAAACTTTACATAATCTGGAAAAGCAGAATGACAAATTTAATTCAACATTCAGTGAAGTTGTTTAAAAAATTTCGTCCTAGGGTATGAGCCGACCTTTTCCCAAATAACAAAATGCCAGTGGCTTCTGTCAGAGGCACTCCTGAAAATGGCAGTTAGGTGTTTTTCTGCCATCTCTCCCCACAGCTCCTATCGGAGCTGGTTTTCTAAAGGCCTGACTGTATTTATCCTTACAAAAATGCTGAAGGCAGCAGAGATGCAATCATTCCTATGTTACCTGTTGTGAACCAAGACCTAGAAGAATGAATCTTGAGTTTTGAAGCCGCTATGGAGCAGTTTAGCTGGGCAGATTACAAACTGCGGGCACGAATCTAGACATGGAGTACACAGGTGCAGACCATCACGTCTTTGGACATGAACGTATGGAAAAGCTGACCACAGGGTGGCCAGGGTGATTTATCACATCTCAAGGGTACAGCACGGACGTCGAGGCTGTGACTATCTGTGGCTGCTCTGAGAGCACAATGGGGTGGGCAGAGCCAGGATGAGATTCTTCAGCCAAGGGACCTCAGCTGAACTGTTGTTCCAGGCTGTCTTTAAGTTAATGGAGAGAAATAGGTGCCTTTACAGAGTGATTCATCTTCCCCTAATATGGCTGTCTATGGGGAATTGGTCTCTGAAATTGCCTGTTTCTATTGACTCCCATTGGAGATGAGGGTTTCTATCTCAGCCCGAGACATCCAGTTTTAGGTGAGAAACTCAGAGCAAGGAACTGAACCGGATCTGCCCAGTGCCACCTAACCCCTGGAGTAACCTTTCCTTCAGCTTTGCATTAACCAAGGCACATTACCCCCTTGTCTCAAAGCAGCTGGTTTAGTTCTCTAAACCCCAACGCTATGGCTAAAAAAAATGTACTCCATAGGGGACACACCAAGCAAGTCCTCAGAGGGTTTACTGCCTTCCAGAGGGTTTGCTCCAACCATTAGACCTTGTTGCCAAGCAAGCTGACAGAGTTAGAGGGAAAACAGCCCCGTATAAAATATTCTGGATGTACACTTACAAGAATCTCAATCATGAATAAGCCACAGAAGGAGAGCAGACTACATTGCAGTGACATAATCCGTGGGCAGAATAACAGTGGGCATCCCTGAAGGCTAGCACTTCGCTACTCAGCTTTAAAAACAACAGGAGAGAGAAATGCGATCCACGTCTGAATTTTTTAATCACCTTAAAGATTAGGTTCTCCTTAAATTCATTTCATGAAGACAGTAAAGCACTTTCCAGGAGGAATTATGACAAGGAGGCCAAAACTTCCAGCTTACAAACACCGATGCAAACTTTCACTGTAGGATTACATAAAAAAAAGCCCCGGACTTCATCAGCGCAGTTCAACTCCTTCTTCTGCATCCAAGAACGAGCATTACGTGCTGCATTTCCAGCGCCTAGCTTGCTCCCCTCCCCATTTAGTAGTCCTGTGTATCACAAACAGACAAAGCAAGCCATGGCCTCACTCAGCACGGCTTTACGCGCATAGTTGACCCGTCCCTCAATAAATAGCACCCGGCGATGTTGCTGGGGCGGACAGCTGTGGGCAGCTGCTGCGAGGAGCTCCAGCTCTTGGCTGCATCTGCGAGTTAGATGTCACAGCGGCAACTGAAGAAGAGCTGCCGGGTCAGTCTGCGGCACCCACACCCTGCAGAGAGCAGATTGTCCAGGCAACAAGAGCATTTTGGGGGTCGGAAGGGCTCATTTTCCCCCACTCACCGGTGGGCTGAGCAGTGCATCTGGGAGCCGGGGGACACATCCCTGAGGCTGGAGTGGGGAGGGTGGGAAGAGCTGCCAGCCCGCGCAGGAAAGAGCCCTCCCTTGGCAGCCGTCATCCAGCAAGGCTCCATCAGACAAAATGGCACCAGGAGGCATCGTGTCCCCACCCTTTTGGTAGCCAGCGGGAGCTCACAATACTTGCTCACACTAATTAGCACCTAAATCACTGTTCCCATAGTTATGGATGCTGCAAGAGGCAATTCTCATCTCTTGTGAGGTTGTACAAATTCTGGACACCCTATCTTATATATAAGCATTTAAGTGGTGCTCTGAAGACAGGATGTGGAGAGAGGAACCCAAGAGGTTAGCGCCTGTATTTACTTTTCTATTACCAACATGAAAATGGCTGTTATAATATTCCCAAACAGCAGCTCCTTCAAGTACACATTACTGTCCAAGTAGTATCATTCTATAATACCTCTTTCCTGTGCTGTCACCTTTGTTCTCTTAACAATTGTTTTATTTTTAGCTGGAAAATACAGTCATACAGTCGAAATGAGCCAGCCAGAACACCCTCTCTGAAGTGATAGCCCAAATGCTAGAATGAGCAGCCACTGGCCCTGAGAGGAATGACAGGAATGGGATGGGAATTCCTTCATCTGTTTGATATGGGATAGATGGTAAGTTTCTAGGTGAAGAGAGCCTGACTTCCATCTTGCATGCATGCGGTGAATTTTCTCACACTGAGTAGCCAACAACTTCTTTATGTCTGCTCGGCAGGACACCTTTCCTAACCCCATGACCTTTGATTCTGCTAAATACAACGAATATGGGTCAATGGCTTTTGGAGAGATAAAACTCCAGAGCAATCCTGTACTGATGCTGAAATAATTCTAGTACATGAAAAGTGAGAGCAGCTGTGGCAGCTTCCACGTCCACAAGCAATGCGGCTTGCTCGTTGCCAGTGATCCTTAATCCTCTTTGAACTCCTGACTTTTTACATATCGGATGGCTGCTCCGTGGAGTAATATCTGCGTATTATAGCCCATTCACTGTAAGTATTTTACAAGGTGATACAAAGTCGGGAAATGTATTCTCAGGGGCCACGGGCACAAAGGTTACTGAATGCAAATCGTTTTGTGTTGGCACCCGTATCTGACGTGTTTGTAAAACTGGGAGGAGGGTCTCAAGTGTTGAAATGGGAAAAATTCCCTCTGCATCCTGTGAAAATGCTGGCAGCCCAAGGGCAGAGGGTGCCCGCGGGTGTGGTAATTCAGTATGGGCACTGCTTACTAAACGAAGTAATCATTTCAACCACCAAATAAAGGGATAAAACTATTTCAGTGGGCAAAATGGAGTCTCTCTTAATCTGGGGAGAAGTAACAGAAGCCTTTAGGTCTGTGTGAGAGCCATGGACGAAGGAGCACGCTCTGTTAGTGCTTGCTCTTGAAATTACCTAATTTGCAGTAGTCTGTGTTTTCCTTACAGCACTGGCTTTGGGAGTTTTAGGTGTTTCAAACATTTTTTTTAAGAACGATTTTTAAAAAGCAGGTTTTCTGTCTCAGAGTGGAGAAAATGCCCATCATGTTGCAGCCTGAAAATATGACCTGCAGATGCTGAAAAGTCAGAAACAAAAAGAAAAAAAGAGGGAGGATGAAGTTTTTCTTAATTTTTAAAAATAGTTTCCATCTGCCACCCTGCTGTTGGGGGCAGGAAGGGAGAAAAAAGGGGTAACCAGTCACAGTTTGGGAGCATTTATGTCAGTGATCCCAGCAGCAAGGGGATCATGCTCCCACGGAGGTGGATGCTCCCTCAGACTGGAATCACTCACTACTGTGCAGAAGGGTATTCCTGCATGTATATATTACACAGAACTTAAGAAATTTTTTTTTTCCAAGAAGATACTTACTGATTTTTTTCCATTTCAAAAAGTTTGTTTTGATTTGGTTTGGTTATTTTTTCTTTGGTTTTTGGGGTTTTTTTTGTGTTTCTTTTTTAAATAAAAATATTTGGTTTCCTGACAAGATTGAAATGTGTTAACCGCAAGCAAACACTTCTCACAACAGATGGCTTCACCGCACGGTCAGTTTCTTGGTGAAAAGGGATTTTGACAGACAGTGCTCAGCTCTCCTTTCCCCCAATCTCCCTCTTTTGCATAGGGGCACTGGCACTAGAGCTACGTGGTCAGAAATGTGGCAGCCCCGTGAGCTGCATCCCAAGGCGAACCCGCCTTGGAGTGGATGCTAGCCTTGGGTGCAAGTCGATTTTAGTCCAGTGAAAGCACATATGGTACAATTAATCCCCATGCTTTAGGCTGCCAGTGCTTTTAGGGGTGCTGTGCTGTAGGGTGTCCACCAGGACTCGTAAACAGTCCTTGCCAGGCAACGTCTCCATGAGTCTTCCTTCAAGCCTGCTTGCAGTGGTCTACATCTTTGACTGCAGAAGGAAGGTCATTGGTCAACTTTCTCATGGAAAGACATTTGCATTATTTACTTGTAGTTGGGTCAGTCTGAAGCACAGTATCAAGGTTGAGTCTTCCACAGGGAGACTGAGGGTTCCAACGCCCTGTCTGTCCTAGGGAAAAGACTGGAAAGAAAGAAGAAAGTCTGTTCCCCACCACCAAATCTGCTACAGAAAGCAAGTCCTGAACAAGTACGAAGAAAGGTTAGGAGAGCCAAAACCCTGTCTGGAAGCCACTTGTCCTGTCAGCTGAGCAATATATCACTGTCGAGACCTTTCTACAACCCTGTTGCTAATGGCTCTTGAATTAGGTGCATGCAGCATTAGCATACAAAAAAAAAAAGTCCTCTCTGGACTGAGCCCATACTTGGGAGGGCTGGTGATAGATCACTCCAAGGACCAGCTCCACATCCAGATCTTGCAGAAGGCATTTGCTTTAGCAAGGCTAGTGGAGCATGTGAGGTCAAGTCTGTGCCCTGAAGCACTTTTCCTGCAGCTAGTTTTTGACTGGAATGGAGATGACCCCTGGAGCCAGAGGCAGAATAAGCTCTGCCCTCAGTTCCATGTGTAGAAATCCAAATGCAGGACGTTTCCCTGAGTTTCCACCCATGAATTTGAGCCCTTTACATAAAAAACTGGCAGAGCCTTGGGACAAGCAACCTGAAGGACTTTGTCAAATTTTATTGAAGGAGGAGAAACAAGAGGGATTTCACTACCTAGGTACTAAGTATTTGCCAGAAGAACATAATCCCTGCACTTCAATGCAGATTTAGAAGTACTGTTTTTCCCTGAACTCTGCTTGCTCACATTTTTCCCAAATAATAGAAAAATATGTTGTTTACAAAGGAATAAGGCAGTTTCCTAGAATACATCAGCTCTTGTTCTCATTCTCTATGCAGTCATGGTGTCAGTCACTGAGCATCATCTGAAGGCAGGTATGATCTTAACAGCAAGAAAAATTATGATTTTCTTTTAAAGTCCATTTCTGAAGTTTACAATCCATGCTGGGGCAAGAGACAAAATTAAAATATGAACATACTATTCAGATAACAGGGATGTTCATTCAGCTAAACACAAGTTAAATGTGAAGGAGATGCAATAAAGAGGTACAAAGCCTGAAGCAGTGAAACTGTAACTCATTAACATCATTATTCACCAACAGTGTACCCCACTGATGTCCTTGCAGAGCAGGTCCATACAAAGCAGAAGAGGTTTATTTAATTAATGAAACAGATGCTAAAAATAAAAAGATGCTGGAAATGTCAGGACAAAGGTAACTTGAGGCTGCCTCACGTTGTGATACATCCTAGGGAAACTCATGTTTGTGAAACAGGCAGGTTGGTTTCTATCCTCGTAAGAGCATGTGTCTATCTTACCAGATAAATGGCAGGAAAAAGCGTTTATGGATAAAAAGTATGGAGAAGGGACTCACTTGGAAGCCATAGGTATGGGCTTCTTACTAGGGTGTAAGTAAAAAAGATGCACTGTGAGGTGCCCCAGCTGTGGTTCATGTCTATGCCGGGGTGTAAATCAGCCTCACACAGCACCTTCCCCGAAACACCTTTCCCAATATTGTTAGGGACGTTTTTCCAAATAGGAAAAACACATATTGCAGACCTTAGTCTGCATTTGGGTGTACCCTGTTAAACGGGTTCTCAGGCAGGGCTGATGTCGTCGTTGTGGCACGTGTCGTGCGGGAGCTCTTCCCAGTCATTCCTAATCTGCTGGGCCAGAGGGGCAGCGGGAGGCTGTCGGTGGCAGCGTGCAGCAGCGTAACCCAGCTCCCTGGCTGCCAGCCGGCGTGGGTAATAGACATTTGTTTGGTAGGTGTTCCTCTGACAGACCCCAGAGAAACTTCCCACAGCATTTGTGGGACTGGAACAGCAGTTTGCACCACTTCCACCACTGTCTACAGGTATTGCCAAACCCCTCTTGCGACACCCTGCTGCTACCTCACTTTGGAGGACAAACCTCCAGGTCTCTCACATGGCACGGTGAGGCTCTCACTGGTCACTCTTCTCCTCTGAGGGCTGTCCTTCCTGCATCTACTCAAGTGACCCTTGCTGGAAGATGTGGACTCCAGCCAGAGCATGGATGAGTTTCCTAGCACTGCGGATTTATTGCTTGAACTGGTTGCATGCCAAAACTTTTTCCTGCTGCAATTAATGGGTGTTGGTATAAAAGGAGTAAAATTTGGCCTTGCTCATTCTTTGATAAATTTCAACAGGAAACTTCAGCTGGTAGTAGGTAGTAGGAGCATCTTCTCTACAAGGATTGCTCCTGCACAGAGAAAAATCCCTCTTCCCCAGGATTCCCAGGGAGCACCAAATTGCACCAAGCCCTCAGACCTTATCTCCAAGGTGCCAGCCAGTCCCTCCTCCTCTCAGAGGTCCGAGGGTTGGATGTCAACAGCTGTGCTCTCAAGGGATTGCAGAACTGTCTGTGATAAGTGTGATGTTCACATGTACATGAGGAAGAGCTACAGTGGAAGTCAAGCCCAAGTTCAGCAAGGGTATAACCCAGGAGCTGATGTCCACCTCAAACCTCAATGCCTTCTGCTCAGAGCAGTGTATGCATCCTTCACCTTGCCTTTTCCATAGCAACAGGTACCCCATGTTTGGTGTCATCAAAACACACCTGAGAAAACCCGATGCTGGTGGTGCTGGGGTAGCTCTGTGTGGGTGAGAGCTGCCATGCCGATAACGGATAATGAGTTTACAGAGTATCTCCAGCAGTGGCAGCTGATTCCAGGGACATTCCCCAGCCACTCAGTGAATCGGGACAATTGTTACTCCTGATGCATCAGTGACCTTAGGAAGAAATGATGGAAGAGACACAGGCTGCTGCTTGGTCAGAATTATGGGGGGTGTCTCCTGTTCCCATCCTCAACATAAAACTCACATACAGGAGCCGTAGAGGATCTGCGTGTGGCAAGCTTGGGAGGAGTGACTGCAAATACTACACTTCCTGCTTTGTCTTGGTTTCTGAAGCTTCTGGCAGATTTAAGACAGTGTTTTGTGAGACAAAGGGAGGTGGGCTGTCCAGGAAATACCCAGACCAAAAGTCTAGGGAAGGTGGATGCAGATGTTGATCATGGTTGGGGTCTTGGCCACAGGTCTTGGGATACCTTCTGCTGTTCCCAGACATCATCTGCAGTTTCAAAAGCAACAAATACCAACACTGCAATTCCCAGACTCTCTTCCAACATATAAGGCTCTGTTTTTGCATGTCAATGATTGCCTTAGACACCACTGTTTTGAATTCTTCTAAGTTTTGAATTCTTCTTAAACACATTTTCCTTTCAGGAAGCTGATACATGTGGAAGTGTCAGAACAGGCACTCTTTTCCCATGCGTCATGCTCATGAGCATCGCTGAAACATCCTCATCCCTGAGCCACCCCAGAAGGTGACTTGCCATGTTAAGTGGTATCGTCTTCGTCAGCAGAGACAGATGAGGGCCAGGCCAGCACATAACATTCACATTAATGGATCTTCAGCTGATCTTCAGGACATCACTAATAGCCCATGGAGCAATGCTCTGTGATGCATGCTTCAAATATGCTGTGGCCTCTGCTGTAATCCAAAATATTCCCAAGGTACTTCTTAGGTAAAGCTTAACACTTTAGAGGATGCCTGCATGCTGTGGCTCTACCACAGCTTTCACTTTCACCAGGTGTGACATCTATTTGACAATTTATTTTCTGAAAAGCCTCAATAATTTCAAATCCTAGTGTGCTGCAGAAAATAACTAGGTGGGTGGTTTTTTTTTCTTTTTTCTTTTCTATGGATAATTAAACTTCGCTTTATTCAAAGCCTTTCAAAGAACAGCTGGCAGAAAATAAACTCTCACCCTCCAAGAAATGAAGGAAGGGTTGCTTTTACAGAGACATCTAAATTACAGACACTTCAAAAACAGAGCACTGGAGCCAGCAAAAAAGAAGCATTTAAATAAGGGTCCCTTGTTCTGTGGTTGCCAACAAAAACATTTCTCTTACTGGACAGTGCTGCAAAGCTCTTTTTTAGCTTAGCACAAACAGCTTTTTAAAATCCAAGGAAGTCTTTAAAAGGTCATCAGAGCAAGAGAAATATTGTAGCGACATTACAGTGAAAGCTGCTCCACAAGCCAAGGGGAGTGCTTCATGTTTCTGTCTGTATTTGCCTCTACGATCCTTACTCTTTGTTTCTGGCTTAGTTACTCATGCTGGGATGCTGTTCCTACCAGATGCATCTGCTGAAAAGGAACAAATGGGAAGGGCTTGCCTTCCAGCACCGTGCCCTAAGGACACCTTGCCATCTTGCTATGTAAAAGGCAACATCACCATTTTCAGCTAATTCCTGCATTTTTTTTAAACTCTGATGGTGTTCACATCAACCTGGAGGAAGAGGAGGTGGATTAGACGCAGGCTTTTGTTTGTAGAAAGGATCCTCCAACCTCGTCAGCGTCTGACCCTTTCCATAGTTATGTTCCACAACTGATTCATGACTGTGGGTAAGGAGCACAGAACAGATCTTCAGTCACACAGCCCAGCTTGATTTAATTAGTGGCATTTTTAATTAAATTTAACCATTAAAGTTGTAGCAGGAGTACACTTATATAAAGAACATTTAATGAAGATTTCATAGGCATCAAAGAAGAAAGGTGTGACTTCATCTTAATTACTTAGACCAACAGAGGTAGAACTTGGATGTACCTGTGAATTGGTTGCAAGCAGTGCTCATACTTCAACCACCAAATTAAGGCTGCAAAGAAAGACGTTTGCCGTACACCCTGTGGCTGTCCTGCAGTGTTTACTGGCATGGTGGTTATACAATTTGATGACAGGTGAGATACAGCTGTTGGGACATTTTTACTGTTTACATTAAACAATTAATTAGACCTACAATTACACTGTGATAATTGTTAGCTAGGAAGAGACTTCTGCTCTATGCAGGCAGGTAATAAGACATACCATAATATTAAGTTCCCTTGAAATTCTCAAATCAAGAGCCAGATTTAGGAGTTACACAAATCTTGCTCAAATGGAGCTGGGAAATTGGAACCTCATGGATTCTACCATGACCAAAGTCCATTATCTCTGTTGGAGGGCCCTGTTACACAAAAGGAGGAGTTGGTGAAGTTCACCCCTCCTGGTTTTCCTTCCAGAAAGGTGACACTTGTCTGATTTGTGAGTCATTGCACGCTTGGAAGAAATGTCTAATTTGCCTGCTCATTGCCAGACACATCCCAAGATCATAATTTTCTACCAGGAGGGAGCGAGAACAGCCATTAAACCCAGCAGTGAAAGAAGAAAATCACATGCACGATTTGCTGCCTGTGCTTCTCCCCTGGGACTCCAGGGTTTAATGCAATTTGGTGTATCCCAGCCGCTGGTGCTTGGCTGCTTTTAATTAAAAAAAAATTAAAGGATTTATGTTGGAATTAAGTGGGATAATTATTGATTGATCTCTGCCTTCTAAATTGAAAAGCATTTGGATTAATCAGCTTTTAAGTAGGAAATCGCTTGGCTCTGGACAGGAAACCAGCCTCAGGCCCTGTACTTTGCCTCTAGCAGGGCTTTATTTTGTCCTCTTCCCGCAAACCCAATGGGAAATATTTTCCTTTCTTCTCTTCTTCCTGTTCATAATCACAGCTCAGAATAAAATTGCTTTCATTGAGACAGGCTCTAGGTCACAAGTTTTAAGATCACCCTACTTTTGTGTGTTACCTTGCACTACCTGCAGAGAATACCTGACAGGCTCTGTAGCATCCTGATGCATCTGGCCAGGAGGTCTGCCATCCTCCGAAACCCTTGTGCTGGGAACTGGGCAACCCACCTCCCAAGGAGGTCAAGTCAGCACTGAAATACTCCATGGATGCAAAGAGCAGGTTTGTACCAACAGCGAGGCTGGTAAATCTGTCTTGTAGGTCAAGCAAAACAGACGGCTGAACAGTCAGCTCAACAATCAGAAGAGACTTGTAAATAAAATGGTGTAAAGCTTGCTCTTGGTTTAGTTCTGGGACTGTATGTATCATTCCGTCTATACAAGCAGTTGGAAATTAGGTTAAGCAGGTGAGGAAGGTGGTAGGTCAGTATGAACTAAAGATGCACACTCAAAATAATAATATTCTCCATCCTCAGATGCAGAAGTAGGCTGCTGACACTGTGTGTTCGGGTTTCTGCATTTATTCTGGAGCAGAAATAGTGTATTGGTGTGGCCCTCATCTCTGCTTGGATTATTCTACCTGCATGAAAACAAAAGTCTTGTTAACTCCCAGGAAATGTCAAATGGAAAATTTGGAAGATTTGCTATTTCAGGAGAAGTATTATTTAAAAAAACTAGGGAGTTTCTATGGGATTTTTCAGCCTCTGAATAAAATTCCCAGCTCCAATGAGTCATGTTTCCAATGCTAGAACTTAGAAACAAGTTTTAACTTCACACTTTGTGAATGAGGAGAGTAATGTCCACATCACAGTCTTTGTCCTCTAAATTATCTAGCGTTGGGAAATTTTCCTATTTTATTTTAGAAAGTTCCTCCTTCCTATAAAAACAGAATCCCCTTTTAAAACATTTTTTTTTTAAGATTCCCCATCAGAAGAAAGGAGGTCATCCTGAGAGACTACATTTTTCTAGGAATCATTTCTGCTGAAGTACTCTAATCACTGCGATGCCAATCCAGCGTTGACTCACGCGAACATCCCCCACAGCTAATCTACCAGAGGTAGGTGACCTGGCAGCATGGTGGCAGATTACATCCCTCTGCAGATGTAAGGTAATTCATACTTGAAAGGATGATTTGAGTTCCTCACACGGTAGTCGGCTCTATATTAAATTGGAACAAAAGACTTTTCCTCAGCTCAGTGGAAACCTCTCCTCCACAGACAGCCAAACTCAGAGAGCAAACCACCCATGTTGTTTCAGTCCCACTCCTTGAGCACCCTGAAATTATCACCACCCTGGTCACAATCCCGGAATGACCCTTTCTGCACAGGAAAGCGTACCCAAAGCTGATCACCCTAGCTCACGAGCGTGTCCAGAACTGCCGATGAGGTTAGGTAATGACAATATAAAAATGGGTGAACTGTTATTTGAACTCTGAAGTTACTTGTCTCCTCTCAGTTAGAGGGAACAGCTAGTGCTTTTCTAAAGGGGCCTGATCCTCAGGCTGACTTCACATATCTCGGGTACCGGGCTCCCATAGGATGCCTTCTAATGGACATCAAGAAATGAATGAGCTCCACCAAATGTTGACCAGCTCCAGCAGAGCCATTCAAGCCTGTCTGCACCATACTCCTGGTGCATGTACTGGTCTGCATTTGGAGATGAGCACAAGGGAGAGCAGTTTTGTCTACGTGTGTATGCAGGCATAGATGTACAAGTCTATGTGCACAAGTCTATGCAAGTGCACGAATGTCATGAGCAAAGGTGGGTCATGCATCCCTGTGCATGGTCAGCATGTCTCTCCACCATGCCCTGTAGCTATTTCCAGAGCTGATTGGATCAGGTGCAGTGCTCAGATGCAAAGATACACATGCCTCTGTGTCCCCAAAGTGCTGTTCTCCCCTCGGCTGGTGCTGCAGAGCGTGTGACATGGGATACAGACGCAAGGGGTCTGTAGGAATCACCCCAGACCCAGGAGGATGTGTTGGGCCATGTCATACCCCAGCTCCTTCTGGGCAAAGCAGCTCAGGTATTTTCACTAGTTTCTGTTTATCCCAGGCTTACATGATGGTGGAAAACAAAAGGAGTTTGGTTGTCTTTTTAAGAAGAGACTGAATAAAATAATGAGGGACAATGAAATGAAACAGTTAGCGAAGATAACTGAACCCCCTTTTCTGCACAGGAGTCAATACATTAAAAATATGTATGAGCCAGTGACATAAAAAATTGAAGGCTAGGCATGCTACTTTGAATGCAGGCATGAAAGTGTAAAATTGACTCCTTTTCTTGTCCTTTTCCCAAAGTAAACAAATGGAGCAAGACTAAGGAACAGGGATTTTAACATCAGAAGAGTGCGGAACCAACATGACCACCTGCTTGAGGGAAATGATCTTGCTCAGGATCTGTTCAGACTGCTTCACTGTGCCATTACGCACGGTGAAACTTAAACCCACTCTCAGATCTGTCACTCAAAAGTAACTGTCCTCATTTAACACCTGATAACCACTTGTCTAATAACCTCCTGGGTGGACCAGGAGGAGACAGAACAGTCCCAAATCAACTCCTGCACCTGACAATAACTCCCCTGCTTGTTTAAGGGAGGTTGAAGTCACCTAGGCCACCAGTGCAGCTCTTTTCTATCATCTCCCAGACCACACATGGCAAGGAGAAGCTGAAGTGCTCATTAAAATCTTGGTTGGACCTGTCCTGAGACATCGGAGATGGAGACTGAATTTTACTTTACCGGACAATGTGTAGCAGAGTATTTTCCTTCACAGTGTCTTAAGGCATATTTTGTCCTCATCCCCTAGGTAATGTCCTTAACTGGGACCCTGGTGTTGTCACCTTAGAAAGAAGTGGTACAATCCTACCAGTCAATCAATGACCTTTTTGAATTTTCTGTTTTCAAATCTCAGAAGCTATACATTCCAGGCATCAACTGCCTTTTAAAAGCCTGCCCATGTGCCAGATATTGCTTTCCCTGGAAGCCAAGGGCAGCAGACAACATGTAGGAGGTCAAGGCTGCCATTCAGCCAGAGAAACGGGCAGACAGGAACCTCACAGACTGCAGCAAGAGCAAATACTCCAGTCCTACATCTGGGGCAGAATAACTCCACACAATTGGACCAGCTGTGAGAAAGGGTCCTGGTGGGTAATGAGTTGAACAGGAGTCTAGAGGGGTCCCTCACAACAGTGAAGGTCTACCACATATTGGGCTGTATGAGCATGAGTAGAGCCAGCATGCCCAGGGATGTAATTGTTTCCTTCTCTCGAGCCTCATAAGATTAACTGGATTACTGTGTCCAGTCTCAGGCTTCCCAATTCAAGGGGGATATGAAAACTGGAGCTCATCCAGTGGAGGGCCAGTTTGATGGTTAGGGTGTTGGAGGGCACAGTGTGTGAGAAAAGGGGGAGAAAGCAGATTTTCCTTAGCCTGGAGGGAAGAAAAGCCTAAGAGAAAACCACATTGCCGTTTTTATCTATCTGCCTGATGTAGGATCAATGAGAAAATAGAGCCATTTTTTTTCTAAGGAGCACAGCAACACAATAAGAGGCAACAGCACAATTTGCAGCAACAGGAATTTCAATTATATGTAAGGGGGCAAAAGTCCCCAAAATAGTGATGCAACATGGAACAGGGACCCAGGGAGGGTGTGCCATCTCTGTCCTTACAGATATTCAAGACCTGAGTAGGTGGGGCTCTGGACAACCTGATTTAACATCAAACACTTGAAGTGGACCCTGCTTTGAGCAGGGCATTGGACCTCCAGAGGTCCTTTGCAGCCTAAATTATCCTATGATTTTATAGCATATTACTGACTTCCACTGCAGAAATCAAAGTTATAAACCATGGATTTTAATCTAAGGGCTCCAGGCAATCTTTCAGATCCCTTCAGCCCATGCTTTTAAATCCTTGTGAGGTAGGGACTAGAGACCGTGAATCTGATCTGGCACTCCCTGGATAGCGTGGGAAGTAGAGGAGACCTGATGTGCGTGCAGGAGCCGGTATCACCAAGGAGACACGCAGCACGCTGCGGTCTGGGATTTCCCCCACGCTGAAGCCTGGGTGCCAGGCGTATTCCACTGCGGTAGCTGGCAGGAAAGAAGAAGCATCAGCAGACAAGCTGGGTCATGGTCAGTAGAAAAGGATATTTGGACAGGAGACAACAGAAAGACTAATTTTCTGGGTGATGCTCGTTGTGGGTTCAGCAGGTGTTGCTCATGGTAGGAGGATACCGTGTCTGAGGAGTCTTGAGACAGCAATAGAACTGGCCCTGCAAGAGGTTGTAGCATCGACAACCCCTTAGCACCTCCTCGCAGGCAAAAACTGGGGCAGGCAGAGCTGCTGACGTCTCTCCTGCCCACATCATCCTAACCTGCCTAAGCAGCTCCTCTGCACTCAGAGCCAGCTCCGGTACAGGCGGGCTGCGCACAGGAGGTAACCTTCTCCCATCTCCTAGGAGCCTCGCAACGCATTTCTTCTTCTTCTCCTCCCCCGTCACTTTTCCATGACCTCAAACTCCCGCTGGGGACTGTCAGAGTTTTGAAGGATTTATTCCAGTAATGGCAAAAGCCCTGCAGAGCCCAACCCCTTCTTCTCGGCAACTGCCGGCTGTTTGGGAGAGCGCGGGTCACCAGAGGGTGCTGCTGGGGCCGTCCACGAGCCAGCCTGGCAGATTGAAAGCAAAACAAAGGTGCTCTTCTGCCCCGGCTCTTTCTTCTGTGCAGCGACCCGTGTATTTTCAGGCAGGTTGGCCTTTTCTCCTGTGCACTGCCCGTTCCTGTGAAGGTGGGCTGTGTAAAACTGCCTTTCTCTGCCGTCTCCGGGTTGCAGCATCCACGGTGTGTGCTCTCCTGAGGTTTTGCTCATGTTTGTTCAAAAAGTCATCCAGCAGCCCCTGGGTGCGGGAGGAGCAGGAGGGTCTGTAAAGCTGAGTGGTTGACCACATTAAGAGGGTCTTCCACCGCTCCAGAGAGGAAAGGAGAGGATGTGTGTGTATCTGCGCACGTGTGCTCCGCACAAACACACGCGGAATTGCTTAAAGCCAGTAAAAGCCAACACATTAGTTTCATGGAGCGGCGGCGAAGTCCGTCTGGACCTTTTGGCTTCTCGTGCCTAAAGCTGCTGTTGTGACAGATTATCCTAGCAGTTTCCGAGGCATCCTTGAATTTAGTCTTACATGTTTTTATGCTGTTTGGTTTCAGCCAAGTTAATCCTGGCTGTCACTTGAGAACAGTTAATGATGTTCTACTCAGAGATTTGCAATTGTGCATAACGGGGCTAAAGTCCCTCCCTGTGTTCTTCGTGCTGTTTTCGGAGAGCTTCTGTCGGGCACTCAGGAGTCACCGAGCATTTTGCAAAGGAGTGCCTGAAAATGAATTCTTCAGTCCTAAATGAGCTGCTTTATAATCCTTCTATCTGCTTCAGGCTGTATCAGTTAATACTATTTGCCAGTCACTTCCCCCCCCCGCTAAAAAAAGCACATATTTTTAGCCTCTCAGCAGATCTGACACATTGGAGTTTCCCTTGCGTGTAATCCCGCTGTCACCATTTCTAAGTATTTTTTTAAAAACTCTTCTTAACTTCATGTAGTCCAGGACTGGGAATTTAAGATCAGTAGTTCAAGCAACTAGCGCCTACGGGTACATGCACATTTATAACGCTTGCAGGAGACAGAGCCCCCATATTGCACCAGGGGGAAAAAAACCCCAAGAACATAGATTTGTAGAGTCGCAGAAAGGCTCTTACTAAAGACAGGCTCTGCGGTGGAGTCAATGGCTCTCTCCTGCCCACGGTTTTAAGGCCAATTGTGGTTATATAATACTGGCTCTGGAGCAGATGCTGCCGTGTTCAGGCTGGGAGATTATAGCTGGCACGCACGACTAATGGAAGCTTTCTGACAAATGCAGCCGTCGCTGCCAGGCGGGGGATCGCAGCGAGGCAGCCGCTCTCCAGCCTCTCGCTCGGCGGCTCTTCCCCGCAACCCCGTGCAGCTGGGCCGGAGACGGGAACCGGAGCTGGCGCGTCGGGAGCGGGGGCTGCGATGGGACACGGTGCTCCATTGGGAGCAGGCAGCCTTCCAAAGCAACAACGACAAAAAACCCCTTAAATTCAGCAACTACTCTCCTGTCTGACCCGCGTAGGGCTGGAGGTGTACCACGAGCTGTAGCTGATGGACTGTAACAGTTGTCAGGCACGGGCATCGCATTTGGAGGAAGATGATATACCACGTCCAGGATGGTTAGTCTGTTCCTGTGGTTGAGTATCTGATTGAATATTTCTTCGTGTTCCTTTGTGATTCGCCACATGTTTGGTGTATCGAGTGTCTCATTACCTTTTTCAGCGCCGTGACTTGGCGTTGTGGCATGTGCAGCGTAATGCCACCACGAAAATGGAACGGGCCCTTATCGCAGCGTGCTGGGTACAGCGCCGAGATAGGCTTTAACACTTAGGTATCGAAAGGCTATCTTAACAATCCCAAATCTGCTCTGACTCGGCTTCAGAAAATCTCACGCGTCATCTTTTGGTGGCGCGGGTTTTTTCCAGGCAGGTAGGAGACGGGAGGGAAGCAGAAGCAAAATCTCCAGCTGCTGTTCACAGCAGCACCGCTCCTATCCCCACCCTTGAGAGACTTTCTGTGTCTGACCGATCAACGCCAATCCCTGCTAGCCCCGAGGGGCTGCGAACACAGCCTCCCAAGCGTCCTGCAGTTTGACGGAGGTGGCTGTTGCAGTCTGCTGACTCCCAGCACATCCCTCCAAAACCCCGGGCTGCTACATCGCGTTAAAGTGATGGACAAGAAAGAGCCGTACCCAGCAGATTCAAACCGCCCTTTGTTAGTGTTTAAAGGTTGCTTCGCATCTGGATCCCATTAAAAACACCCATCCAGTTTGGTTACCAAATAAAACTCATCCAGGCATAAGACTAAATGAACAAGCATTTCTAGTAAGACTGGTATTTTCTGGTTTGAGATATGTGTCACCGCTAATGACCTTACGCTACTTTTGCAGAAAAAGCTAAGCCATACGAGGGATAGGATCCAACTGGATCCTTTTCCTCCCAAAATAAAATAATCAACCTCCTACTTATCCCCATTTGTCCATTTGCAGCTTCACCTCTTCTGTTGTTTTCCGGTGTCTGGCAAAACAGGCCATTTGCTATGGCTACCTGCGTCTCAGTCAAGCAGTGAGATGAGAGGGGGTGGTAGATTCCCACAGTTTACACCATGGGACAACCATCTGTCCATAAGGAGCTGTGGAAGAGCTCCCAACTCACCTCAGCCATTTCCTAAATCCCTACTGAGGAGGGGTATTCCTGAGAAGAAAAGAAAAAGGCAATCTGAAAGATATGCAGGTGTCTTATATTTGCCTAATAATGTTCCTTGGAAAGGTCTACCCAGGAGGTTCTTCCTAACTTCCAATCTCAGCTGAGTAGCCACCTCTCCATTAACAGTCCTGAACAGAGACAAGTAAGATGTGTTGGAGCCTCAACCAAGGGAGGATTGGACCTTGGGCTGCAGACACATGCGTTAGCTTCTAACTAACACTTTAATTATGCATTTTTTTGCCCTTCCACCATGTCTGTGCACACACACTCCATCCATCCATCCATTTCACAGAGGGCAGAGAAAGCAAACAGATTCCTCAAGGGGTTATCATCTGCAACGTAGCCCTTCGGTTGCACTTCAAGATCTTCTAGGGCTAGGTACAAGTGGTACCTGGGCTAATTTTAAGCCTGCTGGCTTGCAGCAATCTGGTTAAAACAGCACCGAGGTCAGAATGGGCTGCATAATTTATCCAAGAAAGCAGATGAATCAGTTTGTAGAGGGTTCTGTGGTCACGTCTGTGGTTACATTTCCACCAGCACCTGAGCTATGTAATGCCCATCTTGCAAAGGCATGTCTACATGATGCTGCAGCTCCCAGCAGTGGTGTTACCAGAATAAAATCTTGGGCTCCAGCCACCGTCCAAACCACAAAGCCTCCCTTCCCTCAGTAAACAGCAGCTGCTTCTCTTCCCAGAAGTGACCACATTTCAGTGATGGCTGTCGCAATGTAAATAGTTTCTAACCCACCAGAAACACGTGGGCAGACTGTACTTCAGTGTTTGTGTTCTTAAAGTGAGAGATGCAAGTGTGGAGCTGGATGGTCTTACTGGGTTTATTTGTTCATAGGGAGTGCAAGAGCAAACGATCACGTATTTGCTGTTTAAGAGCAGTGCTGTCAGCTGAATCCGGCTACAAATGGTTCAGTTACTTACACAAAGCGCTTAGAAGCACTGAACCACAGGAGGAAGAGCAGTGATCCTTTCATGAACCTATCTGTGGCAGAAGAGTGCCATGTGCGCACAGCAGCGCTGGCACCGGGGAGCCCATGGCACATGGCTGCACCCCAGCCCCTGTGCTTCATTTGGAAAGCAGCAAGGGATGGGATTGCAAGTCATCGTGATTGCACAGGCTCCGACAGTCCCACAGGCACAGCAACAGCCAGAGAGGCACTAGTTCACTGTGTAGGAGGCTATGGAAGAGATTATTAACATGACCACTACCACCAAAATCCTCCAGGGCTGTGGTCACTTGCTTGGGCTCTTCTGAGGAAAGCAAACATGCTAGACGGGCCAAAAAATGTTATGGTAGCTCGAGCAGGCTTCAGGTAAGAGCTTTCAGTTGCTGCTTCTCAACAGGGCAACTCTTAACCCTCTTTTTCAAACTGGCATGAGGTTGGACGTGGTTCAGTTGTTAATGGCATATAAAGAGTATCTCCAGTCATTTGAAGAGATACTAGATGACCTTGGTTCTTTACAGTATCAGCCACCTAGGGCAAAGGCTGTCTTTATTCTCGACCAGGGCTGGGCTTGACACAGGGAGCCCAGCAGTGCATTTGCAGAGGAGCAGACTGGGTCTGGGCAGAGCTGGGGCAGCTCGCCTGCCTCTGCAGCCAAGTCTGCCCAGTGCTGTGCTGCAGCAGCTCACAGATCTCTGCTCACTGCGGCGTTAAGCAATGTAGGGATGCTCTCAGGTGCTTCAAAAACCCCAATGGGCAATGGAGAGCTTCACTTCCAGGACATGGTATGGTTTCAGGCTGGAGTGCTGCTATAGAGGAATTAAATTCTTTGGTCTGTAGCACTGCAAGTAGTGCCAGGGACATCTGACATGAACTGGATGCCCAAGCTTGACCAAGGCTTGAAATTCTTTTAGCCTGAATCTTAATGAAACAAAATGCAGATAAGGAAACAGCATATTCAGAGAGAAAACTGCAGAGTCCAAATATTTGAGGATGATATTTCAACATGATGTCTTCAGCCAAAGCTGCCCTCCACAAAGAACCACCTAGTTTTTGTTCAGTCAAAATGTTTAATATAAAGTTGACTAAAACATTTGAATTTGGGACTTTGTTCAACTATTAAAAGCAAAACACCTGCTGGCTGCACTTCTCTTACTGAAAGAGAAAGTCCTGGCAGAGAATCACTATTAAGCAGCAATGAGCTGGAGACCTCCGTGCTGAGAGCCTGGGGGAGGGAAACAGAAGAGGAACAATGGAATTTCTGGAGAGCACATCAGCATGGCTGATGTCCCTGGATTGCCATGTGGTCTCCTGTGAAGCATCCTGTGGCCCACTGAGCCTCAGACACCAGCCACGAGCAACACAGGACAGACTGCATCTGCCCCTTGGCTAGAGGACATCGTTCCCTTTGGAAGGCGTCTTGCAAAGAAAAGGGGAATCCTTGACTTATTTCCCCCTCTGGGACACCTGGGTCTTGCCAAACATGCAATCTTTATAGACTCCAAGCATCAGCAGAAAGCTAACTCCTGGAGCTTGCCCACTGATTCTCATGCTGATTTGTGGCAGATGATGACGTTTACTCTACATAAAAGCCTTTGCTTGTGCACAGCTGAATGATTACCCATTTTTAATGTACTATGACAAGGACGACTGGGTCTTAAACCTTTTGGCCCTGCCGCAAGATCACTTTTAGCCTGCAGTGCTGTTTGAGCTTTCCCGCTGAGTGTGGCAGGAGACATACCAAGATTTCTTAGATGCCTCTTTGCTCTGAACAGAGGGACAGCTGCTGTTACGAGAGATGCCCAGAGCATCCTTTATGGATCAGCAGTAGTCACGCTGCACACGGGGAGAGGAGGAAAGCTGATTTACTGCTGAGTCAGATGCATTTGTCTCACTCTGGCCTTGGGTCCTGTGATGATGTTGCTGTCACTAGTGAGATGAGTTGTCACTAGTGAGATGAGTTGTCCCTAGCACGATGAGCCTCCTGCCTCCCTCCCTGATCCCCTATAAACAAAAAGGAAAGAGATTTAGCTAGCAGGAAGCAACGGTAACAGCAAACTACACTTATATCTTAGGTTGCCAGCTGCTTGGGGCAGGTTTCTAGCCTGACAGGTTTTCTCCCCAGGAGTGGTGACAGTAGTAGCCAGATTGTGCTTTGCATTCCTTGTGGTCATCTTCTTGCAAGCCAGCAGACATTTGAGCTCCACCAGTATTAGATTTTGTGGTCACTTTGTAATGTAAGCATAATTGAGCCCTTTTGTGGTTTGGCTTCATTAACGTTGCACTTGTTTTTAGAGTATAAAATAGCCTACCTTCTCCATCCTTTAAAAATGAAGAGCATGTTTTGGCTTAGACAAATATCCTCAGAAGCCCAGGATGGAGACATGGAGTCCTCTCCAGGCAAATCGTTCTCAGAAATTCTTCCTGCAGCCCTGTATTTCCATGTATACACATGCATGCATGTAGAACTTTGCTTTTCTGGTTTTATTTCTTACAATATAATGAGATTGGTTAGACTTGTGGAAAAAAAAATCATCAGTCATCCTTTCCCCACAGTCCTCAATTCCTAAAAACTCTCTTTGAACTCTCAAAGCAGAACATACCACACTTTTTGGTGACTTGACAGATCAGCCAGGTTTCTCATCGGGACTGAACAGATGGAGAAGCAGCCCGTCTGGGGAACTTCCCGGGTTGCTCCCCAGGTGTGTGAGCCCTTTGTCAAAGTGATTATTCCCATACCACTAAACAAGACGCAGCCAGATGCAGACCTCAGTGCTGGCACACTACCATCAGGACCACAAAGTTGCTCTGCGCACTGCACCCTTGCTCCCTGGGGAATTTCTAGTAGTGGTAAGCAGCTCGGTGGTATCTCCAGGTTATCCCTTGCCACCCATATTTATCTCCCCTGTACCCTCACACCACTTCCCATTTCTTATTGACTGTCTCCCATCATCAGCTACTTGTTCTACCTAAATTTCTTTTCCCAGCAGCCTTTGCCCTCTCTGAAGGTCTTGAAGCTTTGGTGGAAGCTTGTCTAGCAGCAAGCCCTGATGGGTGAACAGTGAAATATCCCTGTGACTGTTCTGATCTAGGTCAATCTGCATCTCCCAAACAAGTTTTTGAAGGCTTAGACTGGCTAAGGACTGTTCCAGCTAACCAGGTTGGAAGGTGAGACCCTGCTTGAGGAGATCAGAGTTTAGTCCTGCCATTCTATTTAGCCTCTAGGCAAGAAGAACCACCTGTGACTCATTTTGGTTACCAGTATGGTTGTAACCTCTGTGAGTCGGCAACAGACCTGCCTGGCCCACCGCTCCAAAACTACTGATGGCTGAGGTTAACAGGGAGCATGTTGTCATTGTGCTCACTTAAATCCTACAGCCAATGTAAAAAAAAAAAATAGTCAGAAGTTACTGTATATCCTTACAAACAGGGAAATCAGCAGAAGACTAGCACTTGGAACAAGTATAGGGGATCTCAACCATTTTGGAGGGGTGGGAGAATGAAACATGTCTCATGCTGGATGTGAGGCATTGCCTTGTGCGCAGTTGTACAGCAAGTGCTGTGAGCCAAAGAACGCCTGATTCATATTGAAGAGGCCACTTTCTCATAGCTTCTGTCAGTGACATGACGCCCTTAAGAAAATCTGTGTCTTGCAAACAGACCTGTCTGACCCCATTAGCTTGTCAAGGAGATGAGTGTTTGGAATGGAAACGCTCATCCTGACTCTTTCATAGACCAGTAAGACAGAGCACCAAGGTGCAAACATCAGAGTGACTCATAGCAAGCTGAGCTGAAATAGAGATGATACCAAAGCATTAATAACAGCATCTTTGCACTGTAGCATTTAGAAAACCATCCTTAGTGATGGCAGAGCAGAGCAGAAAGCAGACTTAGGGGGTAAAGAAGTTGCCTGTAGGCCTGACCGGATAGCATGAAGTCTTCCTCCTTCAATAAAGGGATTTATCTGCTGAGTAGGTGATAACATCAAAGTGACACCCCTGGAGAGAGAGCATCCCAATTTAGGATAGCGTCATGAGTATGTTTTGCCAGTCGCTATGAAGGTATTTACATGCATTTAATCCATGTAGTCAGCTGGTGTGAGAGTCAAAGCTCTCAAATTAGAGCTGGGTAAGGACCTTAAGCTTCAGGCTTCAGGGATTTGGACACAGCTCTGAGGCCAGAACCATGATACTTGCAACCATCAACTACCTACACCAAGAACAGAGAGGATTACAAAACCTCAGATTGTTAATTGCAAACATCATCAGATAAAAAGATTCTTACAGGATCATGTTTTATCTCATTTCTTTACTCTGGGAAGCTCCCTTTAACTTTATTTGGAGTTTGCTCCAGTACAGATTGCTAAGGAAGACACACCCTGGTTGCCTTCATGGAGGTGATAATAGGGTTTTACTGAAAATGCCCTGTTTTGCCCCATACCAGTTCTGAGCATGTGGACTAAATTCCTTTCAGAGGAAACTAAGGAGTATGGCCCATCGAGCATAAGGGGTGTGCTCGGTCCACCCTTCCCAACACACATTGCGCCACTGAACTGGCTTGAGAGGTGTAAGCCAGCAAGTCACCACCCATTCCCCATGTCACGTACAAACTTATAAAGCAACAGCCCTACTACCCTTGTTAGATTTGGACAGGGGCCACGTTTACCACCTTCTGGAGCTTGGGTAGCTCTTCACCTTCCCCCTGTCAGTGTCCAGGAGTGTTTCTATGCCAAACGCTCCAAGAATGTGAAGACTGACTAATCTTCAGGCTGATCTTCCCACTCTTCCCAGGGAGGCTGAGGTGTGGGGAGATCACAGCTGCTGGGTAGCAGGTTCATGCTCTGGCCCCCGAAGCTGTTAAGTCCTTGAGACTCTACCCAAAAATAAGCTCTGCAGCCTTTGTGGATTATGGTTCCCAGCGTACGCATACCATATGTGAAATTCAAGACCTTCTCATGGTGCAAAAGCATGGGTCAACAGGGGGGTGACAAATCGGGCTTTATCCTTGGTGATCACACCTGACTCGTGGACACCTGACCAGCTTCCCCTTGCACCATGCACTCCCATTTTCACTAGGGACATCTTCTTTTCAGCTACACTAAGGCAGCTTAATGTCAGGCTCAGAATAGGATCAGAAACCCCCCTTCACCCAGCTGAACATTTCTCTATCTGGTTAACCACTAGCAAAACGAAGATGACCTCCCTGGAGTCTGGCAAGCCTCCATGTGAGAGAAGTTAGATGGTTTCTCTGCTGGCCTTTGTTGCCTTCTCGGTGGAGAAAGTGGGATCACTCATTTAGCCCTGCTCTATTGCAAATATTTTTGCCAGGAGCTGCTTTTTTGCCAGGCACACACCCCTGCCAAAAGGAATTCCACTATGGTTTGCACGGCAAAAAAACTTAGGCCTTAAAACAGAGCATTTTAATTGTGGTTTTTCTTTCTTACCCTATACCAACATCCAGCTGCGCAGTGTGCCCTGTTATATGGAGAGGAGAGAAACAGGTTGGCTTATAACTGCTATCAGGATTAGCAGCACCGGGGTTAAATATTATGGGTTTTCAGAGGGGCTACCTTCTGACAATGAGGAGAAACAGGACTTGAATCCAAGCCCCCTCACCCAACACAGCCCTGAATTTTAAAAACAGAATAATGAAAGAGGGTCTTATTTCCACTGGACATATTTTCTAGCCCGCCGCGTCTTCTCTTGTGGCTTACTGTGCCGCAGTACTTTGTGACACACTTTCTGGGAGGTGAATCCAGCCGCTGGAGCCCCACGTGCAGGAGCACGCACAGATTGCTGCCCTCTGCACCCCCCGCTGCCGGGAGAGGACGGTCGGGGCAGCCTTTTGTGCCGTGACACCCTGAGGCTGCAGCTAAACCCTGCGCCATTTCTATGGGTATCAATGAATGCTGCAGCACCAGCCAAGCAGATAAGCAGTTATCTGCGCTGCGCACACACCGCGGCATCCATCGCAGCCCCGCACGCAACCCTGAGCTCCTCACAAGTCTGCATGACTGCTGATGCTGTCAAGATGAACATCACCTATTGCAAGCGATTTATGCCAACATCATCATCACTGAGGTACTGCTTAGCCTACCCCCACACCCACCCACCCCACTATTTAACAACTGCTCGCACCAAAGCAAATCAAGGTACTTGTATACTCCTACCCCCACCTTTCTTCTCCCCATATCTTCTCAACTCCACAAACTTTTGATGAGAAGCACCTCACAGAAGCGTGGCGAGGGAGAGAGGTACACGGGCTGATCTCACTCCTAAGGCGCACAGCGATCCCCCCTGCTCCTCCTGGGAAGAAAAAGTACAATAGTTCTGCCTCAAGCATCTTCCCATTCGATAGCGAAGGCAATCCAAACAAATCCAAACAAATCTCGAAGTACCGGAACTAACGTAATCTGGTTTCCTGTGTTTCATGCCATGGAATCGATGGTTCCTGGTGGTTAACAAGCGCAAATTAATTGTTCCACCTCAAGCTGAGGCTTTTATAAGATCTGCCCTCTCTGTGAAAAAGTTTTGTCTTCCTTTAAGACCTGAGCTCTTTATATATCGTTCATGCCTGCCGAAGCCTCACAGTGGATATCTCCCCAGCGGCTTATTTTCACAAAACTCGTAGGAATTCACTTATCTTTGAGACTCCTGCCCCTCCATCAAACCAGACTGAAACAGGCCGGGGGGAGAGACACGGGGTAATGCACGTGGACCCTGTGAGCACATAGCTTGACTCCATGAAAAGCCAGACAGGTCCTCAAAGGCACCTGTCCTCCTTCAAAGGCACCTGTCCTCCTTCAAAGGCACCTGTCCTCCTTCAAAGGCACCTGTCCTCCTTCAAGGGCTGTTATCACCGTCAATCTTTCCCTTCTCCTACAGCACAGGGGAAACAGCTATCTCGAGCCCGTTTCAACCACAACCTTCAGAGAAGACCCTACACATCTGCAGCACCTCAGCAAAGCACTGCTGAAGTACTTCTCACGGCTATGAACCTCACCCCCGCAACATCCAGAACAATCCACCTTCAAACCACAGCCCCCCACTTTGGCACAGGCTCAGGAGGACCTTCTTTGCTTCTGTTTCCCTCAGAGTCTTTCCAGCAAACATCACACCAACTCCAGACCCACAACAAACCCATCCCTTCAGTTCCCACTCCCATAATAAGAGAAAGGAGCTTGGTTAAAGCCACCCAGCTCGCTCTCTGCCTTGCTTGGCCCGTGCAGGAAGGCAATCACCGGTGGAAGTGATGTCTACTCCTCTTTAAAGTTGAATGTGGCCGTGACCGCAAGCCATGGTCCGCAGTCTTCAAGTCAATAAAAAACGATACTAAATTCCTTCAAGATCAACAAAAGACATTTCAGAAATACTGGGTGTGCCTGCTAAGCACTGCCATGCTCTGTTGTGAGAAAGTGCAGCTCTTTGCACCAGTCTGTGAAGGAAAACAGCCCCAGATGTGCACTGGGGATTTATCCCTCCCCTCAGGTGCAAACTGGGGACCCGCTGCAGGATGGATGGAGAGCTTCCTTCATGACATGAGCATGGGGGGTGTGTAGGAGGGTGTAGGGCTTCTCGGGAGAGTGTCTGCTCTAGAGCCCGAAGCATGAGTAGAGCCCAAGACACGAACTTGTGCTTTACCTAACCCGGAGCTCTTCAGCTCAGCCTGCAGCATCTCCGTGTTTGCTGGGAGTGGGTTCAGGGCAGTCACGGAGTAGGTCTGCAGCTCCTGCAAAGACAAGGTGTGAACAGGTCTGCAGTGGGCATGTGGTTCTGTCTAGAAAAGGGCCTGTATAAAGGAGACAGCTTTGGGTTTAGGGTCAACCTTTCCTTGTGCCCGGGCTGTAATTGCACAAATATTTTCTAAAAAGCCAGCCTTGCGTGATGCAGCGAGCTTTTCTCCTTCTCAGACATGCCCAGACAAGCCATGCTCCTGGTTTCCTTCTAGGAGGATTCGGCTGGTCCTTGAAAACACCCAAAATGTCCTTTGCACTCCAAGATATGGATTGAAGCCACCAAGGGTTGAATTGTCCTATATTGCATTGGGCCCCATGACTCCAGGTTTGTGTCCTCTGTATAAATCCTTATCACCTGCACTGCTTGTCCCTGAGCTAAAAATGAAAATTACCTTATTTGTGCATGGTCTGCAGGTTTGGGGAAATTAAAAAGTAAGACAAATGTGAGCAACTGGGATAGTCTGTATAAAAAAAAGTGTGGAAACCTGGTGCCCCTAAGGGGGCAATGGCTAAATTCCCTTTGGCTTTAGAGTAACTGGAATTTCATAGAAAACACAGATGTTTAAAGTACAGGTACACAGTTCAACTCGCCTTTTAGCAGAGAACTTTTTAGGACCACTTTGCAGCATTTTAACTCCTTTTAGGACCACGTTGCATGGCGTTTTCGTAACTGTCTGAGTCTTTGATGTTTTTCTCTTGAAGCCCTAGGGTTTTTTGCCTAACATAGTTGTTAGAAAAACAGAAGGCTTGAAAATATGGCCAGGACATACTCTTGAAGTTTCCGGGAAATAGAACTAAAATAATAATAAAAAAAACCCCAAAGCAAGATACATTCTTTTTGAACTAAATTCTCACTTTTTAAGCCACTCTGGTGATGTTTGAGCACTGGATTGTGGTTTCTGGGACTGTGCGAGTATTCGATATAGCTATTTTCTGGGCGAAAAAGACCCCCTGATGCCTTGGATTGGCAGGGACTCACTACCCAGCGTGAAGCAACGGGACTCCAGGGGCAAGAACCACGGCGGCAGTCTCAGAAACGCTGCCGCGGCGAGAACACGAGGGCCAGGAGCTGCTGCGAGCCCTGTTTGTCAGCTGGCTAAAATAGCTCGCGCGGAGGTGCTGACAAACCCATGCCCACGCGGCAGCCCAACACCTCCGGCCCTCGCGGGGTTATCGCTGACGTTTGACTCCGAAGCATTTTTTTGCTCGCTGCCAATAGCTATTCCCCTGAGACTATTTGCTTTCGCGTGCTTTCCCTTTGACACGGGTGCTATTTCTTTGCAATATGTAAACACTCAGAAGGATTTCCATGTTTGTTCTTCACCCGGCGCGGCCGGTCTTTCACAGCTCGCTGGGAGAATTGACGTGAAGAAGCAGCCGTTTCGCAGGCATTTGGTATTTTTTTTTTCGTGTGCTGAGCTCCTGTCTGTTTTCTCGTGACTTAAATCCAGTTCTGCTCTTGTCTCAGCACCCTGGCACACAGCAGAAAAATGCATTGCTGTTGTCAGAAACGCAACGCTTGCTGTCATCCTACATGGGCGTCCTTTAATACTAGAGCCCAGCGGAGGCTTCACACCGCGAAGCATTTATTTTTTATTTCTCCTCCTCCTGCAGCAACTTTTGATGGCTATAACAATTCTTTCTAAATCTAAAGCAAGCTCTAATGTGTGGCTTTTTCTAAGAAAACTGCCTGAGTTCGCCTGCGCTGCTGTAACTGTGGTCTTAACGCAGACGTATTTCCAAAATGATCCTGGTATTTGGTAAGACAGTTTGCATCAAAAGTAAAAAGGGACTGAAACCACTAAAAAAGCTCAAGATGAACCTGCAAATTGCAGGCCCTGACTCTGATCTCATGGAGTTCCCACAGGTTTGATTTAACAGATGTGCGGCTTTGTAAAAGCAACGTAATTTGACTGATTTAAAAAAAAACTATGAAAATTCACGTCAGCTGAGGAGCCAGTCCTCCAGGTTCCTTGCCAAGGGCTGGAAAATAAGAAACCCCTTTGGCAAAAATGGTCAATATTTTGACCAAAATCTGAAAGTCTTTAGAAACTTCCCTGAGATCTGCATGAAAATAAGGAGAGCCTGTAACCCAAAGCAGCCCCTAGCGCAGTGCTGGGAACATGTGTACAGGAGTTTTAGGTTATTCCGGTAAAAATCCAGGCATGGAAATTTTCATAGTGGGGATTATGACCCTGTATTTCCTCCCCATGGGAATTTTGACCACAAATTCCAACCAGGAATTTCCTTAACTAACCTGACATGTCCCCACAGAGACCTGTCATTTCAGCAAACTGCTCCTTCCAACCAAAAATATCTTGCTGAAAATTTTTCAGACAAATTTATTCTATACACATGATTACTCAGAAGTCATATTATTATATGAGACATTTTAGCAGATGCTTATTAAAAAAAAAAAAAGGTCTTTTCCACAAATCAGACTGCCCCAGGTTAATACAAAACATGATTATAAACTGATTTTATTAAACTAATTCAAAGGACTGAGTGGACTTTTTCATTTCAGTTTAAACCAGCTCAATTTTGTTCTGTTTTAATATGATTAGGAACCTGCCATGTTCAAATAGAAATCAGAGCACCGAAACGGGGTAGCCAAATTGCTGCCAGCCTGGGTGATGATAAGGCTGATTCAATCAATGCTGATAACAGCCAAGGGTCATCCATGTCCCTTCTGAAGGTCCCTCCAGGATTAAGGCATGCATGCATTGGGAAGGATATTACTCTTTATTTAGTACAAATTTTAACATATAACTAATATAATAATAACCTAAATGCAAATAAATATAATTAAACTGGAAAGACATCCGTATTACCATTAAGAAAAAGTCATTTATATCTTTTTTTTTTTAATCTCTAGGTGGGATCCCATGTTTCCAGTAAAATTCTTCCTCCTCCAGCTAATTCTACTTGGCAGGATGGGTTGAAATATCAATGCTGGGCCCATCCTATAAATTCCTCTCATTGAAGAGAAGCTATCGGGTATGCTTCAAATTCATCTGAAGGACCCAGAAATTCTCCATCGATTTCAACAAGCTTTGGCTCAAGCCTTTAATGCCCTGTAGCTAGCTTTACAATGCAAGACGGACTGGAAGGGTTTTCACTGATAAGCCTTCTAACAACAGTCACTATGCATTTCCCAAACAAATGTGCTGAAAAAGAGTCAGAGAAATAGTCACATAATTGTTGATAAAATAACAACAACAAAAAAAGGCACAGGAAATATTTGTTATCCTTATTTATTTGATAAAGAAACATAATAAATTTGAATTTTTCCAGGTACAAACAGCTTAATAAGTCCTATGATATTGGCTGATATTTTCCTTGCTCTTTTCGTAGCTTAAGTGATTCATGTGGTAGCCATTATTGAACAAATCAACCGAAAAAATGGCAGCACTCACCATGCTTATAGACAGTGTGGGCCAACTATGGAGCTAGTGTCTTTAACTAAATCACTGCACCCGGAGGCTGTGTCATTGCTAGATTCGGATCAGCATCTCCATTAATAAAGATCTGCAAGTGAGGTTATTTGAAGTTTTGGAGGGGAGTTCTGCATACCACACAAAGATACCATTCCCTCCTCAGCTCTAAAGAAATGTGCCCCAAAACAATAGAAAACCCAATAGAAAACCAACCTTCCAGTTACAAAGGTTTTGAAAGTAATTTACAATTCCATTTTAGAAAGTTGCACTGTAAACATCTATAGTTAAGACCCTCTTTCAGATTTTTTTTGCATTGTGGTTTTTTTTTTTTTACAGGTTTTTGGGTAGAAGACAGAACCATTTGTAATTGCATCAGTACTGTAGGGTCTCACAGCAATGACAATAAAATGTTCAACGCAAGGGTGAAATGATCAGAGGAAGAGCTCTTCTCTCATATAATCAGTGACCAGCTAATCGTCCCATTACATCCTGTTCATTACTGGGTCTGACTCTTAATAATAATAATAATAAGTTGAATATTTTCTAACAGAACTTAAAAATAATTAAAATATTTTTAAAAGAGTATGATCAACACCGCACTGCTGAGCACAGGCTGGCTTTTTCCTTAGGAGGTTTTGAACAGTTTATACTGAACGTGAAAAAATCAGATAAGAAATGCTCCTTTTTCTTAGTATTTTTCCCTCTTTTTTTATTCTAAAGCTTTGAAAGGAAAATAATTTTACCAGTTGTCAGCCAATAAATGCTTATTCAGCAAGTAATGAATGCACTATTTCCTAATTAAATAGTTTCATTATAGGCAGCAGCTCGTTGCTAATGATCAATAGATCCCATTGAGAAGAAAACATTTTAATCAGTAAGTTGTGTCCTCTGAGTGTCAGCCACTCTATAAAATCACAAGATACATATATATGTATAGGTATATGTATATGTGTGTGTGTGTATATATATATGCATATAAATATAAAAATCGCATACTCTTTCTGGGTGATATGTACAGTCAGAATAACATTACAGCATAAATACACAGGGAATCTGTTTAAAGTTTCTCTAATTTGAGAAGCTTTGAGTAATTCTGTTTTTTGGAGGGGGGTTGGAGTGGGGAGGGAGGAAAGAATAAAGAGTATTTTCACTTTAGGGAACGCAGAGTAGTTCCCTGAAGTTAGAATCTAATTACATACAAGATTTAAAGGCAACAAACTCCCCAGAGGAACAGCCCTATGTTATACACCATAGACATGGGGTTAAAAGGGCAAAAGAGCATGATTATAATAATACTTATATAGTACGTTTCATTCTCTTATAGCACTTTGCAACCAGAAAGTCTTACAACACCCCTGTGAGGTAGGTAAGTATTATTATCCCCATTTTACAGATGGGTAAACTGAGGCACAGATAGGTTAAATTATTTGCCTAAAAATCATGTAGTAAGAATCAGGAATAGACCCCAGGAGTCCTGATGGCAAATCCTCTGAATTATCTGGTAGACCACTCTCAAGTGAATGCCTGAGACACCTCTCAATGAATGGAGAGAATATATTAGCCCATATTTACATGGATACATCGTCATCCTTTTGACATGTTGTCTTTACATATTCTGACTTATTTAGAGGAAAGATAACAATGGCCATAGATAAACTTCACTGTAACATGTTGCTTTAATTCTTGTTGCCAACCCCATGTGGATTTTGACTCCTTTACAGCCTAGGATGTAACAATGTCAATGACAATACACCTTAAATACATTCTTGATATCTTTGCTTCTCCAAGGTGAAAAGCACAATTACTCTTCCTTAAAGTGCAATGGCTCATTACAGAAATCTCAGGATTTTCCATGAAGTCCCACCAAACCCAAATACAAACAGTCTGAAGGTGAAAAAGAAAGAACTTGTCTGTAATGACGGACTTGTCTCTATATTCCATAAATACCTTCTCACATTCTATCGAGGCTGAAAGTTTAGTAATAAATAATAATCTATGTTAGCGTGTAAAACCTCTAATACTTTTCTACAGCCACACATCACCTTTCACCCCGTTGTCATTTCTTTGGTCTGAAGCTGATGGATACATCAGCTGTAAATATTCCGTTGCCCACAGGAATGAGGATATTTCTATTTTCTAGTAGATGCTTTTTATTGGTTCCTGTACTTCTTGTCCTTCCCCAGTAATCCAGCTGTTCCATCTGAGAAAATGAAAGATGGACACTGACTAGAAAGGATTCAAAACTTCAAAATTTATATATAGATCCAGAGGCAATTCCTTTCCCACATTCTTAATGACACTGTCACAGCCATTCTGCATGGCCCAGTTGGCATTGTATTTAGTAGTAGTAGTAGTAGTAGTGTATTTTTGGAGTAATATTGATGCACAGAGTTTCCAATAAGGCTGCTTAGCTCAGTGTTCCTGGGGAAAAGGTAACCTATCCCACTACCTTAAGAGAAACTTTGCCAGCGTAGACGGTGCTTGGGGGCACTACACACAAACGTGATGCACTACTTCTATGGCGAGTTTGATTGCGATATTCAAAGCAGATTCTTGAAACATACTAAAAAATTAGTCCTTTTATTAACAGTTTACAAACAGAAACCATTACTTTCTAGTTTCCTGAAGGGTAGAACAAGCCATTTCTCTCATTATTTTGACGTCATTTCCTTCTCTGTTTTTTTGTATTTCTGCTGATAAGCAGTTGCAAGTCCCAGAGGGAGGGCTTAATGTGATAAACAGGTAAAATGTTGCTAATTTGATAGTTTACTTTGCAAAAACTTTCCTCTTCAAACGATGGGGATCCCACAAGTTCCTATTACCTTGACTCAGAGTTCATCATGAAGAGTGTAAGGATCATTAATCTCCATGGAAAAAGAGACTTTTTTTTAAGTAAAAAAATATCAAATATAATAAATTTATGAAAGACCATTCACAACATATACAGTAAGTGTTACATTTTGCTACAGCAGCTGTGATTTTTTTTTTTTCTTTTTAGAATGCAAGGTCATACATCGTCATAAGTAAACACACTAGTATGAGTAAGACCTTAAATGAATGTATACAGCCAGGCTTTGTCTGTGGATTAGATATACACTGTGTTTACTGTTTTACAGTCTAGCATATTCATATTCACACCATTGATATAACAGCTATGACCCTGCAAAGATTCTTCCTGTGTATATATAAATATAAATATTGAGCCAAGTCAAAAAGAGCAGGGTCAAAGGTTATATGATTTATTAGACTCCTGAAGTTAAGGGTAAAAACTCCATTGTTTCTTTTGCAACTAAGGTTTAATAAGAAGGCTGCTTCAATCGTTGTGTAGTTACAGCATTACATTCTGTAAACAATATTTTAAAGCATTCTAAGCAAACATTTAAACGATTGATTCCTTATCCCTGTCTGGCGAGAGCAGACAATCTATAGCCTCATTGCTTTTGCTCGAGTCCGTCATCTTCAGTTGGAGATTATCACTCGTACCTCTGGTGACGCTGTCGTAGGATGGAGGGAAAGACGTGGAGGACAGAGTTTCTGATTTGTCTATTGGCCTGCCGTAGTTTTCGTTCATCATGAACGCAATAAGACCCTCCTTCTCGGGTGCATCGTCCTCGAGGATGCTGCTGTCAAAAGTTCTGTGCCGGTACAAGTAAGATGCCTGCTTCATGGAGCGCCGAAACAAATGTCTCCTGTAGGCCCGCTGGATGACGATGGCAGAGACCTCTTCTTGCTTCCGTCTGAGAGTTGTTGTAATTGGTTCATAAGAGATCTTAGATGGATTCGCTGCCATGAACTTTTCTTCCATCTGTATTTTAAGGGCATCCATCTCTCCGGATTCTCCTAGCACCCTTTTTGTAAAAGCAAACAAAATATCCAAGCAATGGATCCTGTCTCCACTGACCATGGGCAGGTCCATTGCTATGAGTTTGATTTTGTTTGGTTTTGCTATGCGCAAAGGTTCTGACAGTGCATCTGCAAAGTCTGAAAGTGCAGAATACTCAATAAACTGAGTGGCTTCAGGGTCAAACTTCTCCCAGATTTCATAGAACATATCAAAATCATCCTCGCTTAGAGGCTCTGTACTTTCCTCAGTGGCTACACTGAAGTTCTCTAAAATAATGGCTATATACATGTTTACAACAATGAGAAATGATATAATGATATAAGTAACAAAGAATAAAATCCCTACAGCAGGGCTCCCGCAGTCTCCCTTCGAACCATTCGCATTCGGTAGGTTTGGGTCGCAATACGGTGGTCCAGTGTTTAAAATAGGGTTGAGAAGACCATCCCAGCCAGCTGACGTTGTGATTTGGAAGAGACAGAGCATGCTGTTAGCAAAGGTTTGGAAGTTGAACATGTCATCAATCCCATGCTCCTTCTTAACGTAGGCAAAGTTAGCCATGCCAAAAATGGCATAAATGAACATGACCAGAAAAAGCAAGAGGCCAATGTTGAACAGAGCAGGTAGGGACATCATTAAGGCAAACAGGAGAGTTCGAATTCCTTTGGCTCCCCGGATGAGTCTTAGGATCCGGCCAATACGAGCCAAGCGAATGACTCTGAAGAGTGTGGGAGAGAAGAAGTATTTCTGAATGATATCAGAAAGTACGGTGCCTTGAAAAGAAGAGAGACAAATGGCAAGTTAGTACATGGGAAAGAATCCCAGGCTTCCCTTTAAAGCTATCAATCAGGATTATGGACAAAATTAATGAAAAGTTCCCCAGATTGGAAAACCCATGATTAGGGGAATGGCATTGACGTTAGTGTTTTCATGCCCATTTAATCCATGCAAACTTTGTTGAGACTATGAGCAAAGTTGTCAATGGTAGTGGCATTTTTATTAAGGGAAAGCTTGTCTATTGGGAATAAGAAACCAGGATCAGCTCAGACAGGACCCAGATGTCTGCAGCTTTTGGTCATGACCCACCTGAGAAGTTTATCTGCAGTGCAGCTGGTCAGAATTTTTCTGATATGACAGTATTTTTGTCTGTAAAATGTTGGACGCTGGTGAGCTGGGCCTGTTTTTCTGAGCCACCACCAGGATGGTGCAGGTTTCTACTGGAAATCCACTTGGTTGGTTGGTTGGTTGCTTATTAATTTTTCCAGTTTCCCTGATGGGCTGGGAGGGAACTAAGGGCTCAGATTGTACTAGCAAGCAAATGAGCTCACACCCCTGTAGCTAAACTCTTCCTGCAGAAACAGAGCAGCTTGGTTCAGATTGTCTAATACCAACAGTCCCTGGCTGCACTGAGCCGTGCCCAGCTCATGTTTCCCAGCCCAGCCTAGGGGAGGGCTTACTGGCATGGCCTAAGTCCTCTTAGACGCTGAAACAACCTGGTTGATCACGAGGCAGAACTATGACCAACGTGAGAGCTCTGGTTAACTGGCTGCTACAGGCATATCCAGAGCATCCATCATCAAAGTTCTGATGGCAGCTGCATGGTAGTCATGCTCCCTGGGTGACCCAAATCTCTGAAATCCAGGTAGTCTTGGCTGATCCAAGGCCCCAAAGCACAGGCTGCTCTCTGGTTCCTGGTGACCTCCTGCATTGGAACATTGCAGGCTCCCTGGTCCACCAGAGAGAATTTAGAGCAACAGGAGCAACAGTCAGTGAGGAGATGGGTCTGTTTTCCTAACATGACACTTTTTCATTCACCTATTCCCGCCTTCAAAATGTAAACTTTTTTGGATGAGATGAATTTCTGACTTCCTTCTGCTCACTGGATCAGTTGATCATCTTCCAGTTGTTACTTTATTTTCAACTTCAATGAAAACTCTTTTGTCAGGATTTCAGATCCATGTTTGACCTGTACTTCTGTAGCACCTAATATACGATCTCTGGTTGGGGCTGCAGGACAGCAAATTAACAATAAAACCGTATCTCTCTGTTTTGTCCCTTGGGTAGATGAGGGTGTGGAGCTCCAGTGACAACAGGGCTGAGAACAGCCAAACTCACTGCAACTGCCCTGAAAGGCTATTTATTACTGATGTAATAAAAAGTAAATAGCAAAACAATAGCAATCTGCATGTGCCCTTTTCATATGTCTTTTTTACTTCTCTGTCTTTGGCCATTGTGCTGAACTGGGCTTAAGTGTATGGTTCGAGTTCTGGACCACGTTTTATTACCATGAATCATTAAGTGTACATTGAAATCAATAGTGTAGTGTGATAAATCTCATCATTTTGCTGATCACACAAGTTATTGTTAGGCACTATTATGTTGTATCATTTAAACATTAAAAAATATGCTTAGGATCCAACTGCCTGAGTTGAAGGTGTATTTTATAGCATGAAGCCTTCAACTTTGTCTAATTAAATTTATGTCTGCCTTTTTAACTTTGGAGTTTGGGTGAAAATCCAGGTTCACCTACCTACGATAGACAGAATCACGACGACAAAGTCAAATATGTTCCAGCCATTGGTGAAGTAGTAGTGTCTCAGGGCCAGCATTTTGAAGATGCATTCCCCAGTGAAGATGGCAACAAAAAGCATGTTGATTTTATGGAGAATGTTCACTTTTTCTTGACTTTGGTCATCTGTTTCCACCATCATGGTAACCATGTTAAGGCAGATGAGAATCATAATGGAGACATCAAAGGCTTGTTTTGAGACAACATCAAAAATAAAACCTTGGTATTTGTTCTAGAGGGAAGGAGAAGATTTAGTTAGGAATTTTGAACCATGTCAAAATGCTCATGTCCTGATTGATGAGAAAGTAGAGGAAAATAGACAATATACATGCTGCTTCTGACTGGAACTTCATAAACTTAAAAATGACAATGAATGGTTGTATGATAGAGTTTTCAAGTTTATTTACTCCTAATGCTTCTTGAAACTACTGAAAAAAGACCCTGGCCTGGGGCCGTGAATTCATTCAATGCAGGCATGTGGCCACTGGCATATGTAAATTGGGTTTTTAGTCAATATTGCAGAACAGTGGCAATTTTGTACCAGAGGTCACTGGACTTGCAAATATTGTCCAAAATAAAAAAAATTAAATCCTAAGTGTCTTTCATCTGGGTGTGATCACCCTTCCTTACACTGGGAAATTGAATTGCATTTATTCTATTAAATAAATAAATATTCAGCTGTTACATAAAGTTCAACTGAATTATGCCATTCTTACCAGTGGCCTTGGGATTGGCTTTTGAGGTTTCTTAGATCCCAGCTTTTTCATTGCGTTATAATACTTTTTCTGTTCTTCTGTCATAAAGATGTCCTGGCCACCTAAGTATAGGGTAAGAACAAAGCTATTACTTTTGATGAAAAGAGCTCCACTGCCCCCATCCCACGTTCAGGGCTGCATCCTCTTGTATTTTCTTATTTCCCTCTTCATGTAGCTTTCATCAAAATATCTAAGAAGGGCCTGATGGGATGCAGTGCTGGGAGCTGCTTATCCCTTGGAGGCGAAGGCAGGAGACAGCAGCGCAGGCAACCAAGGAGGAGCAAGACTTGGATTCTGCCTGCAGAATCCAGGGTGAGAGGGGAAAGCAGAAGGACTTCAGCCCTTTGTTTAGAGCCTACGAAGCAGCGAGAAACACAGCGCTCAGGCCAGGCTGCTCGCCCCTGACCCTGCCTGCACCCTGGGGCAGGGAGGCGATGGGTTGAGGAGAAGGGGTCGCACGGCTGTGAGGGTCGGTGGTGTTCGTGCATGGGGACACCAGGGTGGTCTGCGCCTCTGTGGGAGGGTTTGTGCCAGAGATCGCGTCTGCACGGAGCTGCTTCACTGCTTTCTGTGGGGAATATAAACCCCCAGCCTGTATTTTCAGGGTGCTCAGCTTATAGGGGCATGAGGGGCTGCTACAGCTGTGCTTTTGTAGAAGTCCTGCAAGGTGGCTTCTGTGGCTGTTCTGCCAAGGCTAATCTCGAGGCTAATGTGGCAAAGCTCATAAATCTATCCCTTGCCCTGGTCTCTGCAGCAATCACAAGGCGATGTGTAGCATATGCACTACTTATCTTTTTCTTTTGTTGGTTAAAATTGTCAATGATGACACCAATGAAGAGGTTCAATGTGAAGAAAGACCCAAAGATGATGAAAATCACAAAGTACAGGTACATGTATAAATTACACTCCCATTCGGGCTGCTCCTCACACTGAAAAGGGAAAAAGTGAAAATGTGAAAATGCCACCATCTCTGCACATATCAAAATATTAATGCAGTTAAAGGAAAACTGTCCATTGACAATAAAGATTATGAAACAGGAAAAACAGTGTAACTCCCACTAGCAGAGTCAACGCTCCTTGGTCTCTGTTTGAAGTTTACTACTGGCAGCTGCAATGCCACGGTCATTTTGGCTTCGTTTCACAGTGCTGTCATTGCGATCACACCGCTCCAGAAAGTGCAACTTCAGAACAAATCCTATAAAACATCCTCAGTCTGAATCCAGAAGGGGAAAAGAATCCATTTTATGATAAACCCTAATCTTATATGAACTAATGATAGTTATAAAAAGCAAAAGTATGATCGCAGTATAATTAAATGCTACTGAAAAACACTGTATTTAGAAGTACAATTTTTCTTTTATGAAGGGTGGAAATGAATACGATCTCTTGCTGAAGAACTGAGCAATGCAGTCCGATAGCCTCAAATCACATATACCACATCTGGCAAAAATGCTCAGCTTTGCCCCAGTACCTCCAGGTATCTAACCAAGATGCCAGAAGCTCGCATTTCCCTAAATGCTGTCTTTTCTCATGTGTAACCCATGCATTTCAGTCAGCGGCAAGGAGGATACACACACGTGTACACGTAGTACAAGAATTAATAAACAACATAAGCTACGTTATGCAAAGGTAATTCTTTGTGCCTGTGATGCCATGAGGTTTTTCCACCTCTTATTCCTCCATGTAAGGTTCAGCTCCCTATTACTCAGTTCAGCCTGTCAAATCCCCAGTGCCATATAGCTACCTCAAAAATTAACAGTAAGTTAACAGTAAAATTACCAGTAAGTAAGTGTGATCTTGTTCCTTTAATATTATTAAAAGAAGGAAAAGAGACAACAGGTCCTTCAATAAAAAATAAACAAACCACATGTGATGCAGCAAGGGAAATGCCTTTTTTTTTTTTTTTTTCTGGAAACCTGAAAGCTGACAGGATGCAGGTAAGAACTGGGCAGTCACCAGCACCCAGAGCTCCTTCCCTGCCAGGAGCTCCTCCAGCCTCCTTGAGTGGAGCTGCTGGTTGCAGAGAAGAAACTTGCTCAACACGAAGATAGAGGAAGGGTTGAGTATGTGCGTTACAGGGGAATGTAATTTAAATGCAGTGCTTTTTAAGAGGTTCTATTATCAGAAGTTAGATCCTTGGAAAATATGGCAGTCAACAGGGAGAGTGGAAGAAAGAGAGAGGACAATTTCGGTTTTCGGTAGACTTAACCCCACCCTGGAGGTGCCTCTCTGTGCTGGGAACTTTGCATTATGAATAGATAGATCCGTTGTGTAGAACTGAGGGCTACACTTGTTTTAATCTCAGGGTCGTGATGCTTCAGTAGCAGGTGCAAAAATTGAAGGTCTGCAACAGTCTCAACCAGGGTAAGACAGGCACTGGCAACCTGCATGTGTGTGTGTGTTGTTGTTGTCGAACACCATGAATGCTGGAAAAGTCAATGCAAAAGGAAATGATTCGTTTCCTTGTAGTGACCTACCTCTCGTGAATCCACTGCTGCGTACATAATATCCATCCAACCTTTAAATGTGGCCTGAAAAAAAACCCCACAAAATACATAATTAAGCATATTAAGTAAGTATGTCTTGAAATGATATCATCTCTGTGATGAGTTTTCAAAATGCAATGTTGAGCATGTTCTTCACAGTTAATGAATTGCCTCTCCTTTAAAGCAATATGTATTCATGAGTTTATGTTCATTTAGATACTTAAAATCATTCCAGAACGGTTTTCCCCCAGATTCTCTCATTCACGTTTTCTGATTTTCTGCACTTGTAGGGATAAAACAGAGGTTTTTAAAAGAGATTTTGAAAAGGGGAGAAAACACAGCAATTAAATCTTTGGAAGATTTGACCTTAAGAATTTGAAGTAATGAAGAGATACAGCTACACAGGACAACTCAGTGCTGTCCTGCACACATCTCAGACCAGGTGAGAGGGATCCGGTCCGCATCGCTTGTTCAGACTGACAGGCAGCGACTACGCTGTAGGATCCCGCTGAAGCTTGGATTCTGCCCTCTTTTAAAAGAGGGTAAATCAAGGCAATGTTAAAGCCCAGGGAGCTGCATAAATCACAGCTGACTTGAAAGGAGCAAAGGCAATTGGCATCTGCTGTGAGCCTGGCCCTGGAAACTCAATCTGCTTTACTGTTCGGATATTATTTTTTTTTCAAATCAGGGTTTTAAATTCTTTTTTAAAATTATTTAAACAAGGAGGGATTCTACAGACGTCAGTGTCTCTTACTGGAACCTGCAATGGAGAAAGGGCAGTGACAACACTCCTAGGAGAAACACATAGAAGTGACTTTTACTATTTTGTAGCAAAACCACGACTCTCTGCTCTCACTATATGCCTCTCATTAGATGCAGCCTTATGCCAAACATACCTGGCATTAGGTCTGACTCTGGCTTAAGTCACATTGCCTTTATATTAGTTCTCTGGGGTTGTTTCTCATTTGACTTCTGACCCATTTAGACTTACCCTGGATTTAAAATCAGTGTGAGCAGATAATGAGGCATTTTTAGGTCTATTCATTTAATCAGATTTACAGTAGCATGTACAAAAGATCCACACTCAATATTTTTTGCATCCTGCTGACACTTAGGTTGAATTTTCTCCTGGTCTGTAAGCATGCAATTCCAGATAACACTAATAGGATTTTGGCCAGTCATTCCCAGGAGAAACTCAGACATTTGTGTTGAGCTAGGTACATCCAGCGGTTTTAGAAATGCTCCATTATACATCCTGTATTATTAAATTAAATCCTGGAGGTAACTCTGCCTTCCCATTTCCCTCTGAAGGCTACTGAGCCAAAGGAAAATGTCGTACAAGGGGTCAACCATATTTCTCATGAAAGTATTTATAAAATAATGTTTGAAAGGTTACATTCATTTTTATCTACTGGTTGAAAGAGATTAAACCCCCAAAATAAGAACCCTTTGGAAAATCTATTTCATGGTTCTGTGTATTAAAAAACACTTTGGTTGTAAAATGTTTACGTGAACGAACAGCAGTTTTATTGAAACAAATAGTTATTTGAACCTGTCATGTTGATCCTCCTTAACTGTTCTATTTTGTTCCTTTTTTGCTGTTCTCTTCCTAATCTGATGAAAGATTTTCTGGTGTCATTACAGTCTCTTGCAGCTTCCCGCTCAAAGTGCCATTCAGGAAGGGTGGACGGGATGAAACAAGAAATCTTTTCCCCGTGGCTCAAAACGATACGACCTTAGCCTGTACTTCTCTCCTACTTGGGAGGAAATCTTTTCTCTTGAGTAGCTGTTTTACCCCTCAACGTGTACCACACACATGAGAGACTACTGCGAGGCACAGTGGTTTATAGTGATGACAGATGATGAAGCGATCTGACAAAAATAAATATTAAGAGAACGAAGTACTGCGATTTTCTGGGTTTCCCAGTTGTCCAGAAGTAAGAGAATTAAAAATCTACAGGGCTTCTGGGAAGCTTCCCTAGACACTTCATCTGCAGAGGGTAAAAGGTACTGAGAATGAAAGAAATATAACGCTGGGGAAAGAAATTATTTATCTGGAATTAGTAACCACTTACACTCTGGATAAGGAAGTGACAAAATCTTCATGGGAGTGTTTGTGATATTATCCTGCCTGGAAGCTATCCAGAGAAACACCATTTTCTACTGAAACTGTCATGTGATGAGATTATCTACTGATAAACTCATCTTGGGATGGGATTACATTTTGTTATTTGACTGGTGGTTAGAGCTGCAATGCAGTAAATCGGTGGGGAGGAGGATAGGTGGGATGGCACTAGCTGCCCTCAAACCATTTATCGTATAACCGAACGGTGCCTTAAAATAAAACGAGCCTTTAAATCTGTGAGGGGGATTTTTTTTTCTAGAAAAAGACTCAATAGTGCAGTAAAAATGGCTGCTTTTGATGGCAGAAATACTGGTCTTCACATTTTTAAGACGTTTATTTAAGCATTACTGTTGGTGAGGGGAACTTCTTAAAGCTAAAACGGAGCCACCAACAGTACAGCCAAACTACACCTTTTTAAGGCGGCTATGCCAGCTCCACTATCTGCTGGCTTTTCTGTTGAATTTTTCAGTTTGTTCAATTCCATCATAGCAGCAATTGCACAATGAACTTTTTTAACGTTTGTTTTGCATTAAGACGTTGTGCTGGGGAGGGCACTACCGAGCATCGGACCCACCAGAGCTCCCCAGAGGTCTGCACTGCGCTGGGCTACGTGGGCTCCAAGGGCACTGCCTCTGCTCTCCTTGGATTTCCACCAGTAGTTCTTCATGAGAGTACTGCTTACTCCTGATCTTTGGACACATGGAGAAATCTACCCTGCTGCATCAATTTATGGTTTGTTCAGAAGCACAGATTTTTTTCACATTTTGCTTCCACGGTGAAAGTAAAATCTAGCATTACGGTTTACAGAAGTGCAAGAGATCATGTAGCTCAGTAACTTTAGACACACGCCGCCGTCTCATGACCATTTTGTAGCTGATTTATGAGCTCAGTCATGACTTTGAACCTGGCATGAGGGGTCGATTTAACTCTATAGCTCCTGATTGCTGTACTGTCTAGGAGCGCTTCTGTTATCTTCCCATTCCTTCTCTGGAGTCCCAGAGTGACAAAGAGTTGTAGGACATATTAGATGTAAGTCTGTTACTGTCTAAGGAGAACATTTCCAGGCAATCCAGATGCTGCAATGAGAGATCACTTGTTTTCTTGGTGTTCTTCAACAGCTTGTTAAAATTTCAAGATCCATTGCAAAAAAACACGTGGAGGCGATCACAACATGAAGGGAAGGATTCTGCAAGGGAAATGCAAAACTCCTACTGGAAATTTAAGATATTTCTTTGTTCAGCTCAAATACAGATTTACAGAGCATAGGTGCTACGATCTGCAAAGCAATTCTGGGAATATAGAAAAAGCATTACTGAAGCACTGGGTTGTAGCAATAATTTTCTCCTAATAGATTAGGGTGTTAAAGGTGTTAAATCCCCAGAAGAGTGAATCATCATTCTTGCAAATTAAAAAGTTGTGATAAGAAAGATCTTTTCCTCCCCATGAATGAGGCATTTCTCTTGCTTGCAGAGTGAGCAGAGACTACCTTCTATTTTAGCAATCTCTTGTGAGGCAGCACATTTGTGAGTTGGAGAAGCTTGAAACCTGGCTGACCACTTCACATGGATGTTTTCTCAGACGCATTAATTCAAAATGGCATCTTCAGAACAACATGATGGATCCTAAAGGAGGTAGTAAAAGCGCAGAGGATGCTTGAGGAAAGTTTCACGCAGTTCTCAACTACACTGTCAGAAAGTTTGCCTCTGGAGAGTAGTAAGCCTTGAAGTTTTCATGGTAGCAACTTTTCATTTCTTTCAAGGATGCTGTAGAAGTGAAGACAGAACATTAGGCAGACACATTTGTTTTACGTATTTCCATTTGGATTTTCAGACACATTCAGGCATCCAAAGGTAACTTCAGAGTCATTTAAAGAGTGTGTTGCAGCAGCTGAACATGACAACAGTCAAAAGACAAGTCCCACTTAAAAGCTCATATTTTTGATCCCGGAGGGTTTTAACCAAAATGCTTACCTCATCATTGCTACGCACTGTCGCAGCGTGCACAAAGATGGATTGGTGTGTCTGTCTCTTTAGGAGAGCTGAGCTGTTAGCTGATCCCCTGCGGTCCCGACGGTGGTTTGCCCATGAAATGCGACTCCACATGGAGGGTTATTTGGCCAGGAGCACCTGTAACCAACACTCCTCAGCTGGAGTCGGGCACAGGACAGCCAGATGTTTGGGCCCCTTCTCTGTGGGCGTCATCTTTACACTTTATTGCCTAAGGCTGTTGTTAGCAGCGGACAGAAGTGCTCCAGGTGCAGGATGAAAACTACAATCAGTCCCCTAATGGCATCTGGCTCCTGCCCTTCCTCCTGGAAGCAGGAGCCAGCAGCTGCCACGGAAGCGGAGCAAGGTTTTAGGGCTCCCTCATTTCCTGCCACAATCAGTTTGTCCAGCCCGCGCAGGCTGTACGTTTACAGCACTTCTTTTGTACTTCTGCAGCTGGAAGCCTACTTCTCTGCTACCCAACACAGGATCACAGTTTTGAAAGAAACCTGCAGGGTCATTGAGTCCATTTTCAGCTGGAAGAGAGCAGTACGAGACCGTCCCTTTGCAAACGTGCCGAGATCCACCTTACGACCAGTTATATTTTTGCTGCCACCACTGCTCCCAAGAGAAGGCAGTCCCACCTGCTGAATGCGACCAGTATCACCAGGGCCAAGTGCCCAGGAGCCGATACTGCAGAACAGAAGAGACTGCTTCAGGATATGCCTTAGGCAATGCCAATTTATGAAAAGTTGCAGATTTTTAGAAAGTTGGAGCTTGAGTCTTGTAGAAGAAATGGTGAAGGAATAACTACTATTCTGATGGAGTTTTTCACGAAGTAACCTAGGCAACTGTGATGAAGTCATGGAGGAGGTAAGAAGCTTCAGGTAAGGCACAGTATTTTTGTTCAAATGGTATTTGAAATTTTTGTTCAACTAGGTTGGATGTTTAAATAAAAGACAAAGAAAGCGCTATATAGAACAGAAAATCTAACGAAAGGCTTTCAAAGTGAATTAATCTAATCTACCCTGCATGAGTGAGCTGAATATCATAATTACATGCAAAAGATAAAAGCTCTTGCTGTCAGCAAGTTCAGCTTTATGTCATGGAAAGAACCAAAAGTGGTTGTGCCCATTCTAACCTTTCTGCTTTCCAGAGAGTATGACAGCAAAGAGTCGATGGACAGTGGTCAGAAGATCTCACACTCAAGTGTACGTGTACCAGGAACAGGGTACATAAGGATAAGCATTTTTACAATAAAGGAAAGCTACTTCATGAAGCTATTTCATGCATCTGTGTCAGAGAAAAAAAGATCTGGGAGAAAGCATATTTGCATCACGGGAAGGAGAAGGGCTGGCAGAATTGATGGGTACCCTACCACATTGCAAAGGGTGGATGTCTATATGTGACAACTGAATTGAGGTCCCACCATGCAAGTTTTTATCGCAGAAGCAGGGAAAGCCATTACAAGTGCTTCAAGACTATAACCTCACTGTCCAAGGATGTAACCAGTTTCATCTCTGCACACACAAAATGCAACGCAATAAACACTCCTAGTGCATATCCAGCCCTCGTCATCTCCAGGCTTCAGAACAAATTAGGAACAATGGAAGTAAGTGTCATTACCACTATTTCACATGGGGGCATCATAGAATTGAAACACAATGCAATCTGTCTAAAATCACTCAGCGGTCCAATGGCAGAGCCTGGACAAGAAGATGGAGTCTCCTGTAGCTCTATCCATTAGGTTGTGCTGCGTCACAACACAGTAAATCTCTGTGCATGCAACCTGTTCATCCATGTTTTACATTTGCTGCTGAAAAAGGTTGTAAAAGTGGTTTGTTTACTTCTGTCTTTATAGATCAAATATTGCCATCATCTTTGAACCTCAACAGCCTCTTCTCTGATATGGTCTCGCCACCTTTCCAGAGAGACCAGGCTGTATAGAGTTACAGCAACCTGATCACCACCAGGTTTCATAGTTAGGTTCAGTCTGACTCGTTACGTTTAGCAGGTGGAAACGAGGTGAGGAACCAGAATGAGAGGCACCAGTGTCCTTCCTGAACATGTCCATGGAAGGTGAGTAGAGGATTGTAAATTAAGATTCTTCTGTGACTCCAGTCTTATGCAATAACTTCAGCTGAGTAATTGACGGTACTGTAACTTCATTTTTTCCCAGCAGGGTATAGTGAAGTCCCAGGCAGTTCAGGAAGACCAGTGCACTCTGCATGAACATGGACATGACTTCCTGGACCATGACTTTTTGTTTCTGGAACTGAACTTTGTTCTGGATTACAATGACAAAATGGTCATTAATTCACCTCAATAGTGCAATCACCTCCCAGAGGACTACATTAGCGATGCACCAGAAACTCAAATTAAAACCAGAAGCTGCCATAAATATCTCTAGGCCAAATTAATACACCAAATATGTCATATTACCCTTGAGAAAAGGCATCCCTCTGATAGGTAAGGCTGAAAAACCCAGAAAATCATAGAGGTTAACCTGAGCCTTTAAGCTGATGATTTCAATGGGAACAAGCAACATTTGCCCATTAACTTAGTTTCTGGTGGTCACACTTACCACTTGTAGCAGAGCCAGGTACCCAGCACCAACATTATCAAAGTTAACTTTAACTTTCGTCCAGTAAAACGTGCCTGACACGTTATAGAGTATACAGTCACTCATGTTGTTAATGATTTTAGAGTCTAAAGGCATATCTCCTTCTGTCTTATTAATGCACTTCCCAAATTTCCCAGCAAACAGGTTCACTCCCATGATACTAAAGATAAGCCAGAAGATGAGGCAGACGAGCAGAACATTCATGATGGAAGGGATGGCTCCCACGAGGGCATTGACCACCACCTTCAGAGAAATGGGAGAGAAAAAAGCAGAATTAATGTCAGCACTTATACAGACACTTTGCTACCAAGCTGTTGTGCACCCTTGATTAACTAGGCTGAACCTTCACATGGTGACAGGTGAATAACTACAAACACCACCTAAGGAGCCAGACAACCATTAAAGACTTCACACATGATTATTTTTTTCCTTTTGTAGTTGAAGAGCTAATCTGTTGGCATCCCACCCATGAGATGGTGTTTTTTCAAGAGGAATCTTTTAATTCAGGAGCAATCTGCAAAGTCATCATGACCTCTCAGATCCTACTGGATAATACACTTCAGTCAAACCATCTCTAATAATCATACCATTAATTGGAAATGCCTGGGGTATATCACAGCGTCTCAAAATAGACCAAAAAAGATTCCGGAAATCTTCTACTGAACTCAGGCCTCCATAGTCCTTGGGATGTGAACCCTAGCTGTTACGAATTTTGCTTGTTTAAATAACAACTGAGACATACTGTACTAAACCACCTTCCTCTGCCTGCTCAGTATGCATGATTACAATGGTGAAACCATTCTAAATTAACAAAAAATGCATTATTTTTTTCTATGACATGCTGTAACGTTCCTACACACCAACCCTGGCAGGGCTGTAAAACCCTGTAAAACCATACATTTTCTGAGGGAAGCACGTTATCCCAAAATGTAGTTTTCCCCTTCCTGTGTCAGCAGATTTCTCCATATTCACAGCTTTTGGAGATGCTGCCATTGCGCAGCCCAGGCAAGGCTGACAGCATCGCTGCAAATCGCCACGCTGTATGAATTTGTCTCCATCTCTGCCTCATGCTTTGGAAATTAAAATCTGGTAGGCAGACGCTAAGCTCTTCCTCTTCTCCAGCTACATTTCTGAAACTGAGACAAGGTGATATTGATCCATAAAAATTAAATTTTATTCAATTGTGAATCTGATTATGGAAAATGTCAGCTCTTGTTTTCTCTCATATTAGTGTCCAATTTTCTGACAAGCTAATAATGTAACATTCGTTTCCCCATCATTTTTGCATTTCTGAGGAAGAAAAATACCCGGAAGAGTGAAACGGTTTTCATGCATGTATAGCAGCAGCTTAATCTACAATATACAATACAAAATTATGTAGATCTTTCAAAACGCAGATTTATATTTTGTGCATTTATGAATGAAGCTAATTTTCACACAGGAAAAGCTGCTTGACCAATTTTTTTTTTTTCTTCTGTATAGGACTATTGCTGATGGCTTTTCAATTTCTTTCCTTTTTTTTTTTTTTTTGCTAATTTTATCTTTTCGTTTTGGATGTTAATCAATTTCTAACTTCATTGTTTTAAGACCAAATTTACTGTGTTAACCAAAATGCCCAATAATTTCCAAATCGAGGGCTTCTTTGGTTATAGCCTCAGCCCTTGTCAAAGTAGCTTTTGTTTGCTGCTGTGTGGGACAGTAATTTCGTTCAATTTTAATCCGTGCAGCACGAAGCCACTGCACTTATGTCACATACGCTGCTGAGCCCAGCTCCCACCCGCGAGCCCTGTGACAGGACGCAGAGGTCCCGGTTTCAGCAGTGCGAGCGACGGCCGTGCCCGCGTCCTGCTTTTTTACTTCTGCTGAATTATGTTCGATGGCGTGTAGATAACAACGCGCGGCATGAGCCTGGAGTAAATCCTGCAACACCTCTCGGAATGAATTATTAACAGGGGGTTTCATTCTTCTCTCACTGCTTCTGCTCTTACACCAGCGTGACGCCGTTTGGTCTGCTGGAAGCACTCCTGATTCACACTGAGGCGAGTGAGAGGACTTAAAGACCTGAATACATAAAGGCAGGTTATTATCGTAAATTCGTGTTAAAAGTTCAGCTGCAAATCTTGCCACGGAAAGGGATGAATTTCTGCTGCATCTAGGAACAGCAACATTTATAGCCGTGTAGAAGAAAAGCTTTCATACCACTTGATTTCCATCAATACCTTTATAGGAGAAACCACCTTCCAGGTCACTTCTTTAGGGACAGCCTGGAAACCGAGCCTCCCTCTGCCCTAACCCACAGTGGTGCAAATCTACAGCCCGTGCCTGGCCCCCAGCTCTCCTCATCTCATGGGCCACCTCCTCAGCTGAAGCTGACTCAGAATTTAAATCCAGAGCAGGCTCGCACAGCGCGTTACCTCTCCCTTTGCTACAGCAGAGCCCACCAGACTTCCCGCAGCAATTTCAGTCCCGGGCTATAACTCCCAGCCAAGCCTGGGCACAGCTTTTTCAAGGACATCTAATTTACGGTGTCACGATTTCAAATAACAGACAAAAATTTTATTCTTAGGTAATCTATTCCTGGTGCCCTTTGCCCTTGCCGTCAGAAACAGGTGCTGTGTTTTTAGGTTGAATTTGCTGAACTTGAGGCATCTGCTGTTAAACATCTTCTCCTATCATCCCTGTCTGCACTGCAGGCGACTTAGCGCTGAGCTTTGGGTAATTAAAAAAACGGAACTTCTTTCTAACTGTTGTAGTTGCTTCAGATTGCCAATCACACTGCGAAGACTCTCGCTTTTAACACCCCATTCGCACCAGTTTGCTGGAATTCCCGTATTGAAGCACTGCCCTCTCCCTCTGCTTGCTGGGTCATTTCGCTGCGTATTGAGGGAGTGCAAGAGTCACCTCATTTATCAGACCTGCCCCAAAGAACGTGTCCTTAGGATCCCTAAGTCCTTCTTAGCTGCTGTTTTCCAAGAAACGTCCCCCGGAGTGACCTACTTTCCTCCTACTTTCCTGAGGTGTACGATGTATGTGGTTTTATTAAAATGCATGTTGTACCATTATCTGCTTTTCACTGTGATCCAGATCAGTCAGTATATGTATATAATTCCCTTATCTGTAATATCACTTACTACTCCACTCACTTTGTCTGTTGTCAGCAAAGATTTTATATTTTCTTCCAGATGCTGTTAAAGTCCAGATTAAGGACAGTTCTTATTCTGAAGGATCCCTCACCCTGAGACACTCATCACCGAATTTACAGTGTCATCACTGCTTACAATTAGTTTTCGAGATCCATCACCCATTTAAAATGAATTTGAAATATGTTTACTCGGCTTGGTGCAAAGCTCGTGTTTTCATCACAATGTCCCATGGTATCAGATTCCTCTCTGAAATCTAAGGATATTATATCAGCACAGTTACCGTCATCAGCATAATTTGTAATCAAATCAAAGGACCATATCAGTTTTACAAGAACTATTCCCATGAAATCATGCTAACTAGCGTTAATTATGCTATTTCTTTCCTGCATGTATCTTGTAGCAGCCTCACCATGACTTTGCCTAGTATCATTTTCACGTTAAATGGTCTATCATCATCCCACTCATCCTTTTAAAGTACTCCAATAACCTCTCTTGCTGGGAAGCAACTTGCAGGGAACTGGCACCTCTCAAATAATTCCCTGATGGACACCAAATGAGGAGACATGGAAGACTTCATGATTTGGGACAGGCAGACCTAAGTACACTTACAGTGGGCTCTGATATGGCCTGGAAAGCTGAGGGTAAGGCAGGGTTGCGGCATGTACATGGCACCCCCAGGGTCTCCAGTAACCGTCAGGTGGGATACTGGTCTTATGGGGGTCTTTTTGGGGGATGGAGGGACAGGATGGCAACAGGTTAGACTTATTTTGCAGACCTCTCATGGGATGGCAGCTGCTGAGACGTGTCAAGGACTGAAGTCTGATGGTAACAGGTCCTCTTGGCCATCCAAGTTCTACTCTGTGCCTTTGCCTCAGGACTAATAGTTTCCAAAATTTAGGTATGTCGTCAATGAAATAAGTCTCTTACTGCAGTATAAATGAGAACTTTTTTGCTCCTGTTCTAGCCACGCAGAACAGTTATTCAAGAAAAAGACATTATAATAGAGCAAACTATTATTATTTTCTTACTGTCAGTGTTTGGTTCTCAACATTATCATTATTTAATCCACCTCTGTGCTGGCAATTTTCCTGTGCATTTTCAAGCATATAAACTCCTAATAATAAAAGGTCTAACTGTCCCTAGTCGTGTTAAGTGTGGTTAGACAAACTAAAAATAAAATGATTTGATTTTCCAATAGCACGTATTCTCAATTACACTTTATCATGGTTTACAAGCTAATTCACTACCTCTGATAGCTCAGAAAGAATATAACTCAGCTGCAGCAATGGTACAGGGAAGAGAAGGGGTGTTGAGTCAGGGACCAGGGGGGCCTACAAGTATCAACATGTTAGGAAGGAACTTGCTGGGCTGATGTGTATGTCTACGCCACATAGGAGCTTCCCCAAGGCGGACTCTTATCAGATAGAGATGTAAACCTTTTCATGCTATTCCTTTCCTATTTCAGTCCCGCTTTTCTGATGCTTTGGATTAGCCTGCCCACTTCTTTTCAGTTTTGAATCCAATTTAGATAAACTGATGCAAAGTCATGAGTGAACATTCTTATGTCAGCTTAGAATATGTTACAGGTTTCGCTTGAACTTGCAATTCCACCAGTAGAAGCTAAGCCTTCATAAGCCAGATATAAATTGATTTGTGAGAGTCCGAGCACAAATCACTTTGGTAGTTAAACTAGTGCAGCTTTTGCTGATATCAACGTTTGCTCAATTTACATATGTTTAATAAAGACTTGGAGTGAGGTCATCAGATGACTTAGGAGTGAGAGCTTTAATTAATGTCAGTAGTGCAACATCACTTTGTGCCAGCTGAGGATCTGCAGTTTGCTTTTGTTTTATTTTGTGAATAACCTTTAAAATATTGCCCATGTTTGCTGAAAAGAGTGTGGTAAACAAAACAATTCAGGTTTGGGCGGCCAGATGAACAGAGCCTCTTGAACCTTTTTGTTTTAGTACTAACGCAGAGGAGAGCGGTCTGCAGCTAGGTTTGTCTGATCTTCAACCACAAAAATAATGTGATTTAGATAATCACAAGGTCTGTGGGACAAAGCCATAGATCCCAGTTCTGGTCATCCACAGAACAGGCAAAGCATGGGTACAGGGTTTTCATAAATTGCTCTGTCACCATATTTCCTGGGTTATCTCGGTGGTTAGGCTCTCGAGCCTTCAGTCTGTCTTACTGCAAAGATATTGCAATGAGAACAGTTAATTACTAGCAGCTCAGTGCATGAACTACACATTTTAGTCACTGATGATTCAGACTAAAATTTTGTCTGCAGGAAAGCTTTACCCTCAATAGACCTCAGCAGGAAAGCTATAGCATTTTTCTTGGGATTGTCGTGGTTTAGCCAGACAATGTAAGTAGTTTTACGTGTAATTTTGTCACAGATTTGCTTTCTCTTGCTATGCAATCTGAAAGATTAGCAGTAACGTTGGCTCATACAGAACACGGTCGTCATCATTTGCAAGTCATGCACGGTGCAAGGAGTTAAATAAAGTGCTTATCTAGACAATAATTGATTAGTGAAGCAGGTAGGCTTAACAAATAAACGGGTGTGCTGTGTGGATAGAGCCACGCCGGCAAAGGAATACGGAAGTAAAAGAGATGGATGCACAAGATGGAGCAAAAAACACAAGGTACATGGTTTTAATGTTGATCCTGACATTCCATATTAAAACTGCAATCTGTTCAAAGAAAGGATTTTATATAATCATTCATTTGCTTTCCCTATATTTAGCATTTCTAATTTTTGTTTTAATTATTAGTGAAAAAGTCTTTAAGAACTTTCTCAGTCAGTCTCATTTTAATACATGTCAAAAGCAGGGAGCAAACTTGTAGCTTAGTTATTCCCCAGATATGCCTTATAATTGAGAGGTAATTGTTAGCCAGATGCTTCCTCGGCCAAAAAGCTGTTTTTTAAAGCACAATATGACAAGTGAGGCAGCGGGATTAGCTTATCATTAAATCCACCAGAGGATAAAGCTGTAATGATACAATTGCAATCAAGACAAAGGAGGGATTTCTGATTTTCTTGTTTTGATACAGCATTATCATTCATTTCCTTTGGCAGACAAAATGAAGACAAAACCACATGCAACTGTTCCCTGTTACATGCTTGATGGCACACAGTTGGGCTTTGATCGATGCTTTATCTATTCTTACCCTCATGCCTTCGAATCGTGACAATGCTCTTAATGGTCGCAGGGCTCGGAGGGTCCTGAGGGATTTAATGGGGCCCATCTCAGAGTATCCAAGTGTACTGGCTATGAGGCTTATTAGAGAGACCTGAATGGAGACACAAAGCAAAAATCCAATCTGTAAATACAGTCCTGTCATGTTCCTTCTCTTCTAACTTTCCTTCCTGAAAAGAAATAGCTGGTTAGTTGGAAACAGCTGGAAGAATGGGGGAAAAAAACCCCACCCTTAAATGGAAGCCATTAAATTAGACCAACACAGAAAAAAGGAGGATTTTACATCCACATATATACAGAACTCCTACCAACTCCCAAACCCTTTGTTTCCACTTTAATGCAAAATTTATAGAAATACAGACTTTCAAAGATGTCCCTTTTCTCTTAACTAAGTACACAGGAATCCTCTTAATGTCAGCTTGCAGAAAATGGATAAGAAAGGAGATCACCGTCACAAAATGACCACTCCATGATGCCTGTGCTGTAGGTTTCCTGTACACTCCTCAAGGTGTGTGTATCTTCCACTATTGAAAATATGATAAGTCACATAACTGTTATAATTTAGGGCTTTCTGGAGGAAAGCACCTGTAAGTTCTAACCATTTCCATCAGAGATAAAAGATTTTAGCATTACCATTCAATTACCCATCTTAAACTGATTAGAAACAAGTCTTCTAGATTGCTGATAGACATGACTTTCTGTCATAGACTCTAGAAGAATGATACCAATGACTCTAAAAGCATGACTCTGAATCTGTACTTTTTAACTCTAAGGCACAAAGGAACTTGACAGGTGCTCAACACTGAGGTCCCTACCTCTCAAAGCCTATTTCTTTGAAATAAACTGTCTATCTCCAAATCTGGAGAAAGCACGGAGGGGAGATTACGGGTCAGATTAATAAACACATGGAGCAATTGCATTTTGCATGCTCAGACGACTGAATTCTTACTGAGCAGGGAGTGAGAAGCAAACAGCTCTCCAACACCCCAGGTATCATGCCAATTTGCAGGTATTAAAAAAAACCCCAAAATTAATGGCCACATAATTTTTTTTTTTTTCTTAGAAGAGAGAAGAAGAGACCTGTGCATACTGCTTATCATAGTTCCCTTACTCCCATCTTTATCTGTTTTTGCAGCCTCGGTTGTAGTGGTATCCGATTATCGCACATTCACCAACGTGAGTTGTGCAAAGCTTAGCTAGAAGGAGTATGCTTTGTTGCCATTTTAAAGATAGAACCTAAGTCTAAAAACAGGGATTCTTCTACACTATATAAAAAAATAGGTGCTTAATGTAGAGGGAAATTCTAGGTTCTCCCATGAAGACAGGCAGCTCTGGTGGGAAATCTTCCTGTTCATTTTAGGGTAGGATGATTTTTCCTCTGAACCCCGCTGCTGGCTGACCAGCAAAAAAAAAACAAAACCCATGAGGTTTGAGATAAAGCAGGATAAGATGAGCCTGGTCGGCTAAGTCGCAAGCTGATGTCCTCTATGGAGCAACCTTTCTCCTGAATATGCATTCATCTGTGTACCAGTGCTGTCTGCACAGCTAAGCATCTTTGTAAAACTTGCTCAATTTGTTAAATTATTTACCTATTGATGGGCTTTATTGTGGCATGTGGGTGACAGCAAGCCTAAGGGCAGGAGCTCTCAAAGACACCAAGCCTGAGCTGGATGCAGTGGGCTGGACGAGACTGCCCAGATTTGCAGAGGATGAAGTGGCACAGAGGCTGGCTGTCGTGCTTTAACATGTCACTCTTTAACAAGGTGCGACACAAACTCACCTCCCGTGTACAGACCCAGCGGCTGACGCAGAAGGACGGTCCTAGTAAACACTTCTAAGAAAGCAGATCTGAACCTGTGACATGGTCATGCTAAGAAGCTATTTTAGAGTAAGTAATGGTATAGGCTTGACATATATTCACTACTAACGCTTCTTTCACTTAAGCCCTGCTCAGTCAGTGCTCACAGTTAAAGATGAAAACCTGGGTTTGACTTCAAACCATCTTAAACTCATCTTATATGCTTTCAAACTGAGGCAGCACCCATTTTCTGTCTTCCTTATTTCTTGCCAGCCTTGATTACATCCTGTACTCTGAAGCTGCATTAACATACAGTCCAAAGCCTTCTCCTTTCATTCACTCTCCCCATTGACTTAATGTTGCCTAAATAAGGAGAAAAGGCTGAAGGATTTGTCTAATAGCAGTAAGCAAAGTCATCTTAAAACTGTAATATAATTTGAATTGTTCAGATACCAGGACAGGAGTAACACTGTGGCACATATTTCTGTCTTGGGTGGAAAGTTTAGTGCAGAAGACGGTCTTAACCCCACAGAGCCTTGGAACTCTCTATCCAGGAAGGCTGGAGGTATAAGAAAACAGCTCAGTGATAGCATGCTCAATGATAGAAACCAAGATCTGTACACAAGGGAAGCTCATTCATCTGTAAAATTAATGTAGAGATTTTAAAAAAATTATTCAAATACAGAGCACCCAACACCCTTCTTTGCTAGCTTCACCCACAATGACAGAGTGTCAGGTCTTCTCAAGGTCTTCACACTGCCTTGGTTCATGCATCTGCATGCCTCCTCTCTCATCCTGGATTTATGTGCTGTAACTCCCCTTTCTCTCAAGGCAGAAGGTGTTCAGTTCAAATCCTGCAAGACCAGACTTTGGATCTGAGTGGGTTACCATTTTCTTTAGCGTGCCGTAAATGTCACCCTGAAACACATCACAGGTGCTGTTGTCCTCCTAACACAGATTTACACAGCATTAGATATCTCTTCAGAGGATTAGGCCGTGAAGCTGTGTGATATTTGGCAATGATTTACAAGGCTGGAGTCAGAACTGCGTTTGAGACAACTTGTTTAAATGCTCGGCTGTTGGGTTTGAAGGTATCCCCGTCAAATTTTATTTATAGGAGGATTACTAACACAGAGACTTGTCCATTTGGACTTGATTAAAAGTGACCCGGAAGGCTATTTTTAGGAAAAAAATCAAGCAGTTTTCAAAATTGGTGCTGACTGCCCCACATAATCACACCAAAAGGTGAAGTCAGCTGTTTCTGTTGCTTTTTTTCTTGTTACAAGGCTGCACAGTCCAGAACTGCTCTAAGGTTCTGCTTTGTGCACTGCATGGTATCAGAAACTTGCTGGCACCCAGAAAACACCTCCAGGGTCAACATAATCTCCAGATTCACAACATGGCACACATTTCTTATCTTTTCTCTTTGCAAATAGTTCTGTAGGTTTTTCAGGAAGAAAATACCTCTGAAGAGCAGGCAGTACTGTAACATTGTGGAGAGCAGGCAAATCCTAAGGAGTCACTATTGCTTAGAACCATTTCCCATAAAATGCGCAACCTGCTGTTGGGCTTGAGCTTTCACCTCACCTTCACCTTTCGCATAGCACATGAGCTAACAGGTAAGCTAGAGTCTCTCATCCTTCTGTGCACTGCTTCTGACCCAAGAAGCCTTATAATTGTTCTTATTTGCAGATGCTCTGCTTCTAGCATCTCCCCTGAGGGTCTTTCCAAAACCTGCTAGACCTTACTGAAAGCTGTCACAGCTTTCCATATAAACCTTCCTTACCCTTAACTTAAACAAGTAATAATATCCTCCATGTTAGCTCTAGACTGTTCCTTATCCCCTTGTCTTGCTGTTTATTTGGTGCCTCTGAGTTCCCCAGGACGATGTCGTCACTGGGCTTGGCTATCTAGCGCGAACTCAGTATACAATCTGACCAGCAATGAGGGTCCCTGAGGCAGGGAGTGTTCCTCATAAATCAGTGTATTCAATCCTGCCTCCACGGACCTTAACGGCAAAAGTCTCACCAATCACACAGGCTAGGATTTCATTCACATGGCGGCTCTTCCCTTTTGCTTTCCCTAGATCATCTCAGCAAGGCCCAACAAGAGCTCAGCCGTAGCACTGTCAGCAACTTCCCAAAATTTATTCCACCCTGAAAGAGTGGAAACCCTGAAAGAGACAGCATTTACCTCCCAGCTCAATGGTAGAATTTCCCAGCAAAACTCAGGTCTAGGCAAAGCCACACTGATGTTATCTACAGACCTTGGCTGCTTCTTGCCATTGTAGATGGGCAAGCAGTGTTGAGTTTTCTTCTGACCATGGCATTTAGAGAAGTTTCTTGCCCCTGTTCCTTACTTTCTTTGCCCAGAGGTAGTTTTATTTATCTATCTTTCTATCTATCTATCCATCCAGCTAGCTAGCTACCCATATATCTATATAGATAATATCTATAAATATATTATATCTATATACCTATATACCTTTATTTCTGTATTTATTCCTACATATTCGAACATGCATGTTTATTTTACAGCGGTTTGTATGGCAGCCTCCTAGAGCTGGGTAAAGGGAGAGATAAGTGAACCCCACAGCTTTCATTTTCACCATTTTCAGTGTTATGCTCAAGAAAAAAAATGAAAGCTTTTAAATCTTGTGACTGCATTGAACACTAGAAATACCAGCCATGGGGATTACCAGGCCTGTGGCTGGTGTTCTGAAAGCCAACCTCCTGTCATCTATGTGGCTCAGTGGCATTAGCAGCTCGGGTCTAGAGTGTCCCATTGTATGACATTCATACGTGTTTCCAGGGCAAAATCAAGAAGAATCGATGAATTTAGACTGCTAGAACACAGGCAGTGATCTCTGAAGAGAGGCTAGCCTCACTGATAACTGTTGAAAGTTATTGTTAATATGTTCTAATGAGATTAATGTCTGAATTTCTTAATTATGTTGACAACCCATTACTAGATTATATTTGACCGAAAAAAGAGTCTTACCCAGGAATCAAGATGTTTTTTCAGTAATTGCCACTTTTTGTTTTAATAGCGGAATATTGTTGTTCTTGAGATGAGAAGTAAGACTTATTTGTTTGTACCCAGCTGGCACCCATTTAGTGTCAGGTTCCCAGTGTGCTCATAGTCATTCATCAGTTAACAGATATGCAGCATTTTTTTTGGACAAGTAAAATTGTTCACTATGAACACACAGAGATGAAGTTATACAGTAAGTTTGTATGTCTTCATTACCTGACAGTGACTTAAGAAATCAGTGTTGTAAACCAATGTAAACCCCAGTAAAGCTGTCAGAAGAGAATTTTAAGGCTGCAGAAAAACAATTATAAAGTGGGAGGTGCAATAACGCAGCTGCCTTTCAGCACGCACAGGGGAAACGGTCTTCAATCAAAAGATCACAGACTCTTTTTCCCAAGGAGTTATTGCATTTATAGCAGTAGTGGGGTTCCTTCCTATATGCATAGGTTTTAACAGCGCATTAGCAACCGGCGGCAGCAATCCACGGGGCGCAGCCTTTGGCAGCAGCGTTTCACGTGAGTCTGACAGCATTTCCTACAGCGAGGAGGTGGGTTGGAGCTGGAATAGGGGCTGCTCCTTCATTTTTCGTGTTCCTTCCCACCAGCCTAATAGCACATCGCTGCAGATGACCAGTGGGCATCCGCTGGACTGAGCTGGAAGCAGATCTACGCAACACCATTCAAAGGCAGATACTACTCGGCATAGACTGCATTTTTTAATTAACCCCAGATCACTACTGAGATGAATTAATAGCAGAGCCCGGGGAACAAGGTGTTCTGCCTGGGCAACAGTAAAAATCCTCCTTGGCTGGTCGTATAAATCCTAAAACCCATGAGAACAAGAAGAACCTGTACTAAATGTCTGCCTGCTGCAGCACACAGCTGTGAGCTATACCCTGCAAGCTGCTGTCTCGGGGAGAAGAGGAGAACTCCTTCCCGGTTTGGGCCACAGCATCCAGGGATTTCATCAAATTAACCTGCTTGTTCAAATCAGAGGGGAGGGAGTGGGGAAAAAAAGGACACCCAAAAGGCAACACAGCAGCTGAGTTGAAAGCTCTGGCCACTTATTTAAATAAGCATTTTCAGCTAATGCAGGCCCCCAGTGCTTTCAAATAGCTTTTTACATGCCCCAGGAACACCTGTTTGGCTCTCCCCCTAATTGTGCTTTAAAAAAAAAAGAGAGCTTGGATTACTTTGGATGCCTCTTTTCAATCCAGTCTGGTTTCTCCTGTCCATTGCTGCCAAGGATAACATCTCCCAAAGAGCAGATATTCACAGCCCAAGCAGCAGCCCGGTGTCTTTAAGAGCCAGGCCTGCGGTCCCAAGTTGCTCCCCTTGATTTGAAAAGGAACAAAATTAGGTCTGTAACCCAAATGCAAACAGAGAAATCTACAGGAAAAGGGGAATGTGCAACGATAATTGAAATACATGGACGTTCTTGTTGTCACTCTGAAATATTGTTGGGTGAAAAGGGCTTGTAATGAGGTTGGTATTCCCTTGGCACCTACTATTTCTGAGCAGACGTGTATTATCACCTTATTTTTTAAAAATATCTCTTTACCCGTTCACTCTGACATTGCATTTTCTGCCATATAGGTGCTTAACTGCATGATTGCACCCGCCAATCCAGAATTACATGTTATGAGTAAAGGGCATAAAGGTAAAGAAAAATCTTAAAATCAGGACACTAGAGAGAGACTAAGGTGACCTAACCCAAAATCCCACCTCTGCTACCTGTTGTCTTGAATCACAACCCTCGCATTCAGGTAAAGGCCACACACTCCTTCGGGCTGCTCTGGAGTTAATCCATGGCCTGGAGACGAAAGCGCATCTGCAAATGAGTTAATGAACAGCTCTCCTCACCGGCAGCAGAGTTCATTACTGCTTGTGGAGTGCTCTCCTGTATTATAATACGAGGGGCTACACGAGTGCCTAAATTAATTATACACAAAAATTATCTCCTGGAAAGCCTGGCGCTACTTCTTGTAACTCAGGTAAAAAAGGCTTTCACATCATCCATGCATGGCTTTTTCTCCTGGACAGTTCCTCTTCTTATTTTTTTTGTTTCCGCATCTAATACTCAAACTAAGGCTGTGAAACACCATTAATATTCCATCTTCTCAGCTTGTTTCCTGGTCCTCCTGGCCATCCATGCTTTTAAAGGCAATGTTTCCTCTTCAGAGGGCAGCCTTGCTGCAAACAGCATGTGCCACTCCTCTTGGCTTAAATGCTTTTAAATAAATCATACCTGCATCCTAATTGCCTCCCGGCGGTTTCCAGAAGAACCTCTTCATGTCTCGCTGTTCTCTTAATCTGTCACCTCCTTTACACCTGCTCAGGCTTCTCTAACAACTCCAGTTCCCAGGGCAGATGGCTGCGGATCAAGAATTAAACCTCGGCTAATTTCTGAGGGCAAGTCAAACGACCTGCTGCTGTGAGCTTCATCCAGCGAGAGGCAAAGGGCTCAGCTGACTTACTGATTCCCAGTTTCCCCACCCCACCCTTTCCAAATGGATTTTCAGCTTGTCTCAGTTCACCTTTTCACTTCAAACAGACACCTTTGCCAGACCGCTGGGTCTCCTTTATCAGCACTGGGTAGGGATGGCAGAGGGATCATGGTGACTTTTGGGGACCACATGACACTCCTTGATCAGCCAAACCTTGGCCAAGACCCAAAGTCTTTCTCCTTGTTGCAGCAGCAGTGGCTGCGTGGCTGCAGTTGCCTTGAAAAGTCTGGTATTTCTACCGGGATTTAGAGCAGAAGCATTTCTTCCTCATCAACTACGTACTGCTGCTCATCCAGGCACTGTGCAGAAACAGCCTTGATTTAGGGCAGCTGAAGAGGAAAGACATTCTCCCCTTAATAAAGATCTCCAAAACCTCCACACGATTCATCCCAGGGTACCTTCTTGATGCTGAACGCTGTTGTCAGGAGTAGATGGAAATATGCTTGATTATTATTTATTATTTGAAGATAGAGTTATAATGCCAGGGGTGCGCATAGTGATTACCGAGAGAACATTTCCCTGGGGGCTCAGCCCCATCGACGCTGTTCCATTTCCATTGCAGCCGGTGGGAGTTGAGGTGCTGAGCTGAAGGGATGCTTATTTCTGGGCAGGATTAAGATCAACCTTACTTACATATGACATGAAGAAAAAAAAAAAAAAAGAAGCCAGAAAAAGCTGTTTGGGCCGTTTCCACAAGGTGCTGTTCTGGATTTTCTCCATTCCCTAAAGAATTTGTTTAATCAGGTGTTCCAAATCAATATGAAAAATTTCAAGTTGATGTGGGAAATATGACAGTCAGCTTGAAAATCATCTCTGTTTGGTTGGATTCTTGAACCTGAGTTGATCCTGATATTGTATTGAATATGCTAGGATGGAGAGGGACTCTGAAGAATTACAGGTTCCCCAATTTCTGTCAGAAAGGTCAATGGTACAAGTAGGAATACATATTACAAGTAGGAGTTCTCATCTTAGCACAAAGCACCCCAAAGCCAGTCACCAGCCATACCAGGGTAGGAGGCCAGCACAAAGCCTCTTCATCACTGGGCACAGCTTTCAAGTTTCATGGCAATTCCTTTGATCCCTTACCCACCCAATAAACAATTCCCGACCCTTCCGCAGGCTGCGTATCCAGGAGCTTCCTTCCTTTCTCCACACGTAGTGATGAAGGAGGGGAGGGAGAGGCTGTGATGCTGCAAAGCCAGTGCAGAAATGGAAATTCACTGACGCTATAACCTCTTTCTTCCCCCTCCTCCTGTCACCATTCTCCTGAGCAGCCCCTCCATCCCTGGCCATCCTGGATGGAGCCTCAAGAGTGGTTGGAAGACATTTTGCGGTCTGCAACAGTTGGGGTGGCAAAGGTGCTGGTCATCAGCAAGAGGAACTGTAGGACAATCCTCCTCTGTCCCACATGCAGAACTTGTGGGACTCTGTTCGGAGTGTGAAATACAGTCTACATCTCTGTCTCAGCTCTGATCTTCTGTGCAAGGGAGAACATCACTTTATAAGGAATTTGGCTCTTACAATAGTGGAAAGGGCCAAGCAAGCTGCATGCAAGAGCTCAAGGGTTTGTTCATTATTTTCTTTTTAAGCATATTCTTTTAAAAAAAGGACATTGAAATGTGCTACATCTTTAAATAACTTCGAGAAATGAAAGTGGTTGGTAAACCTAGTTCAGCACAATTCGAGTTGAGATGGGTTTTTTACACCACTTTCAAAAGTTGAAATTCTCCCTCAGTAATTGAAATTCTGCAGTAATTGCAGTAATTCTTCATACTGCAACCGTTTCGTAAGGTGTAGACAGGCAGTGAGCCACATTTACTGCTGGACTTTTTCCCTCACCTTCGTTTACTGTCCCTTCTCCTCCAGCTGCAGCACGCTTCGTCCTGCTGTGCCTTGTCTGAAACCGAGCTTGTGCTGCCGCTTGGCAAAGCCCAGTCGCTGTCCTTTTAGCATCTATGTGGTAACTAACATGAGGTGCAAAGCAAGATAAGACAAGACATTTGGATGTTTTTGCATGTGTTATGCTGAGATAAAGCGTGGAGAGGCAGAAGGGAGATTTACACCATCCACTGACCTGCTAACACACATTAAAACCACTTATCTTCATGTGGAATTTTTTTTTCACTTATCCTGGATTAGACAATATGTAGTAAACCAGACTTTTTTTTTTTTTTCCCTCTTCAAACACAGCTTTCTGGCTTCTGGAGAGGTATCCTTTTTCCTGTTAATCATCTGGGAGGTTTATGCCATCAGCAGAGGCCCAAAAGAATGTGCACTGAAAATCTTCAAAAATCCTACAAGACCATTTGCTTTGAGGAACTGGAAGAAAATTAGTCAAAAAACGAACTCTGAAGTAATAGTACCATGTTGTAACCCATGGATTTTTGATAACTTTCAGAGAGCACTAATAAATTCACTCTTAAGATGCTTCTCCAAGTGACAAGCTCGATTATTTTTATTTTGCCTCGGCTGTATTTTTGTCATTCTTTTCCTGTGTGCTTTTCTGAACAGAAACTAGATTAAATTCACATGCTTTTAGGATAACTTCCCAAGAATACAAATTGGATTTCAGTGCTGTTTGAGAACAACTCATTACAGCAGATTGTGTAATTACTGGTAAAGCAAACAGAAATCACCTTGCTAATCAACAGGGGATACAGATGGAAAAAAACAATTAAAGTAATCATAAGCCATCAATATTTACTTCACACAGAAAGTTTTTAATTGTCACTTAAAGACAATCCACACAAGGGCATAATTTAATTCAATTCAATTTTTAACTAGGGATAGTAAGACTGTTTTAAATTGTTCATCTCAAACTCAAAGATCATTAGCTGCTTCTTAACTCATCTGGCAGTGAAGTATCCAAAGCAGAAATGTTAGAGCTTTCCAGGAAATTATCCTGGAAAATGTAATATCTGTATTTTTTTAACCATTCAGTGAAAATGGTGGTGCATTTAATGAATGAACATCCGTGATCAGTTCTCAAACAAACAGGAAATTTGGCAGCAAACAGGAAATTTGGAAAGCTGCTCAATGCGGAATACAGATGTCCAGGTACAAACCCAGCAGCTCTGGCAAACACCAGGAACATGTTCTGTTATAACTATTCACAATATGCAGGGGGGAAACCTACATATTATTTTACTTTAGTAAAAGCATCCGCAAAATCCTCCCTAGTGGACTTGTTTAATAACTCATTTGAGATGTCTGGCCTCAAAATCCATTGCTGAGCCTTGCTTGAACTATTTTGCAGACAGATCACAGAATCACTAAGTTTCGAAAGGACCAACCATCAACCCAACACCACCATGCCCCCTAAACCATGTCCTGAAGTGCCACATCCACATGTTTTTTGCATACATCCAGAGATGGCGACTCCATCACCTCCCTGGGCAGCCTGTTCCAATGCCTGACCACCCTCTCAGTGAAGAAATTTTTCCTAATATCCAATCTAAACCTCCCCTGGCGCAACTTGAGGCCATTTCCTCTTGTCCTATCACTGGTTACTTGGGAGAAGAGACCAACACCCTCGTCGCCACAACCCCCTTTCAGGTAGTTGTAGAGAGCGATAAGGTCTCCCCTCAGCCTCCTCTTCTCCAGACTGAACAAGCCCAGTTCCCTCAGCAAGACACACTGCTTAAAGCTGTTGCGGGCCCCTGCCTCCGCGGCGGCAGAGCAGGCTCCCTGGGAAAAGGGGTGGAAGGAGCAATCTTTCTCCATGGTGACTCAGCTGGAGAGAAGCTGGTGGGGCATCAGGGCAAACATTGAGAACTAGAGATGATCTTCCCCTCCTCGCTGCAGGATGTAGCATCAGGACCCATTGCTGGTCATGGCTGAAGGGGAAGGAGGCTGCCAGCAGCTTTAAAAAAGCAATTGCTTAAAAAAATAACTTTCCTAAGTATCAAATCTTGAAAGACAGGACAATCTTAGAAAGAATTGGTGGAGAAACCCTCCCCTCCCTTCATCTCTGAAATCAGTAAATGACAATCAGATTTTTTTAAGCCTGGATTGGGACTAACTTTTGGTCATTAAATTGAATCCAAGAGCCGCAATAGAGATCATGAATTTGTGCTAATGGACTTTTGTAGAAAGATGACGTTAGTGCCCATTTAAGAGGGTTTTTCTGTGTATGCCACAGGCAATGAAACTTCGCTGTGACTTTTTTTCTGAGCATTCTTACTAATGAGTTGGGGACTTTACATCCCATTCCTGAGAGCTTTCTTGTGACAGCTTCTGTAGGCTACCAGCCACTCCCCTCTGCCTTCAAAGCATGATCCATGAGCAAAGAAGCTGTTGACTGCAACACCTCCCGTCTTTGAATGATGCTAAGCTCCGGATTGATGCCTTTCCTGAACTGACCACTGCAAGGGAATAATCCATCCCCTGTCAGCAGAGACTGGGACATGGCTCAGAATTAATTGGCTGAAGCTCGAACTAGATAAGCTTAAGATAATATTTATAGGTCAGAGGAAACAATTGAAAGGAACATCAAACATGACAGCAGCGTGCACAACCGGTGGCATTTATCTGCCCCTTGTTTTAAAACCCAACTCTCTCTGCCTGTCGCAGGACACGCCTGGTTGAAAGCAGTTTTCATAAACATTCGTTTTGGATGCGTCTCCGTCTCTGGCCAAGTTCAGACTCCTTGTTTAATCTGCTTTGTCTGAAGAGGTTTTGATTGCATGAATGCTTGGAAAATATCTATTCTTTGTGAAAATATTTGCCTCTGCATCCTAGCAAAGAGGACTGTGCGTGAACACCATTCCTGCTGGTGCTGTTGATGTCTGTCTACACTAGAGGTACACACAGTCTCTGCTTCACCTGAAAAGAGCTGTGGCCTGAGTGCCCACCACCCCAATTCATCTGCATAGAGAAGCTACCCTTGCAGTGTAAAAGGGGGTTACTTTTAGCAGCATACCTGCTATTTGTAGGGAGGCAATAGGTGTACATTAATGCTTTTTGAGCAGTATATCCAAATTTCAGCAGACATTTAAGGCCTCTTTCCCAGGTGCCCTAAGTTGAAATGAGCCTGTATTTTGTGGTTTGATTACTCCTAAAGAAATCTGTTGCAGCATTGTTAATAAGACTTTATTGCAATGTATTTAAAAGCACTCTTTTACAGGTTTGCTACACTAGCACACTTCTTGGAGATGCAGAGATCATCCTCTAGGGATTCTACATCCAGCAAAAATAGCTCTCAGTTTGTGGATTACTGTGTGTTTTGATGTTCAGGCTTTGCAAGACAGAATTTTCTTTAGTAATCCACAATTGTCAGATGGAGCCTTTGCTGTTCCACAGGTCCAAATCAGTGTCAAAGGTCTTTCACGAGGCAGGGCAAGTACAAAAAAAAAACCCAACAAAAAAAACCCCAGCAGTAATATGCTTATACCCCCTCTGGGCTCACTTCCCACTTAGAAATACTGAATACTTGCAAATTTTGAGCAGGTTTTATGAATTATTCACAACAGAAAAAAGATTCTGAGTTGCATTTGTACAATGAGAAAACACAGATGATAGATGGTTTCACATGTCCAATGAAAAATCAACCATCGCAGCTTGAATTTTGAATACCGATACCAAACTGTAATGAATAATTTGCAGATCAGGAATTTTTAAGTGAATAATTTTAAACAAATAAATTTGAGAAAATCAGACAAGTGGTTCATCTGCTTCTTTCGGAGCAGCTAATTTCCCCATTCACTGCTTTCGGCAGCTCAGTTGCAGTGATTTGGTTCTCAAAGGACCAAAAAGAAAATGTAAATTGAAGTAAAAAGTGTGCTGGAAAAATGATAGCATGTTACTCTGCCAATTCAGAGTGACAGGGTATGTGAGGGATAGGGTAGAAGAGCATCTGTTAAACCCGCTAAAAATATAGTACCGGGTTCTCATCATCCGCATTGGGAAATGACTTTGAAGAAAAGAATGGAGCATGGGGAAAAGTTCTTTATTCATTGAGACCACTAAAGGGCAAGTGATTTCCTGGAGTCAATTAATAACGAAAACAACTCCGGGGGGGGGCAACTTTTTGGCTAGATCAGGAGCCAGCAAAACCAACATTTAAATGTGGGTTAAGAAAATAAAAACCTCTGGGTCAGTAAGAAGACTCTGGGGTGGAACTGCTGGGGAGAAGCAGTCTCGGGGGCCTGCGGTCCCCTCTCCCCCAGAGGGCTGTTTTAGGCCATTTGTGCTCTGGATGTGTCCGGGGGAGCTGAAGCCCCTTTCCCCAGCTCACTGGGGCTGCCTCTGCAATATATCGTTGTGCTCACAAACCCCACACTTAAAAAGCAAACATGTGCCTAAATTTTTGGGTTACATGCTGACCTTGCATTCTCCTGTAGCTCCTCTTCCAAGGGAGCTTTTTGCATGGAGGACAGGATTTAGCTTAGCTTCTGTTTTACCGTCTTTGGTATTAATTAGGTGTCACAATATGAAGTATGTATTTCTAACAAGCGTGGAACTCATTTCAAACTGTTAATGATGCAGCAGAGCTCCAAACTGTTTCAGTGGACCCGTCGTGAAGAAGAAGACAGACCCCTACTTACAGCTGTGAGGATATTTAGCCCTCATCCAGCCCTTCTAGTCTTCAGAAGCTCATTAAAACAATAACTCCAATAACAAATTCCCGAAGCCCATATAAGATGAGTCCTGTTAGTCCCATCTCCCAACTGGAGAAACCAAGAAAGAAAAGCTATGTCCCTCAACCTTAACCACAGCGAGCGTAGTGTTCAGGGATGGGCTATAACTTAGGAACTGGTGGTTTCCAGTTTTGTGGTTAGATAATTAAACCAGGCCTTCCTCTTCTATTGGAGCTAATATGTGAAAAATGAGTGCCTTCCCTTTAAGAGGTTTCCAAGCAGGTATGCAAAGAGGAATTTATGATCTACAATTTATGTAAAGAACTTCCTTTTCATAAATCAATTTATTAAAGTTCTGGAAAAGCTTCTAAAGGCTCTGATCCAGCAGTGCACTTAGACATGTCCGTAACTTCGAACAAGTAAATCGTCCCATCGAAGTGCTTTCCTGGACCGGGGCCAAGGAAAGTGCAGTTCTCCCCAAGTCAAGGTTCAGATGTAAAATGGGGAAAAATAATTTATCAGAAGTTTAATAAGTTACACAGTCATGGCAGAGCTCTGCCAGCCTTGCACATTAATATCTCAAGCTAATAAGAAATGGCCTTGGGAAGATAATTGCCTCCTTATTGATACGCTGTGATGAAATGTTAAACCTCATCTGGAGGATGCGGTGTTGCTGACCTTTCCGTAATTTGGCAGATCCCACATCCAGGCAACGTGAAACTTCGGAGGGGATGTGCCTGGTTCCAGCAACGCTCCTGGGGCATGAGCTCCCTTTTGTTCAACTATTACTCGCTTTTAAGGATTATCACCGTAGGAGAACTAAGCATTGCGATATTTCAAGGATTTGGAGTATTTTGTGAGGTTTTGTAATAGTGAAATCACTTCAAAAAGAGGACTATTCACACCTTCTTCTGGACTCCTTCAGTGGTAAATACCTGGGAGACCGAACATACTGTTACGCACTCCTGGCGGCCTTGCCGGGAAACCACGCCAAGGACAGCTTCTCTAATCTGCTGAAAGACTTGTGTGTTGAGGTCATGTGTAGAGTGGTTGGAGGTAACTGGACCTTGTGCTAGCCAGGGGCGTGGGACGAGATGTGACATGCTAAAAGAAAGAGAGAATTCCTAGGGACGAGAAGGGAACGTGACTCAGGTTAGCAGGGTGACAGCTCTACGTAACGACACAAAGCGCTCTTCTCCGCCCTGGCACGCTGATTCCTGGGGATGCACGGCTACGTATCAAGACATCCTTCAAGCTTTGCCTAGAGTTGTTACTCAGAATCAGAGCGACAGCTGTCATTTTGCAAACGCAAAGCTGCCAGACTTAACAGCCCGGTCTTATGCATTACAAAATCCAACACAAGAAGCATCGTAGTTCCAAAATTATACTTACATCTACAATTAGGAAGTCAAGCCAGCACCAGGCGTTGGTGAAATACTTCTTGAAGCCATAAGCCACCCATTTCAGGAGCATTTCCAAGACGAAGATGTAAGTGAATATTTTGTCAGCATATTCCAGCATGGTTTTTATGTTTTTTCGATCTTCAAGGTAAATATCCTCAAAAGCCTGGAAGTACAAAAAATTGATTAAAAACTTCTCCCAAGCTGTGTCGGAAAGCACCGGTGCTGCACTGCAAGTCTGTAGTATTATCTGATGGGCTATCATGTACTGTCTGGTTTCTGATATATTTTAATGTTACCGTCAGCAGGGGTGCACGGGCACTAATAGGACTGACCTAACCTAAGAGAGGTACGTTCAGTTTTCCCTTATAATGGACACGTGCTTAGCTGTCTATCTCCAGCCTCTTCTGGCTGTGCTGACTAGACACCTTTTGGGTGTCAGAAAGAGCTTAAGCACCCTACATTTGGGAACGTGCGTCTGTAAGCAGGGTGCCACCCCAAGCCGCCCCAGGGCACCCTGCCTCAGCTCCCCTCGGCTGTGCCCCTGCTATCGGGGTGCCTCAGGCGTCCCGGGGCGTCGGACGCCCGTCCTTAGGAGGCAGAATATGACCCGTACATTTAGTCAAATACGTCTTATTGCTAATGGTGACAAATCGGGTTATTAACCTGCCTGTGTTATAGAGTACCGGAGTCCTCTGGCTTCTGTTCAGACATCACATTTCTGGTAGCTACAGCTCTCTGCCTCAAGAAATGCTCATTATTATTCACTTAACAGAACAATTATGTTTTAAAGGTCAAGGTATCTATCTACCCATCTCATCTGTCTCTCCACTAATCTTATGCAGAGCATCATCAACGGACTCTCAGTATCTGTATCAAATACAAGCAACTTAATAACCCCTTTAAAATATTTAAGATATAAAACAATATGCCTACTAAAATAAAACAAATAAAGTGCTCTCATAACTTAGCTTTCATTTTACAATGTACGTCAGATAAAGTGCAGGATCCCAGTGTCAGGGTTGCGTATATACAGCCCGTTTTGTGGTTTCTGAGTCGAGCAGCGGTTACGGTCGGCTTCCCAGCTGCTCTAGAGACTGTCATCACACAAGGCGCTCCCGTGTCCCTGTAACCTGGATAACCCAAGTTTTGGTATACTACTCTCATCCCATCGTGTGACCCAGAGCACTTGGTGGCGAGAAAGATTATTTGAGAGGGTCTGTGCTAATCGTCTTAATTATCTGCATTTACATATTTCAAGATCTGTAGCTACTTTCTGAGGAGCTTCAAAAAGTTAGCAAACAGCCAGCGCCTGGAGATACAAGAAGTGTGTTCCCTGTCACTCAGGCGGTCACACTGCTCTTTCGCCTGCCAGGGAACAGTAATTAAACTGACAAGAAAGCTTTGGCAGCCTGTGCCAGAGCTTGTCCATTTGTCCCCACGCTTTGGGGTGACGTTTTCACTGCAACTCCGTCTCCTATCTTGCCTTCAAAAATGATATTTCAAGGACGTGAAAGAGCTGTTGGAGAAAGCCACAGAAAACAGTGTATAGAGAGACTGGAGTTTATCACTTCTTGTAGGGGCTCACTCACTTCGTCAGATGACTTGCTGTACTTTGCAATTACGGCAAAAATAACAACAAACTATTTAAAGCGATTTCCTCCTCTCCCTCTTTTGCTCTCCCTGTTTTCTACTAACTTGTCAAAAAGTACATTGTGTTTTGCCTACTGAAAGCACACTGTGAGTCAGGAAGCAGCTTAATAAGGCATGAAAAATATGCTACCTGAATGCCTCAGGTGCACGGTACTTCTGCACGAGCTATGGAAATTACACAAATGACAAAACGCTGGTGCTTTGCCTTTTTTCACGGTGACAACGGATGAAATCTTTGCAATATAAAACGTCATTAAGGGTTATTTCTTCTGCTTTGCTTTGTGTGTTACAAAAAGAGTTAAACAGGATACCTGCAGTGTTATCCACAATTACTATTAAAACACAGGCTCACAGTTTGGGTGCTTACAGCTTAAATGTATAATAAGCGTTTTTGCATGGTTTGCAGCAAGCTGTAGATATATTCTCATGGTTTAACTACCACACACAAATATATACTGGCTTTTAAACTCCCTTAAGAACTTAGCATGTCCCAGGGATGTAGCCAGATGAGCTCAGTCTTTGGAAGAGCTCACCTCAGAATAACAGAAGAAAAAAGTTGTGTGTTGCCTCCAACATCTCCAGTCCAAATACTGAAGCACAGTGCTGATATGTGAGAAAATGCAGCATAATTTTCTCTTATACAGAATCGCACTGGCTAAATTGAAAATCGCAAAAAGTAAATGAATGCATGCAATGAAAATTAAATGAGATTTATATTGCAGTGTTCAGTGTCTAAGGCATTTTTAATTACATATGTAAGGAAGTGTATTCATCTAAAGTGTATTATAGCAAGCGACATGCCCCCTTTAAAATGTGTTAAAAAATTAACATGCTGATTCTCAAGCTGGTGCAAAAACTGTCAGACTCCATTGATTTCAGCAAAGCTATGACGATTTTCAGCAGCCTACTATTTACCCAAGGTTTTCAGCCTCTTACTTTTCATAATAAAATAAAATCCCCTGGGTGAAATTTCAGCCCATCCCTGGTGGACCTGGAGAACAGTCCATTCCTTTCCTTTTTGCATCAACATTTATGCATTTCCACCTTCTTGCCTCCCTGCAGAGACCTTCTTTAAACTACACAAACCCAGTACTTCTGTGTTTTCCTCTTTTTTTAGGCCACTGATAATTTGTGTTGCTCTCCTCTGGAGTTTCTTCAATTAGCCCATGTCTTTCCCAAAGTGCACTGCCCAGAGCTGAAGCCAGTGCTCCAGCTGAGGCCTCCTTGATGCCAACTGGAGTGGAAGAACATCCTTATTTATACAGCCCAGTGGGGTGTTCGTTTTTTGTGCGGTGCTGTGATGTAGTTTACTCTATCCTGTTTGTCGCCGGTTCTTTCTCCAGCCCTTTTTAGTAAATCTGCTACCTCACCAGTCATCCTGCATCATGCCTTTCTGCCCGTGATTATTCCTGAAGAGGTGAAGAAGCCATCTTTCTAAGTATGATGCTCTTACTATTTATGGCAGATTCATCCGTCTGGCTGAAGTTAATCCTGACCTCCAGAAATACATGGATAACCTGTCCAAACATGGCACTGCCTCCAAACCTAGTAGGTTTATTTCTTACTCCATCATGGAGAAGAAGATCAGCGACCACCAGACCAAAGCCTGAAGAAGTCTTGATATACCCCTTTGCTTAACACCTGGATAAAACCTTGGGAGAAGTCCCACCAAATTCAGTGATATTCCTGACATGTAAATGAACAACATAAATATGTGCTGCCATTGCTATGAGGAGCCCAAGGCTGATAACAGAGAGAGGATAATCCCAGTACACTGTGGGATCTCAGGAGGACAGGATCCCTTACCAGATCCCAGAGTCCTGGGCAATGACCAAGCAGCCTCCATACGTACCCATGTATTCAGGTGCAAGCAGCAGCTATCTGTGCAGGTTTAAGCCAAGGCGTATTCAAAACTCGATAGGCACCCGCTGGCTCTGTGGGTAGCACTGATTCAAGCCCCCTGCAATTTTATAATTTTGCTTTGCTGGTTACAAAATGTGTTTAAATAAAAGGGAAAAAAAAGCCATCCCCAGAGCAAAATACAAGCCTCCAGATGGTAACTACCATGGAGCAGTTAGGGGATGCTTAAGTAGTATTTTGGGCTACTTCCTCACATAAGACTTAGTCAAGGATTTACCTTTCAAAACATCTCCTCGTCATAATTTTACATTATAACAGAAGAAAGTTCCCCACCATATGGTAAAGGGAGGTGAAATCAGAAAAGCAGAAGACCGTTTTACTCTGAAATATGCTTTGCTTTGAGAAATGAGCAGTAAGGGCTCCTAAGATCTTAGCGACAGCTAACTGGAGAACATCTTCTCTGAGACCCATGTCCACTTTCCATCAGCTAGGAAATCCTGTTACACTTACCAGGGCTCCACTGCTCAGCAGGATCATGAATATGATGAAGGTTTCAAACCAGTTGTGTTCAACGATTCTGTAGCAGGTTTTCCGCAGCCTCCACCAAATTTTGCCGGGGAATTTTGTGATGTCCACTGAACAGCATGGGAAGAATCTCACACAAACTGAAAAGGAGCAAAACGAAACCAAAGCAATTGTTAAAAAAGTCCATTTATTTCTTAAAGCTGCAACAAGGAGCTGCTAAACAAGATTTTTTCTAGCAATAAGCTGCTGCATGGAGTTTTTCCTCCCTTGTTTTTTTCACCAACCTCTTCTGCTCTGCCTTCTGTTTCCCCTATCACTCCTCTATTCAAAAACATTCAAAATCATTTTAAGCATACCCCAGTGATTTCTCCCAATTATTTTTACGATACAGAATATATTGACCATGAGTCACTAGTGCCCTAGGTTAATCACACTGTGTGAGCTGAGCTCAGGCAGTGCCCCTCATCACCACTGATGACTTTAGCAGGTTATTACCTATAGTTTCCACATCCTTTTGAATGGAGGGAGGATATTATCTTGGCACTATGATACCACTGGAATTACTGATTAAAAGTGGCAATCGCATGGAAGGGAGATGAGGAGAGGAGGTGCTGCAGTGCAAATGGGCCCAATGTGCTGAAGAGGCTCAGACAGGAAAAGCAGGAGCAGATGTTGATCTCCTGTACTCTCATGAGCTTAAGCAAGACATTAGACAAACATTGGAAAGGTGTTTATGTGGTTAAAACCCCTTTGATGTCAGCAGAAATTTAAGTATCCAGTGTCTGTCCACAGAGGGTTACCCACTGGTGCTTCACAGAACTTTCTGACCTTAGAGAGAAATACTGTGTGATAGTTGAACATTGTGGTGGTAATGGGGACCACACATGGATCTCTGATAGGCAAAACCATGGCCATTTTTAGCCATCTTAGCAATATTAATTCGTTATAGCAAAAGGATATTGTCATTGGTAATGGGCAGATCCATCTTTCCCATTTGAAAAAGCACCATGTGCATTGCTTTGTGCTAGGTAAGAACGTAAAATTGTGTGAGAGGACACCCTGGTATCCAGGACCTGTCCCTCTCCAGGCTGGCCGTTCAGCCTGACGTCGGATAACTTGACTCAAATTTCACATTTGCTGATAGAATGACCCTTGGAAACCACTGTATTTCCAAAAAGCAAGCTTTTTTCCCTACATTTAATCCATGTGTTGTATAGAAAGAGACTTGGTTATGAAGCTTTATCAGTCCCATCATGAGAAAAAAATCACAGGCCAACTGCTTCCATAGCTAGCTGAAAGGTGGCCAAGGTTGCTAACAAGTCTTGAAGCATGTAACAACTGCTCAGAAGTGACAAGAGAGGACATCTCACTATGGCGATGTAATGAAACGTTATTGCACATAGAAATAATATTTAGGCAAGGAAACTGGGGAAGGAAAGAGGGTGAGTGCCAAGGTTACACAGACGCAATGCTGCTAATTCAAGGTGGCATAACTGAGGTGCCCGAGCTGCATGTGATACGTGAGGAGATCAAGTGCAACTCCTGGGATGCCGGGATTCCCAAGTAGCTGGAAGTGGGGCTGCACTGGCAGCAGGCTCTGCCAGGAGGAACAGAGCTGCTAAGTCTGCTGTGGTCCTCCTGGCATTTTCTGCAAGTGTTTACTAGCGCAGATCTCTGCTGTGGAGCAGCAGAACTGTAGGATGTCACTATCACGTTTCACACACGAACCACTCCCAGAGCTCCCCTTTCCCTCACATGTTTGAGGTGGTCGGAAGGTGTAGGCTCTTGGCTCTACGAAGTTTTGATATGAGACTAACAGGGTAGTAAACCATTTATACAAAGTTAATGGGGCAGCGATGCAAATAACTACCTCTCTCTAAATGCCTCCATCACACAGACACACACTAGTTCCCAATTTACCACTGTACTCTGGAATTCATCGAAATTCTGGGCTCAGAAAAATACACTCAAACTATTTGAGAAAAACATAATATTAGGAGAAGACAAAAGTGTAAGAACCAGCTCTCTGCCTCTTTGTAGGTCAGCTACCTCTCCAGCAAAGGAAAGTTTTATCCCTCTAAGTACTTCAGTCCTAAACACCAAAGAATCATGTCAAGGGATAAAAGGATATCATGTTAGTCACTATTTTTTGCTAAAGAGTAGCAAATAATTTTTGCTCAGAGACAGAAATGTGTGTGATTTGGGTATATTTTAGAAAGTAGGTACATGGAACAGATTTCAGACATGCAATAGTGCATGGTACCAGGATCCCTGAGCTAACGTACTCGTACGGCAGCTCTACTTAGTGATGCCCATGCAGTAGAGTCCCACCAACATGACATGACGGAGGGGTCTGTTAGAGGCATCTCTCAACAGCGCTGCCAGAACTGTTAAGAGAACTGCTCTTACACTACTTCTCACCCCACAACCTGTGGGTCATTACCAGGTTTCAGGTGTCTGGTCCACATTCTGTGCTGTTATGTTACTGTCCACCTCATTGTCAACTCAGATTTGGACCAGGGCTCAGATCCCCCATTCTTCAAGTGAACAGCCTAATGAGCAGACTCTTCACTATGTAAGTGGGGATTTCTTATGTTAAGCAGAAAAAAACTTTTTACTGGAGGTACCCATTGCTTCCAGCAGAATAAACTTTCCATGAGCCTACCTTGTTCCCATAAACAGTTTCAATCTGGAAAAAATCAGCATTTTTCAGACTGAAAACATTTGTCCAGAAATATTTGTCCACTCCTCTTTTCTCCTAAGTTACTTCCTAGATGGATACTTTGCTTTATAGTCTCTTATACGAATGCCTAAGCTTAGCTAGTAACAGGCATGATGTGTTCTCATGCTCTAAAAGAGTAGAAATGCTCCGTAAGTACCACTGGGAAAGGTTAGGATCTTCCAGGAGTTGGTTTTCCCCACCATATGATAATTGGATGAATCATTCCCTGGAGGAGTCTGTCTCTGTCCTTCCACTACACAGGGAGCCTACATGATTCCCTAAGCCCAGGCATGGCTAAAATTAGGGGATCACCTTCAAATTAAATACTAATGAGCAGGGCACTGTGAGATCTAAAATCGCCTCATTTGTGATGGAAAATACTTACAAAATGGTAAAAACAGGCTATTGCTGATTCAGTCAGCTTCCATCTGATAATCTACAGGCACAGAGAGATATTTTTAAAGACAGAAAGCCAGCTAGGACCACTAATCTTTTTTTTTTATCCTCTTTGATGGCTTTCATGCAATTCTGATCTGAAAAAAAGTCCTAGTTACTGACAGTAATACCTTGAAAAATCCAAAATAGCTTCTCAGATGAGTCAGCCCAAAATCACAGCACTATTAAATCCCATGTGTTTGATTGGGCTCAATTCAGAAATGTTTAAACCAGATTCTGATACAATTACTAATGTCAAGTATTCACTTCCGTGAATAATCATACTGGCTGTATTTCAGATGAAATGCTATTTTTAACTATTCATAAATCAAAGGGGAAAAAAAAGAAAATCAAAATAAAAAAAGAAAACTGACCACAAACAGATCTTTTGGTGAATTAGTAAAATTCTATTTCCATCTCAAATTTCCTGATTTCCCTCAGTGACTGCTATTTCATGTCTCTGCTTTTCTGGACTCTCTCGTAATGCTGGTAGCCTACTGTTCTGGTGACCGTGACCCAAGCTTAAATGCTGAATTAGAAGCTTCACATAACCCAACAAAAAAGTTTACCTGATCTTGGTCAGTATTCCAACAGGGTTTTTTTCCCCATTTCTATGAAATCAAAACATCAAAACCATTCCAGTGTGTCTAAGGCATGACCTGGTGAGAGTCTGAGCAACCATAACTCCAGCTGGGTTCTACAAGAAGACAGGTGGTCAGCAGAGCCCAGCTTCAGGTTTTGAAAGCTATTTACTTTATCCACACAGAGACAAGTATTCATTAACACCTTTTAGCACAGCAATGGAGCAAGGCAGGAATAAACCCTTTGGCATTTCTTATAACAGCATTACTCATACTGCCTTGTCTAACACATTTGTGCTATGCCCCTGAAATCAATGCTGGTAGGGAACGGGTTGTGCAGAAGCAGCTGATCACCTTGTGATTTAGTCAGGATTTGGTTTTGTCACCCTAATTCATGTTGGGCTACAACTTTTTTGAGAGCAAACGGACTCATTTCCACCATGGCCTTTTGGGTAGTAGGCTACTTCTCACCAGAAACACAGAATAGCAGGGAACGTCCCCCCAAAGGGTCGAGTTAGTTGCTGGTAAATCAGTGAAGCTGTACTGAGCTGCATCAGTGGTCAACTTGTCCAAGAACAACATCTGTTTTCAATTCACATTATAAATAATTTCTCATGAAACAGAGACCTATTTACCAAGAAACCTTTCCACACGCATCGGTATGCCATGATAGTATTTAGTTTTTGTTTGTTTTTCATGACAAGGGAATTGTTCCCTTCAGTCACTGTGGTGTCTTATGACACAATCACAAACTGCAGATTAAAACGTGTCCTAAACTGCAGTCACCGCTGCAGGTGTGACAGAGAAAGCTCTTATTTAAACATCTGCCACAATGATAAACAAGTTACCAGGAAAAAAAAGGGAAAAAAAAGTAAAGTGTGGGAACTATACTGCAAAAACTTTCTCTTGCGTGCATGACAGCCAAGCCTATTGATTTCAGACTTACAAGTAAAACTTTCACAAATCTACTGTTTGTTCACACCAACAAATACATTTAAATTTACATAAAATTATTAGATATGTTTTGGCTGGATTTTCCTGCTGATTCTCTTCAGTAAACCAGGATGGCCAATTGATTTCTTCTATACTGTGGTCCAGTATGTCTGGTACCTTGTGTTCAATCCGCAGTAATTTTGTAGCTGCTTTCACACAGGAGTTCCCAAGTATTGGGGCATTCATTTTTAGAACAAAACAATATTTTGCTTAGCTTTGAATGCTGCTTACAGCGCTGCTTGGTTTGACACAAAGAAAATACAGCTTCCTCAGCATAAACTCAAGCAGACAGGTATTCATAACATGGTTTTAATATGTATATCTGCCAGGCTGGGTTTCTAATGACCAGTCCGGCTAGCTGCGTATGTCCAAGCAAGAAAACAAGCCTTGATGTAGACCCCAGCTGTCTCCCCATGCGTGGAGGGAACATGATCTCTGTAGACCCTCCTTGTTTAACCCCTTTCTCATCTTCTGGCCCCACCAACCCACTGGCGTGCATGGCTGGGCTTTACACTGTGCAGCTCTAGGGCTAACACAGAGGAGAACTGCCACCACCGCCGCCAGCATTTCGGTACCTGAGACACATATGGAGCTTTGGGTCTTTTCTTGTGTAGTACAGCTGGGTGCTGCCAAGAGAGCATCTGACAAAGCCGCAGTCTGCCAGGTGATTTCACTCTTCCAAGGGCTTTACAAGGGTACATTTCTTGTTTATCTGCTGCTACTCTCCTCAAAACGTATCCTCTCAGAGGTCACTACAAATAACGGTGTGACACCTTGAAGCAAAGGCAGTGGGCAGCCTGTTCCACCACCAATGTCAGCCCTGCTTTGCGCGAGGGGGTGGACGAGCTGAAATCTAGAGGTCCTGTCGCTGCCATAGGGCTGTAAGAGTTTTATGATGTCTGAAAACTGTATACAAGAAAATACTAGCACGCCCTTCCTGATGGAAGAAAATGCTGTTGTTCAGATACTATGGCTAGAGGAAAAAGATACTTCAAAACTTGATTTTGTTCTGTGTTTTTTTCCCTAGAATGAAAGTTAACATGTTTTGTTGGACTTGGTTTGGTTTTACTCCGCTTTTAAACATCACCTGGTGGTAGTCCCCATAGCTCAGCTTAGATTTGTTCAGTTTAACGGTCTGTTTGTTCTCCTCTCCACTTTTTTATTTCTAAACAGCCACTAACTCTGGTTCGGGAGGGCATGACGCAGATCCCACCATTAATCAGAGTAACTTCACTTTAGTGCATGGCATTTTCCAGCCGCGATAATTGCTCCTACATGGTCACATGAAAAACTGTTTGTGGGCGTTCTCGCTGTCACGAGTTGCGATCAACCGCGTGTTGAGCCAGGTAGCTCATTCTCGCACGACCATCTGATGATACTCCTTTGAAACCTTTGCCAGCGGGCTGTGTCCGGGGAATTACGCTTGAGGGCTTGGTGAAAACTTTCTCCTATTAGGGTCTGGGAGAGAGGAGTGTGCTGGGGCCGGGGGGCTCTCTTTGGATGGCCTTCCATGAGACACAGAAGAGAATGTCCAAACAGACAGCAATTTTTGATGCGAACACATACCAATGGAGGTAACAGGATTGGAGTGTTGCAAGGCATCTGGAGGAAAAAATACCCAAATAGCTGGCATTGCCTAGATGTTGCTTTCCCATCAACTGGCAACAAGAATGATGTCTCTATTTCTATCAGGTTTTTCCCAGCAGAACTTGCTAGCTGCCAGAGCTGTGACCCTACCTTGGCTTCACATTTCCTGACCCAAGAATATTCCCCGTTGACCCTAAGCAAAGCTATTTTGAGATGATAACGAATCAACAAGTGCCCCCCAATAAAAACGACCTATGGCTAATCTAGGTCACCTAACTCCGGGAAAACTGTGACCTCAGCAAACTTTCAGCAACTATTTCAAGAACATGCATTATCTTCATTGCCTTTGTTATCTGAAAAAGGGGGTTGAATCTGGAACATATTTGTTCAGGACACAACCTATGGTGGATGTATTTAGAAATGCCATAGTTTGAATTTAGATAGCTGGTGAGCTAACAAGGTAAGAACTTAACCCTTCCCTCTGCCCTTCCTCTTCATCTCATCTAATCTCTTTCTTTCACAAGTATTAGCTGGCCATTCTCCCAAATATACCAAATATTGTTGTATCTCTCTATTACAAGCCAGTAAAGGTAATACTATATAAATTTGCCTAGTGCTTGGCCTTCAGTAATTTCACTTTAGTCCTTTATAACCTTGCCATATCTCAGCTAACTAGACTGTTGTTTGTTTGCTTGCTTATTTTTTAACTTGACTGAAATGATAACTGCATGAGGTTTAATCACAAAGGGAAGTTTGGGTAAAAATATTGGAAGTTATTTAGAAGAAGAAGATTAAAGGAAAACACTTTCTTTCCCCGTGTAAGTAAAAACAAATGTTAATGTCATTGCAGTAAGAATCATTAGGACTTTCAGTTTATGGCACTTGGACTTGAAATTTGATGAGGGAACATTCACGTATCAAGTTTATGCATTTTCGCCAAATCCATGAGGAACGTGATCACATTTAGCCTACTCAGTATCCTCTGCAAAATCTGCATGGGTGTGTGCTGCACAGGAAAGCAGAGCAGATGTGTTGGGGAGGACATCGCCTGCAACCGTGTCCCCAGTGCCCCCGACCGCCGTGCGCTGGGCCAAGGGCTGGGAGCAGGTTCTCCTTCAATTGCCGTTCAGAGCTCGAGGCTCGGCTGGCAGTACGCTGGGAGAAGAGAACAACACCCTGACTTGAACAGGGACCGGTGAGGAACTAGGAGACTTGAGGACTAAAAAGAAAAAGGCAGGAGCAGGGATGCTGAGGAGGAAGGGAGAAGGAGCCAGCAGGGTGGATGCAACCCAGGGTAACCTTGGGGTTCAGCCCACATTGCCTTCACTTCTACATTTCTCTGCTGTCAGGATGACAAGCAGGCTTCAAAACTGGCTTAATGCTTCCAGTGAGTCATCTAGAAGAGCACCGCTTGCCACTGCTACACCGCACCCCATTGATAGCAACGGAGAAGATCGGACAAACTGGGTTGGTACTGATGTGGTCTTGAACGTTGGAGTTTCGGGCAGTTCTGGTTATTTTAAGACAGAGCGAATTACAGAGTGCTACTGCTGTGGGAATGAATCAGGGCTGTGCACTGAATGAAGTGATGGGTTGTGTGATGTCCATCTTATTTCTTTTAAAAACTGGAAGGCAATCATGGACAACCACAGTTTTAGAATTTGTAAACTGGCATCTGACTAGCACTGGTCTTGTGACACTGGCTCGTTTAAGCAATTATAATATAATTTGTCTCTTTGCAGTGCACAGCATAGATTGCTGCTCACTAGCCTCATTAAGAAATATGTTGTGAAAGAATGAAAACACCAGATCTAATTTCTAAATGTTATTGTATGGGCCAGATTAGTTACAGCATAGTACCATGCTTTCTTCCATCAGCTGCATTAATTTTTGGCTACTGCTTTTAAGCAGAGCTGCCAAAAAAATATTTAGATTCTAGGGACATTTGTAAGCCCTGCAGGGCTCCGTTACCTCATTCAATCATCTTTCTCACACATATAGAGATGCACATTTTTGCTGACTTCAGGGGCATTCATATACCCAGCAAATCATCTCCGATCCCATCTCAGCAGCTCTGTTTTTATTTATAACAATCCTTGAATTTTCAAGGGAATACACTAACATTCAGTTAAACCTATTTTTCCTAACCCAGATTTAAAGAAAAATGAGGAATCTGACAAAGATGATGTTTGGAATAGAACTTATTCTAAGAAGAAATCATTTAGGACCTTTTTTGCCTTATAAATTTAAAGTAGATCTTCTGATATATCTGGGTTTTAAACCTGTGTTTTGGAGCAGACAGTTTTAAAAAATTAATAAAATGCTGGCTTATTCAGGTATTAAAAGCAGTTATGTAAATGTGAATTGTTGTCTAATATAATTAAGTAAAATACCTTATACATAGCACATCCATGATCAGATGAAAGTTACTGGACATGCTTAACTTAACACCCTTTAAAAGAAATGGAAGAGAATCCCTGGGACTCATGAACTCCCCAGACGATTTCTGTTAACCGTCTATATATGTTTTACCAACAGAAACATCCTGATCTGGTTAGTTCGCTACCAAATTTGATCATACACGCATGTTGGGAGGCAAAAAAATCTTCATTAGCCAAGTTAGAAAAATCAACATATGAAAACACTCCTCTATGGCACAAACCATGATGGAAAAAGCCCAGCAAGCTAGAAATTGCACAGCCATTTAGAGCATGCTTTTGGCTTCTCTCTCCTTGGAAACCCAAAGACTAATGTTAACAAGTGATTCCGAGAGCATGTTTGGAGCATTACGGTATCTAAGAAATGAAGTGCATCCAGTGAAATACTATTGCAAGCAGCCAGAGCAACGTGGTGTGAAGGTGGAGAGATGTTCACTAAGAGAAGAGGAGGTTTCTTGCCTCAGCATTGCAGGGAAATATGCAGGCCCTTACCTTCAGGGAAGCAATCTTCAGGCTCCATCAGCTCCTCAGCAAACTCAGGGATCTGCTCCAGCAGTTCTGCAGGATTTGTCAAATCCACTGTGCTGCCTTCAGAAAGACTGATTTCATCAAGCTTGTTGTCAACAAGAGCAAAGATGAGGAAAACAAATTGATCAATCGCCCCAGAGGAAGTAGCTGAGCTTTTATTCCACTAACCGATACCCCAGAGCGACCGCGACGGGGATGTCACCATGCGCGTCACGCGGTGCCCACTCTGCGCGTGGCAGCTCTGCCTGTGCTGCGGTGAGCTAGCAGCTGACCCGTCAACAGAACAACAACAAAAAGTTAACACGTAAAACTTAACTTTTTAAAATAAAAGAGAAGCGAACTGTAGAAAGAGCAAACGTCCATTGAACGTTAATGGTAGGTGGGAGCATGGAATGACAGAACCGCTCATGATTTTAAGGCTTATACGTCCTAAAGGCTCATACCTTCAAATGGGGGGACAAGAAGTGGGACCTAGCTCCTGAAATGATGAAGGATGAACTTGATAACCTGTGCTGGGTGCCTGTCTCTGGGGCCTCATTCCTGAGGTGCCTTCACCCACAGCGGATGGGTGAAATCTGCATCTTCTCAGTCAGGACCATGCTCTGCTCCCTGCTGCCACAGCTTCTCTTCCCAGATGAGCAGAAGTCCTTCTGACACCAGGGTCCGGTCACGCGAAGCCCCAGGCACACATGTGTGAGAGGGCTCTTCCACCCGCCTCATCCCAAGGCTAACTTATTCCCACCACGTGATGTGGCCCCATGCCTTTGGTCACACACGTCGGAGCTTAAGGTGGTGTAGGAGGATGGACACATGGCTTTTGAAAGCCTTTCAGAGGCTCTCTCACTTGCCTGAAATATTTGACACCACCATCTTAGGTGCACTGTTTAAATTCAGCGTTTCTCAAATCCTCCACTGCAAATGGGGACAAGAATATTCCTGATCCCTGAAGCATTGGTTGTGTTACCTATTTAGAGTAGGGACTCTCAAGTAGATCTGGGTAAAAATTCCTGGGGAATATATTATTTTAAAAAATTGGTTTAGGGGCTATGCAAGAAATTCGGTTAAATACAGCAAAAGAACTTGATAAAAATCTTAAGTTGTACCTGGAATTTTGGCTGAAGTTGCTATTGAAAGAGATATGATACGTGATTAAATAAGTCACCCAAATATGAAATAGAAATTTCATTTCAGGTCAAAACTTTCTTTTAACATTTTCTTTAGAAGAAAGCAGGATTTTTTCCCCCATATTTTATTTTACCAGTCAAAGTAAAATATTTCCATCTTGTGTTAATCTAAAATTATATTTTTCTTAATTATTCAACTTGGCCACTAAAGTGGAAGATCTAATATTTGCCCAGACCTGCTCACTGTTTGTGTCTGGTACAAGTGGCACAGAGCACTATCTTGTACAAATGGGCAACATCAAAGCTGGTATCTTCTGTGTGTAATAGCAATGCAAAAAAGCTATAAGCAGGAGTCGGGACAGGTGGGTTTTTTGTGAACTGTCCTATTATGTTCTCTGAGTACCTACTGAAGTATTTCTGTGCTTTATCTTGCAGTTCTCTTGTCTCTACTTAAAAAAATAAGGACAATACTTACCCATGCTTTTAAACAACCTGTGAGATAGTTATATGAGAGATGGTATGTACACATACAATATTATTTTCATGAAGTTGATAGTGATGGAGTTAGAGAATAGGTACATCTTTAATATATTTATTATTAATGTGAAAATGGGCCCTCTGTTTTCCAGTATACACAGTCAATGCAAAATTTATAGCTGAATTCAGAGAAATGCTGAACCTGGGGTAAAATGGTCAAGATTGAACATTCCAGCAATGCTTGCAAGCGGGGATGGAAGCTACTTGTTTGCAATTAGCTGCATCATCCAGAAGGTCATAGTCTTGACTAGGGTTTTTAATGCTCTACTCAAAAGGACTGCAAACGATTGAGAAGAGACCTTTTAAAGAGAGTTAGAACAGAAAGCACAGGTCAAAGACGTGAATAAAGCTTCTAAAAAAATCCATATTCAGAATGCAGCTGTTGTACAGAGCCCATTTTCTACAGACTACCAATGGTATATGATGGTGGAAAAAATGTCATACCAAGTTTTAGCACAGTCAGAACTTTCTGATACTGTTCATTAGGGAATGCATTTAATCATTATCTGTTCTGTTATGAAGATGTCAAAACACAGATCACTGAAATAGTCCTAAATCATATACAGCTGTAGGATGCAGAGAATAGGAGTTCCAATGAGAAAAGCCTTGTTGGATGTAATTCATACCAATAGACAAAAATCAAAGAAAACTATGAGAACAATGTCAGCTCGATAGCATCGTCAATGAGCGCACTGTACTTAGCGGAGACAGGTCAGGAAATTCACAAAACACAATACGGTGCAATTATAATAGACTACAAGGAAAACATCTTAAAGAATCAAGAATTCTCGAGAGTTGTTTGTCAGGAGTTTTCAGAAAATATTAGAATCCATCAGCATCAAAGGGAGATGGGTAACATGCAAGACAAAACAGACAGGATTTCTTCCGAAAAGCCTTCAAAGAAGAAGAGGCATAAAACACTAGGCAAAGGTTTGAGGATCCAAAATGGGACTAGAAAAAGAAGGAACCAGAAGAAAAAGAAGGAAGAGAGGAGGGAAAGATTAGGAAAGCTTGTAGGAAAAGCAGCAAAGTTTACTCTTTGTCAGAAAGGTTAAAGGGATTAAGAAGGTTTTCATGAACTCAGTAATGGAAAGAAAAGAGCTAGAGACATAGTAACAGTTGATGAGGGAGACGTAACTAATGAAAATTCAGTTGCCTAAGAAAATAAACTCTTGAAGGAGCTCAACAAGGGGATCAATAGAAGAGGAGGGAGAGCCTGTAATGTAGGTAGAGAAATATTTAGAAAGCCTGAAACATGTGCAAACCAGCAGACCCAGACAAAGCACCTTGTAGGGCATAAAGGGATCCGATACACCAAGTTAACACACCGTTAGCAATCAATGGTGAATGCTCATGGAGAACGGGAAACAGCCCAGCAGAGCGGCAATCAGTAAACACAACACTGAGCTTAGAGAAGAGGGAAAGCGAATAGTCATGGGAATCACAGATCACTAAACACTTGCTGTAGCCTGTGATTAAAGTAAATTAAATAAAGACTCGGAGGAGAAAAGGAGAGTGCTTTCTCAGAGTGAAATGTCATAGCGATTAAAGGCGGTGAGGTGGTTCTCCAGTATGCTGAGGGTACTGTGCACAAGCGGGGTGCAAAGAGGCCAAAAGAAGGCAAAAAGGAAAAATACAGAATGTCCTCTCTCTTTCTTGGAATAAGTGAGCGGAGGAGGTGTACCAGGCAGAGACAACAGGATCCACCAGAAACCCTTTTGGGAGACCTCCCACTAGTGCATAAATTCATGCTGCAGATGGTAGTTTTTAATGTGTTTCTGGGTGGAGTGGCTGTTTTAAGCACCCAGACAGGGCTTCCACACCCACCTCTTGTGTCTGTAATAGTGGCAAATTGATCTGAACGGGTTTTTCAAAAAGCCCTTAGCAGAGAGATGCTGGAATCTTATTGAAGGTTGATGCTTGCTAAAAGCTTAACTCTCTTATCTCCCTTCCTCTCTCCCTTACCTCTGAAGATCACAACCTTAATCTACCAAACTGACATATGATATACAAACCTTAAGAAAATATCTGGATGACTATGATAGAAAAGTCTACTTTTAAAATAAATTGTAATTGGCTTGGATTCACCCATTGCTGCATGGAGAAAAGCCATCCTAAGGACTCAAATATAACACAAACTTCATCTTCAGAGGAGGAGATCTGTAGGGATTAGAGTCAGCATTATCTTCACTGAAGATATAGGAGAGGTACTGCCTGATATAATCCTCATGTTAGCTGATAACATTAAATCGGAGAGAGTATTGAAACTGAGGAAGCAGAAAGGAAAAGAGAAGTGAAGTGGACAGAACATAGCAAAATGAGACTTGACTCAAAACAGTACAAAGGAGCGAGAGTTCGGGGAAAATTTCAATGGAAATTCTGGAAATCTGTAACCCCAAGTCACCTGGAGTAGTAATAAAAAATTAGACGTGATTTTGCAGTGGGGTATAACAATGCAGAAAACCTATACGAAAGCATCATGTCTAGATAATGAATTACTTTTCCTCTCTTTATTGTTCTGTGGAAGTTGTATTCGGAATATTGTGCTTACTTCTTGGGAAAACAACTCCAAAAAGGAACAACTGAGGGAGTTGCAGAGAAAGAGGTTAAAAAAGTCAGTTAAAGGACACAGAGATACTAATTTACAAGAAATAATGAAATGAAAGAACTGTGTGTGACTTTAGGGGGTAGGCCAAAGACAAAAGGAAACTAACAACAGCCTATTAAATTAAGTTATAATAATTCATAAAAAAAGAATGACATATAAAATTGGTAAAAGACAGTAGTGAAATGGTACTTTGAAAGGAAAAAAAGGGGGGCAGGGCTGGTTATTAAGGCTACCCAGCCATGAAATTTTTTTCTAAGTGAATGGTTCACTTTGGTAAATGAAGAAATCTAAGCTGCCTGATACATTTAAAGGTAGATTCCACAAAGCTGTACAAATTATTGTACGGGGCACTCCTTTGGCAGAGAAATCAACCAGTTCATTCTCTGAGGTCTTATCCACCTGTGACTTCAATCATTTTATTTCTATGGTGTCTTTCGGATGATTTATATAGGATGAATTTTTAATCATGTAATGTATCCTTTACTGACAGAGCGCATTCGGAACACATTCAGTGCTTCCTGTTATCGACTGAATCACTCAAAGCCCTGCCTCTTGAGCATAGCAAATCTGTTAAGTTACTTCCTCGCAGTCGCTGGCTTTATTTGGCTAGTCGCAAGTTCTTGGGACATTCATCAAAAAGATGATTAGCATGTCCTTATGAGCCGGCACAAAGATTACTTCTGAATAGGAGGACTGTAAGTATGTAATGTCCATGCAAGATCTGGCCTTCAAAAATAGCATCCTTTAGGCTTTGCTCTTTCATGTTGGCATTCATAGCCTCATGTGAACTTCCGTTTGATTTCAAGTCATCCCTGGATTATTGCCATATTCCTCCACCTCTTTCTAAGCAGCTGCAAATAGAATCAATCATGCTCTGCTATAGAAAGGTGACATTTGTGTCCCAGGACCCTTTGAAAGTCGAGGGAGGAAATGGGGATTATTTCTTTATCACGATGTTGCTGAATATATCAGGGCTAGAATGTTCCTGTTTTATCATGACATTTCATTATAGCACTAAGAAAGGACATCGTTTTCCAGCCTCCATGTTAGGATCACAGGGTTTATTTATCTCAAAACTACATTTAAACATGAAGGATACCTAATCCCCTGACAGAAAAAATCCTGAAACCACCTTCTAATTCCTCCTAGCTGTAATGCTACATCTGATCACTTTAAAGTTTTGGGTTGCTTTGGTAAATATATATGTACATCTTTTTCCTGAGACTGGGTTATCAAATATTTGAGTCTCCTTCCTCTAAAATTCAGGACCTTTTCTTTCTGAAGATGAGTTCAATATGCCAAGAAGTATTCTGGGGAGGAGGATTGCTCCTTGAAGAAATGCTTCATAGCTAGAGGATTCCTGGCTACTGTGAGTGGAATTTAGCTCACCTAAACGTACAACTCATCTAGTTACCCTGGGCTCCCTTTATAGTCTGTGGAGAGAAACAGGGACTTTTAGAAGATGATTCATCTGACCTAATTTAAATGCTGGTTTCAGTCGGAGATGAGACACATTTACCTAACTACATCGGCTCCAGATCCTCACTGACTATAAAGGGGCCTCAGGTGACACGTTCAGATGCAGATGTCTACATTTAGTGTAGTAAATTCCACCCCAAATGACAACATGAATCAGCAGGTCTGGAGAAGGTGAGCTCTGGCTCTGTGACGGTCTGTTTCCTGTTGTCCTGTCAAGATTTCTCCATGGGATTGCTCCTTCTGGGCATAAATTTGCCAGCAGTTTTATAGCAGAATTGGGAAAGCTGTGATGCTTGTTGATACTATGTCATCCTTTCCCTTTCACTAGTTCAGTCCCCCAAATCCACCACTGGTTCCAATCTCAAGGAGCTATGGAGTTCTCCAAACTGCCAGAACATCACCCAAAACGTCCAGCTCCTGATTTCAAAGACAGGAATCCATCACTCTTTAATAATAAAGCCAATGTTATGTCAATAAAATGCTAAATCTGCATGGGAAAACCCCAAAAAGTCAGCAAGAAGGATACAGGGAATTCAAAGCCTGGAGTCATTCAGTGTACAGTACAAAGATATGTATTTTGGTATTCATATTTATAAGGACAACATAATCCTACAAATTGAAAATAAATGTCAATGTGCACACATTGAGAAACAATGAGTGAGCTGCACTTTGGCCGACATTAGCTGAATGATACCAAGGCTTACTATGTAGTTAGTATCTCCATGTCAGCTACTTAAAGTGTTGCACCTTTCTTGGGTCTATGTGCTAACAGGAAAAGAAATGGTAATCTGTGACAGATAGCAGATGCCCTCCAGTGAACTCAAGGTACAGATCTGCCAAGTCAGCAGATGCCGTTCTTAGAGCTACTTTTCAGAGGGAAAACACACACATAGTTGCTCCTAATATAAGACAGTACCATTAGAGATGATTTTGTGTTTTTTCAAAGCCTTTTGGAATCCCATCTTAATTTATAATGCACATTTTCCAAGCTTTCCGATTATTTTCATAACAACAAAATCCTCTCTCTTCTTTACTAAGACTGTAATACTTACTATAGCTTTCCTACCACTTGACAAACATGTATTTTTACAAGCCATAAACCCCACATAAATCAGTGACATGCACTACAGAGCCGGTGCAATGAATTGCATGCAGTATCAGGTAGGAAAGTTGGTTCTGTTACCTCTTTTTGCCCTACTGGAGGTGGTGGCTCAGCCTTCAACTGCTTATCCACGTGCAACTCACTTAACTCTTCACAAATCTCAGAGTTCTGACTCCGGACGCCTGGGCTTTGGCATCGCTGCCCCCTCAGTTGCAGCTGTTTTTCCTGCTGGAAATAATCCTAGATGGGTTTATTTTCTTTTTCTTTGATAGCATGCTTATTTTTTAAGGAGAGCTCCCCAGCTAGAAGAGAAAATAGCCTGGACTATACTTGTCAGGGGATGACTTCTTAAGGAAAATGGCAAGAACCAAGATAACACAAGCTTATGCTGTAACTTTTGAACTTCAGCAACTGGATATGTCAAGATATCCAGCTGTAGAAAACGGAAATACAAATAGGCCAACTTTTTTTGAATATTTTGTTGCTGGGGCAGGAGGAAATAGCCTTGTAATCTCCATTTTTAATCTGGTTTTGAGGCACAGGTTTCGCCCAGTGACCCAAGGCACACAGAAAGGTGCTTGCAGTTCAGCTGAACAACCGAGGGGTGTACTCTGAAGCCGCACGATGCTCGGCGTTACAGCTGGGGAAAGGCACGAGAGCAATACCCAGCGCTGCGCTACGGACCTGCTTGAAACGGCGCGTAGAGAAACACGCCCGGGGGAGACAAGATACACACTGAAGGGCAGGAAAACGCAAAGTTCACAGGAAGAGATAAAAGGTGTCCAAAAGTAGCTGCGGAAAAACTACAGGTAAACACGTAAACGTATGCAGCTCCTGTTCAGCAAAACACTTAAGACTACTTTGCACTCGCTGATGGCAGCGGGACCTAACCGCAGGGTGGAAGGAGAGCACAGCCTTAAGTACTTCGCTGAAAAGGGGTGGACTCTGGAATCAGAACAACAATTTTTTTCCGCAAACACGTCTGCCGAGACCCAGTGCTTGCCAGTACAAGCGGTGCCACTAAATCCAGCCACTTCTTCCTGGGGTGATGGCTGTTGCTGCTCAGCTCTCTGAAAGTACTCCCAGGAGTAATGGCAGAGGAGACTATGTTTGCAGGCTTGGTCCCTACCTCTGGAAGCCCAGGTTCTCTGCTGGTGTAAAACAGTGTGGCTTTATTGATTCACCTAAGGCAGACATTGAAAACTCCATAGCTCATCACAGCACTACCATCGTTCATGCCATTACTAACACTGCTACTAAAATATTAATAAAACTCTACCCTGTTTCAAAGAGTTGTGCTGAATTGCTTACAGAAGGACTTCCATGCTGAGAAAAAAATTACCGGCATAACAGGATTTCAACAGTAATTATTTAAACCTATTTATCTTTCACTTGTCCACCTTTTTTTTCCCTTGGCTTGACTGACATTCGATGTTATTCATGTATTAAGCAAGTTTCCCTTCCCCAGGGAGCCGCAGCCTACCTGCCTCAGTTCTAAAGCCATATCACCACAGGAAGTCCCTCAAGAGGTACCAGGAGCAGAAAAACACTTTATTCCAAATATAACTACCCGAAAGAACAGATGACACAAAGGAAGCAGTTGGTTAAGCAAATTGCTCTCCGTATAAATACTTTTGGACTGTCAGGTTTGTACCAGTCCTTTCAAACGTCGTTCTGTGTTTCTAGCAAATTAATTTAAAATCAAATTACTTGTTTCCTGCTTCAGAGGGCATGTGGTCTAAAATATATTCTAACTTTAATAAATGAAATGATGCATGTCCAAGCTTGTACCCTCTGCATAAGAATGTTTTGCATACAATTTCTAGGCACAGTTTAGCACTGATCTTCACAAGCCATAGATTGCTCCATCATCATCGAGTTACAGTTCTGTCCCTGTCGAAAAGTAACGCTCCTTAAGGCACACCTTTGGAAACAGTGTTCAGCGGAAAAGCTGACGTGCAAGGCACAGTATGCACGAGGCGCTCAGCCATAAGAAGTCTTTTTTTTTAATGCAACGTGCATACAACTTAGTATCAAGTAATCTTAAGGGCATGATATCGGTTATAGCACCGAAACAAGAGAAACGATTGTTTCACGTTAAAAGTGCAACACAATCTGAGGTGACGTCTCAAGTCCATTTATGCAAAAAGGTTGTGCAGTCAGTCATTGGAAACTATGCAGTGTATGAGAACAGACTGTGTAACTCGGTTGGTCTGACGAACATTCCAGTTGTTAAGCAAATTATTGCACTAAACTACAGTGAAATGCCAAACTTACACCAATTCTGTATTTATTTATACCACCCTCTGTGTGGTACCAAGACTTAGCAACGCTTCCATAGAGACTAAACCCCAGGAAACATGGACCCGGCTACTTCCCAGAAGTCACACTTGTATCGAGTATCTGATGAATTAATGTTAATTAAAACTGATTAATTATATCCTGGCAAATTATCCAATAGGGACAACATGCGCATGTGCTTGGACTATGTTTTGGTTCATCACCGTGTGTTTTCAGACTTGTCCTGCAAATTTATAAGGTGTGAGAAAATCGCTAAGAGAAACAGACTCTTCAAAAGAATCTGGTTGTGTAGACTGATCCCAAAAGGAGCGTTAGGGAATCAACCGAGGTTTTGCAAGCAATTGCTGTAAGTCCCCAGGAAGCCGCTCTCATGGGATGCAACAATCTCATTTCCAGCACACAGCCCCTGAAGATCCGCACAGACCTGTCTGGGGAAAGGTGCCCTTGGTTTATGTTGTTTAACTTTGGACTGTTTGCTTTTGTTCTCATTCCAGATGATTTGTTCTTCTGGCAGCAACAGCAGCAGGTTTATCTCCCGTAAAGCTCCCCACCGTGGGTGGTTTATATAATTTGTTTTTAATTTTCGTATCAAGTGCCGTGTTGCCAAGGCAATACACACTATGTTAATATTTATTGATTCAGCTGTTGTCATAATTTATAAAGTAAAATCTTTCAGTAATATAAAAACTTTGTGCATGCGAACAAAGGGTCGGGAGCCCAGGATAGACCTCAGCTCCTTTACAGCATAAACCAAAGTTTTGCTCACCTCTGCTCTGCTCTGGGCCCTAAAAAGAGGTGACCTGCCAACCCTGTGCCTGTAATTAGCACATGGAGGAGGACGGACCCAGGGTTGTCCCCTTGCATGCTGCAGGTCAGTTGTAGCACCAGAAAAACAGCAACCAGATTGAAAATAGAGCATAATCTGGGTGACATCTCAAGTGTGTTTGTGCACAGACCCACATACTTGTTTGCTGACACAAATAAATACAAAGGCTCCACACTGCGTTCTGCCTCTGAAAAGCACAGATCGGCTAATTGTTTCAGGCTCAAATGGGGATTAGTGCAAATGCCGCTCCTTTGGAAAGAGGACTTGCTGTTGGCAAAACAAGACAAATACCTGTCATCAGCATGGATTCACTTTATTCCTTCCCCATGGAAATATCATTTTTTCCGTCCTGTGCAAACAAATTTAGAAAGAGGATCCCAGGGCCCGTCTTTTCGGATGGTGATCAGCTCAAATGGGTTCTCCTGATGCTTCACTCACTCCCTAGATCATGACCCTGGATTTCAACATTTGTTCCCTGATTCTCTTGCCATGGCTGTTGTGGGAAAGAAGATGTGCAAAGCCTTTGATAGCAGGAAGCTTCCTCTCCCAAGCAGGTGGGGAGGCAAAAAATGGGAGCTGGATCTGGAGCCCTCCCCTGTTGCAACTGTCGCTGAAGAGCCAGTGAGCAAGGATGAAGGATGTGGCAGGATAAAGTTGATTTAAGTTATTTTATGAGAAGAACATGGTATCCCCTGTCTCTGGTGAGACAATGCAAATGCAAACTGCCCTTTACTCAGTCCACCGTGCAATGGGAAGCTTCAACCCTATGTATCCTCTCTGATCCCCACCGGACTCATGCGTCCCTCTGTCTCTTTGAAGACCAATTTTGAGGCACTAATGGGATTTGAGGGATGTCCAGGTTCTGTGGTCACTTTCCAGGACCGAGCTGGTCAGGACATTTCCAGGTGCAGACTCAGAGCAGCGGAGGCTTGTCCTGGTCCCCCACATAGCAGTCTGCACACACTCGGCCATACGGGGGGACCTTGCTTTACCACCAGGCACTGCCCGTCAGAGGAGGCACCATCACCAAAGGGTGCTGGCAACAGAAATACCTCCGCTTTAGCCGTTCATAGATGATGGACACTATGAAGTTGAGCCTCCTCGAGAAACGCAGCTCAAGAAAGCAGCAATTGGTCCTTTAATAGATAACATATTTTAACCTGCAAAGCTTCCTATAGCCAGTTTTTGGATATGAAAACCATAAGAGGAGTCTGAGGAGCTTTTCATGCGTAGCAAACCCAGTTCAGCAGTGTGACACGCGTAGTTACGAGAGGACTGTTTACTCTGTAAAATAATTGTTGATGTTTGCGTTCCTCCTTGCAGACAGCTATGGATTTCATAAAATCACCGTGCCTGGTAGCAACTGGCATCCTTTCTAGTGTGCGTCTAGTAACTGGCAGCCTTCCTCTGCAAAGAAGCCAAGAAGTAAATGATCGTGAAAACTGAACCGTTTCTCTCCTACCTCTGCACAAGTGGGGAAGCAAGCAGGTCGCAGCGCTGCTGAAACGCGGCGAGCTTGCGTTACTGCCTGGGCGGCACCTCTTTCGTGTGTGAAGGGAACTGGAGGCTACAGTCTGCAGAGCTGTCGGGCTGACAACTCCCAGCTATGCTGAATTCAGTCTTTCTGAAAAGCCTTGAAAAATCTGAGCTAAAACGGGACAGAAATAAATAACCACGAACCGGGGAAATGAGTCGTGGGTTCTTACTACCAGAACAGACCATTTATGATCTTGGTTCTCCTCTTTCACAAGTAAATGTTAATCCTTGTAGCACCAATAAAATCAGTGGATTTATCTTCCTGCACGTTTAGCAGGAGAAGAAAAATCATCAAACACATCAAGAAAATCCCCTTGCTTCCTCAGTATGAGAAGGGGAAGATTAATATCATTTATCCTGATGGAATAAAAGAGGGCTGGTGTGCAGCTGTCAATTTTAAGTGTGCACATTTGAGAATCTCTCTAACCCATTTTGAAAAATTGCTTCTGTAAAGCAGAGTTGCTGCTTGTTGGTTTAATGAGAAATCAGAGGAAAACCTGGAGCGATACCACACCACAGTGCTAGGACTGTAGCTAAGACGCAGAAGGGACCCTTGTTATACCACGTTCCTCTACAAGTGCATTTTATTAGCAGACTACAGCGTTTGCAATACTGATGTAAACTGTGTGAAGTCCTTCCTTAAGGTTGCAACACACGTACACAATTTAAGACCTGCAAATTCCTCAGAGAGAGTGTGAAAACTGCAAAGGGAAAGTCTAAACTGATTATTTGAGACCGGTCATCCCCACTCTCCATCCTTTGCCACCTGGTCCATCATTCCACTTCAGCAGAAACAACCAGACGCTAGGGCTACCTTAGCAGACTGATTTTTGTTCAGTTTTTCAGCCCTTATCTACCCCACCCAGTCTTTTCTCTTGCCATGCATCTGTGCAGAAGACGGAAACAATCTGGTGCCAAGCGAGTAGCAAAACATCAGAAGTAGAAGGTGCTGCTCGTATTTGCCACATGACTACACCTGGATTTTTTTTCTTTTTCTTGATGACTCAGCCTTTATAGGGACCCTGTTTATTAAAACCCAAACCCCTAACATATGCATGCAGAAGAGCAATGTGGGCAAAAGAGATTAAACACAATAGTCTCCAAGTTCAGAAACAGCACAGGCCTGTTGCCCAGCTCCCAGTGAATGTACCAGTAGATGAAATTATGCCCCTCTACTTGGGTGTCCACAGGTCCCAGGGGAGTTTCCAACTGAGCTGTCATCTGTCAGAGTTAATGCCATATGTAGTTTGAACCTATGTAGCTAAACACTCAACATCTCCTCCTGGTGGACCTCGGAAACACATTTTTTTCCCCTGAAAGTTGTAGGGTATTTGGAAGCAAAGTGCAGTACTTGTTCTAAAAAATAATGCACCTGCGAGTACTCAGCTGGAGAAAATTACCAGAATCTGGCCCTTAAAATTCAGAATGGTGAAGGATAAGGCTGGCCAGAAACCACAGCTGCTCAGCTAAGGCTGTTAACAGTAAAACCTCCCCTGGAACCAGCCTGCCCTGGTATTTTCTATCATTTTGAATAAAGGTGAACTAAAACTTCGCCAAAGATCTTCACAGCCACGAACTGCTGGTCTCTGCAGAAGCGCTGGATGCTTCGCCGAGCTTTGTCCCTCAAGGAGGGAATCATCAGTTCAGCAGTACCCCTCCTTGGAGTAACGCAGAACATGGTAAGCATTTGAACTCTGGCCATGGAGGAGCAAGGCACGTTATTTCTCATGGCTTCTGCCTTGCTGGCCTAAGATCTTTTCCCACACCAGGCAACACACTGCCCATAATAAAACATAGATTCGTTATTCCAAGGGTTGACGCTTAAAATTAGTCTAAGTGGGAGAACTTGGCAAAAAGATGGACTGCCAAAGTTAATTTAGCCTGTTATCAATTCAATAAGCTTAAATAGGCAGTGAAAGTGTTTCGCAAGTGTTCATTGTTCAGAGTTCAAGCTAATACCTTCTGCTAAATTGCATTTTGAAGTTTAATCACAATCTGCTTTATGTTTCTTTTGGTAATTGGGGTCTCTCCACAGTATAATATGAAGAACTCAAACTAATGGGCTCCTCTGGTGGAAGTTTGAATTTTGGAAGTTTGCCTCAAAGTGCTGTGAGTGAGAGTGCCTGAAATAACCCAGAACCTTTCACCCAAATAAAGCGTTAATATTTTTATCATTAAGGAAGTCTCATATTATTGCAGGCAATAGCAACAAAATAACCATTATTTCAAATTTTGTTACTTTGGACCATAATTAATGGGAGTAATTTCAACCCCCCGACACACGCATGCCCTGTCGCACTTGGCACAGGAGCTGTTGCGGAACTGGCTGCTCTTCATTTTGTCCAGAATGTTAAATGTCGGCATTTTCTTTACCAAAGGGAGAAACACTGAGAAATGCTCATTTCTGGGCAGCATTTTGCTCCAGGGACGGATATGGATACTGGGAAATGGCAGCCGGTAGGCTGTGACTGACGCGTAGTCCACGATCTGGGCACTTGTCCAAATGCATGTTGTCAGGTCCGCTACGCCTGATATCGGCTCTTTCAATGCCAGGTTTTTTTTTTTCCTCCCCTCTCTTTCTCTCCCTCCACCAGCTCCCTGTGTTTCCTGCACCTTAGGCATTATGCCGTGGCGAAATATATTTCCTTGCCCCCACGCACTGAATAAGCACCCGAAAACCTTTGTTTGCAGTGTGACTACTCTAATCACGTCAGCAGAGATCTGACATGGAACCTTCTCCTGTTGCCCCATACTACTGAAAAAACATAAAGACAGATGCCTTTCTATGTGTAGAAGCAAAGATGAAGACTTTAAATTTGCTGCTGTGATTTATAGTCCTTTGTGTCTTTCTAATGGCCTTGCTGCTATCCTTCTGAAGACAATAAATACATATATATTCTATTTTATTGCTAAAAATAATTAGCAAATCTATGCGGTTTTCAAGAAATGCAAAGCAAAACATACAAAAGGGAGAAATCCAGGCAAACTATGTACATAATAATACTAATAATGAAAAAGCCCTGCTGTCTTCCTTAACGATCATAAAAATATTTGCCAAAATAAAGCTGACAAGAAGAACGCTGTAAGAGCTATCGCATGCTGCATGCATGTATACACGTGGGCTCACTCTCCTGCCAGTATGAACTGGGGAGTCATCAACAGAATTCAAAGGTATTTTATCCAGTTGCACTAAAATGGAATGTGTCCCACAGACTGGAACTGAAAACAGATGGAATGTAAATACTGTTTGAAAGGGCATTACGGTTCCTGACAATAAAGTATATTTCCTGCAGTAAAAGGCTGAAATTAATGTACCCTGTCAAATAAACACATGACTTCATGGTAATCTCTGATTTATAGATGTTAGAATTATTAGAAACATAAGACATTGTCACAAACAATTTTATATCAAAATCTTTATGCACTGGCACTTTTATAGCAATTTTCAATAATTTCAGCTACACTTACGTCAGCCTGGAATAATTCTATTGACTGTCCAGAATCACTTTGGGTCTAGGAGCAGGTCCGTAATGCACAGAAATTGTACAGTAAAATTTCTACTGTATACAAAGGGAACAGATGTGGATCCAGATGCTGGTGGTGAGACATTTTGTTCTTTTCTCTGTCTTACAAATGATGTATCATAGCTAAAATAAACTTACAGGCTCTGTGCAGAAATTAGTGGTTGAAGTCTTTGACTCAGTGTTAAGAGAAATCTAAATCCTGATGATCCCAATGGTCCTCTCTGATCTCAAAACTATGAATCTCTTAGTGGTAGAAACATGAAAAAAAAGCCATCAGAAACAGTTTCACCTTGTCAAGTGAAATAAAATGAGACAATAATCCTGAACTACATATGAGGATAAAGAGAATAAAAGCTTGGGGTTTTGATCCAGTTCAGGGCAATACAGAAACTGTACCATTGACGGGAGATTGTGGCTCTGTCGTCGAGGTGTATGGAAGAGGTTATTCATATAAATTCTGGAAGACCGGTTTACCTGGGAGATGTGTTTGGTGGAGCCCAGACAAGGGTATACACGAGGGGAGAACTGCCAATTGCAAAAAAAAAAAAAAAAAACCCCAAAAAAGTGAATACGCCTGAGAAAGCAAGGTGTGCCCTGGAGCAACGAACACTCATTTGGCATGCAAAATCCAGGCAACGTACACCCCTCGCGTCCTCTGCGGAGACCCGGGCTCAGCCCGCCGGGCCATGGCAGCAGAGGTGCGCTCTGCCTTGGAGGGGTCTAGGTGGGAGCCTGGGAAGCCCTGGGAGGCAACGAAAGGCACGGCCCGGGTCCCACAGGCAGCATGCCCCGCCAGGTCACGGGGACGGGGCCGCCGGGCGCGGGCGGGCGTAGGAAGCGGCGGAGCGCTCGGCCCGGGCAGCGCGCGGCCAGCGCTTGCCGTGTGACCCCGTTACCGCTCCGCCGGAACGAATCGATAGCGGCGTTTTCTGCAGACGCGCAGGCCAGCGCTGCCGGCTCGGCACCGCGCTGCCTGCCAGGACACAAACGCGTCATCTCTGCGGAGGGCAGCACCCGCGCCTGGCTCTGCACGGCAGAGGGGCGAGCGTGAGGTGTGGCCAGGAGCCGCTGGCCACCAGCGTGCACTGGCTTCTCAGTGGCATGCTATAGACAGAGTCGAGGGCAGTAGTTTGAGTAAGGCGGGATATGTAGCAACTAGGTTTAAGAAAGGGGAGAAAGCAATAACAACCCCGTTGGGCTGACTCAAACGACAAGGAAAGGGTAGAGCCATTTTCTTAGGTTGCACTAGTAAAATTTGCTGACTGTCAGAACTCATCAATCCAGAAAAGGATCCAGACAGTGTGCGGAAAGACCTGGACATCACTGAGGCCTGGGGTAACAGAAACAAGACGGAGTTCAGCGGTAGAAGCGCAGGACGCTGTGCTTTGGGCACTGGCTCAGGATGTCAGCCCAGTGTTACTCATCTGGAACCTCCTCTAAGTCTATCAGTCACGGGATTTCTCGGAACCATAAAATGGTGTCACTGTGAAAAAGGCACACACCGTTCTGCACTACAGCTGTGAGGACCTTGAAGATTAAGATTCCTAAAGTAGGAATTAGGAAGATTTCAACTTTGGACACATGTCTAATGTAATTAGTACGAATACCTCTGACGTATGAAACTTTCAATGTAGTTAAATTGCAGGCAAGTTCTGGTAGGTTCCACTGGGTCAGGTGAGCTGGACTCTGCACACTGAACTGTCCCATCGCCTTACTGTCCATAACTCTCCCTCCTTCAGGAGACTGAAAGGTGACGTCACATATGAGAAGATGGTCTTTATAAGGAATTACAAGACACCCTACAGAGGTTCAAGAAAATAATTTCCACATCTCAATCATCTAGGAAACCAAAATGAGAACCCCAAAGAACCTTGAGAATATGCAGCCAACGTCTTGCTGTGGTTGCTGTTGAGCTTTTGGGAGCTGTTTTCCTGCTAGGACAATTAGAATTATACATCTCAAAGACAGAAGAAAAATGGAAGACAATTTTCATGTAATAGAAGGTTCTTTGGACACCGTGTCTGAAGTATGACTGGGTGGATGGTATTTTTTGTGGTTATTATTCTTGTTCTCATTATAAGGTTAAACTTTTCAACAAATCCTGAAAAAATCTTGTGGGCAGACTAGGAGCGACTTCCCCAGCACCATGAACAGAACAAGGAAGGGGGTTAGGTAAACCCCTCTGAAAATGTTGCAGTGACTGGCATCAATACACATATCACACAATAAAGAGAAATTAATTAAGTTCAAGGCGAACCTTCCTCAGCCTCACTCCTCTTTGGCCAGCTTCTTGCACCTGTGCTGACTTTTATTGTTCAGCTTTTCTTCCTGGTCCTTTCACCACATGTGTGGGCTCCTGGCTCTCCAAGCCAGCAGAGCATCTCACTTGTATCTCAGTAATCGAAGGAGATTTAGAAGCTATCGGGTGGGCTCACTCCTTCGAAGCCCTCTCAGTGACAGTGCCACAAATTGGTAGCCTTCAAGAAGCCATCTGCTGCCGGTGTAAGCTTTGATAATAGAAATGGCAGCTGAAATTTAAACTTAGGCATTTCTATTACTCGGAGGAAAATGTGCAGTCACAGAAGGGTTTCTCATCATCTGAAATTCAAACTGCTGCAGTGTAACACTGTGGGCCTCATTTCTCATAGCCATGACGGCTTACTTCAGCGTAGTTTTGTGACTTTCCGGGAAGAGCCCGGCATTGGTACAGGAGCTGTAAGCTGAGCTGATCATCACCCTAAAATACCCCATCGGGACCAACAGCTTTGCGGTTCTGCTTGAGACCAGCCTCCCTTTAGCCTCTCGGTCCTGACAGATGAGCCCAGACTGATGTGAGCACAGGATGAACAGAATACGGCCCAGGATCTTCAACTGACAGAGAAAGTGTAGAGGACATGTAAGGATTCTGTAGGTTTACTTTACCATGCACTTGAGAGGCATGCATACATATACTCCCTGCTTATGCAACTCCTTTCACCTCCTCTCCCCTGTTATTGCACCAAAATCCACAGGCACAAGGAGGAAGGCAGCATCTGGCAATATTGCCAAAGGGCTGCTAAATTCCAGGTCAGCCAGCAGCTTTAAAGTGAAGCAGGGCACATTGTCTTCTCCTGAGAAGTAAATATACATACACATTCTCTTTGTACTTGCTAAAATATTTAAATATGTAAAAATATGGATTATAATTACGGGAAAGTTAGAATAGATTTGAATGTTTAGCGTACCCTTGGTAGTTCTTGTTTCGTTTCTGTATGCTGCCCTCCACACAAAAAGATATTTCACCGTAATTGTGCCCTTTCAGTGCAATCATGTAAATTTTGCTCTTGTTCACGTTGTTCTTCCTTCGCGAGCTCTGCCGCGGTAATCATGGCTATCCCAGAGGGAAGGAGGTAAGGACCCCCACAGAGCTGGGGCTCAAAGAATTAAAACATCTGGGAGTGAGTGGGAAAGTTTATTCCCCGGAGTCCCACAGGGCTGCCCTGGGTACAAAGGTTAGCATGCTGTAATGCCCACAACCGTATACCCAGGGCTTTCATACCAACCTCCAGGTGCAATAATTGCTTCTGCAGTAACCTATGTGGTGATCAGGAGAGGTTTTTGAGGGTCCAGAGACCATACATCTTTGGAATGGGCGCCATTAAAAAGGAGACGTCTTTGGATTGTTTGGGATCTGCTTTCTCATGGCTGTGCTCCTTATGGAGACATTTACAGCTGTGCAAATTTAGTAGGGTTTAGCAGGAAGGCAAATGCAAAGCTCATCACGTAATTATCCTTTTTTTTTTGCTGTTGAGCTTTTTCCTATTTTTGTTTATTTATCATGCCGATGTATTTTGAGTCTTTGAGTTGGAACCCCCTTGCATGCACACGTTTTCCTCTCTAGAAGTTTGATAAAATTATTTGCTGGCTATATGAACTCATTCTTGTTTGGACCTTTTCAGCAGTAGACCCCTCAGGCCTGCAGACAAATGTTGAAAACCATTGATCAGGGCTGTGCACAGGGGAACAGCAGTGACCTGCAGCAGCTCTTTGTCAAAGCCTGGAAAACACTAGTGATGAAGCTAATTAATACATTTCTCTACTCCAAGCCTTCTATTTAATGCACATGCTAGCAGTGAACTACATTATTCCACTGCAATCCAAATAGCTGGTGGTAATGTGACAATGTTACTCTAATGTTTATTGAAAATTTCATTAAAAGATAGAGTGTGTAAACAGTATTTTGGTTTGCTTCTCCTACTGGGTTTTCTTTCTTCCTATTTTGTTTCACTCTGAATCCTCGGTGTTTATATTACATATGACACTGTTTCAATATTATAGAAAAAAATTTGAAGAAATTTTCTTAGTATTTTCAGATCAAGTTTTATTCGTAATGTTCCATTTCATGAAAATGCCTGGTTTTCTGCATCAATTCTCTCCCTTGTGATTCTAATAGGTCTCACTAAAGGTCTAATTCCACATTTACTTGCTGTACAGCATAAAATGGGTGGCTACCTGACCCGTCTACTGATATACACACCAGCACCTACGTGGACACATTGTGCAGCTAAATAGAAATCCACATTTCTGTAATTTAAAGGTACAGTAAGATGTAAAAATTCTCAACCCTCAATGCTCTATGCTGCAGTTTATCTTGCAATTGTGAACGTGGATATTTATCTTGAGGAAGGTGGAATACAGTGATGCCACATACACACCTGTGCATACACACACACACACAAACACAGGCTTCCAGATCGCGTGCAAAATTTCAACAAACTTTTGCTTTGCACTGTGAAGGAAAAATCTGAGAATTCTTAAAATTGTGACCTTCTGTCTAATGTAGCAGAAAGGTGTGGATATCTTTAAAGGCCAAAAAGAAAAAAAAACACAACCGAACCAAAACTCCAGAATTAAACACATTCATACATTATTAAACACATTTATACGAGTCAGTATTTGCAAATCGGCTAATACTGTGAAACCCACCTACTATATTCATATTTCACTTTGAGCGTACTCTGCTTGTAGGTTTAACTAATACAATGCTGGGAATAGAAAGCACTTCAAAGAAAAAAATACATATTATCCATGCTCCCCACACTGATCCACAGGACATGTCAATAAAAATATTCCTTAAAACAGATACAAAAAAGCCCCTAAAAGTGTTTACCAACAACTTCAGACTTCTTTTTTTGTCACCTAGGTGTCTATCTGACAGTGGGGTCTGATGATAGAATGTTCTGACCTCTTGCCCTTCAGCTCTCCAAGAGGATGGTCAATGTGTAAGACTTGCTGGTGAGAGGATGCACTAACACTGAAAAGGCTTCTGCAATGAAGCAGCCAAAATTAACGTTTAGCAGCCGATAGTGCCCACCTCCTGACACAGAGTCCTTCCGCGGGGCTGTTTTAGGACAGCCCTTCTCTAAGGACAGTTTTGCTTCAAAACTTTCTTCCCCTTAACCGAGAGATCGGGGATCCCTCCTGACAGCTGGACCTGAAACAGGAGCTTTGATCCAGTGCCTGCTGAACTCTGCGGCTCTCAGAAGACGCTGGATCAAGGCTGGAGGATCTGGAAAACATTAACTCGATAAGGTGCGTGGAGCCAAGAGATAAAGGTGGTAGAAAGGGGGAGAAGGAAAGAGGGAAAAGTGTTCCGATGAAGATTTTTCTTCTGCGTTTTACACCAACACTTTGAACCACAGAGAATTTTTCAGCCTTTACTACCAAGTACCCTGGGGAATACGAAAATCAGCAATGTCACACCAAAGAACAGACAAATAACTGTCTGAATGTATACAGTTACATATCTTCTCACTTCTCTGGTGCCTTGTCATATCAGCCTCTGCCTCCTAGTTTTAAGGGAGCTACCTGGCCCTTGACTCTTGCTGCACAAATCAAAACAAGCCATTGCCCATTTTTACACACTGAGAAAATCCCTGCCATAGTCAGAGGACCTGAGGTTTGTTCTGTAACATTCCCATGATTCAGCTGAAAGAAAAAAAAACAGGCTCCTGTGTGAGAAAGGATTTAATTGCTCTGGTTAGAAGACTTAATCTAGACAAGCACAAAGGATACAAAGAAAGGGAATGCCCCTTGTTGGAGACTGAATTTTGCTCTTGGATATGTGGGAGTAACTTCTTCTGAAGTTAACAGCATATCAAAGGCAGGATTAGGCCATAGTACGTTTGCATCACGAGTCGTGATCCAGAGCAAGGGTGGGGACAACGGCCATCTTGATAAGCTGCAGCTAGCAAACATTTTAGTTGCTTACCTGCTCCATTTCCGTAAAGGTGCTCTGCTCCTCATCTTCCTCCTCGATATCTGACTCTCCCACAGCAATAGGAACACAAATGGACAGGTCAGGGTTGGTCATAAAATCATCGTTGTCTGTAATTCCTAGGTGTTTCTCCGCATTTTTACTCATCCCATCCTCAGCACGGTTCTCTTTGTAATTTTCCATGTCTTTGCCAAGCTCAGCGGTTGTATGACTGTTCACACAGTTGTTAAGGGCACCTGTATTCTGAGCAGCAAGCTTCATCATTGCCTTCTTTTCAGCCGTGGTCTTGGGGTGCCGGAGGACGTTGCAGCAGAAATCCCACGTCGCGTGTTTCACGTACTGAAGACCCCTGTTGATCCGAGCAAAAGCAAGCTGCAGGTTGTTCATCTCTCCATCCTCATCCGGGGCTGAGAGGTTGTCAGCACTGAAAGAGCTTAGTAGCAAGGCAAGGAACAGGTTGAGCACCTGAAACCAATGAAGTTAAAAGGAAATCAATGATTAATTGTGGAGGACAAATGTCTGGTCTTGGAAGGAGAAGGGTCTGAGTCTCATCTAATCTGTGCCACTGTAACACCACCAGTGTTCATGGAACTGCCTCTAATTACAGGTGATTTCAGTGGGAAAAGGAGGAGTGCAGACATTTCCAAACACTTTCATATCAGGTGCAGAAGTTCAGCATGGACTATAACGCACTCCGACTTTCCCTTTTCCCCTCCAGCACCCCAAAACACAAAAAAGAAAAGGCAAAGCTCAGAAGCAGAATATGGGATAAAATTGTCATTGGAAGGTACATAGTGTAAATATTCCCATAAGTGGTGGTACAATGAATTTCCTATAATTGCCAGTATTCCATCTTGGAGAAAATCACTAACTGCAACACTTATTGGCATCCAGGAAGGTACTGCTTACATGTAGAAAAAGACTATAGGAAGAACATTTTCAGGACCTTTTTGTTTTTTGCTTAGTGTGAATCTTGTTGTTTATATTTCATAGCATATAATGATATTCATATGCATGGCACTTAATTACAAATAGTATATTTGGAAACATCTCTGAACATTTGTATGTATTTTCACAGATATTCTTGATGTAAATATCCTCTGGGCCATGAAGAAAATCTACCGTGACTGTGAATAAACGCCTAATAGGTCATATAGTTTCAAAACCTTTGCCCTCCAGGCACAAACAAGCCATCACACTCAGGATTAATGTGGCTAAATCTGAGCAGGGCTCACCCCCAAAGCAGGTTTGGGCCTGGACATGCTGCTGCTACTCATCAGGAAAAAAATATTTGAAGATTTTCACAGATGTATGGGAAGATCCAAACTGAACTGGAGACCCTAAGTTGGCTCCTTCTTGTTCCTGCAACTTCAGAACTGTCTATCTTTGCTGGTAGTTCGCTGCAAGATGAGACGCAACTACACATCCACGTGACATATTTAATGACTTAAACCTCTTTTTACCTTCTAGGTTTTTTTTTTTTTCTTCTCCAATATATAAAATTATATCAAATAAATAAAACCAATTTTTTCTAGAAGGGTTTTCCCAGTAATACATCTTGCAGGCTGATCACCAGCTGCTGTGTATGGGATGTTACACCTGCCTGTGGTCTGAGAAGGAATGAATTACAGCTTTTGTGCCAGATTGACAAGGGCAGGAAGCTCACACCGCAGGTAGGTGCCTGGGATGGTGGTAATGGGGAAAAGGTGACTGAAACCAATATCAGCTAAAATATATTTACCCAAAATAAGCTAGGACCAAATTGCCTGATATCAACTCAACTGCTGCCTGTACAAGGTGGTGGGTGCCAGCTCTGTGGCACTGCAAGGGAGATCACTGCTGCAGAACTTCTGCTGTTTTAGCAGTAAAATGGACTTTGTGAAGATATTTCCTCTGTGACCTCTTAAAATATTTTAAGTCGATAAAGACTACTAGACCAAAATAAACAATATAAAGGGTACTGGGCCTTACCAAAGAGCCACAAGCTTTTGCTATCACACTCCCACCCTGTTCCCCCTTATTTCAAATATTCAGAATATATGAGTTGGAATTTTGAAAACTAGCCTGGTCTTAATCACTCTAGTGACATTGCATTTGAAGTGTCCTGTCAATACGGTTTTGTAAAGCACTCTTTGCAATCACTGTGATTATAAATGAAAGCAGTTGGTAGCACAGCAGATGCCCGTGTCCTATGTATTGCTGAATAAACTATTGCTGCGCTGAGCACTACCCTGCTCTAAAGTCAAGTGGGATTAAAGCTAATTGTTTCTTAGCTGGTCCATCATACTGGAGTGTCCCTGACAGCTTGTGTGGGTCTGGTATGAACCAGTCTTTCATTACATATCCCACTCAGAGGTAGCACAAGTGATGTTGTCTGATAGGTAGCTGAAAACCAGAGTAGTGGACATACTGCCAGGCAGGTGGGAGCCCATCAGCGAAGTCGTCACTGGCAGAATCACTTTAGCCATTTTCAATCAAATTTGATAGAGGGGTGAGATCTCAGAGATAACCACTTTTCTACAAGCATCCTGAAAATGAGCATGTGGGTAAAGAAGAGACACTGCCCAGGCCACCAGTGCAGATAAAGCTTGGAACAAGCCACAGCATATGTGTATCCTTCTCAGTGGCAACCTAGGGACATGGGAAGGAGCTGGAGGAAGGGAAGGGATAAAGAAAGCCAGAATAAAAATCTTCTGGACTTTACAGGTTCAATTCAGTTACCTTAACAGAGGTGTCTACAGTTTTTTGAGGTTATCTGAGACATCTTCACCTGACTTACAGATTTGTGTCCTCCTAAAGCTGCAGCTTTCATCTAACCAGGACACGATGGGATGTCGCAGCAGGAACCAGAGTAGTGGTGTTTAGGGAACTGAATCACGCTTCAAGGATGGCAGCTGTGACCAGACTCAGACACCAAAGCGTGAGGGTGTAATGGGGCAAAAGAGGTTCATCAAGTAGACAATAGAGCCTGACAAAATACAGGTGACGATGTTACAGCCGCATGCAGCTGCCAATATGTAGTCATCTATTGCCAGCTGACCCTAGCACGCCCAAGTCGTCCTGAGGCAACTGGCTGAGGCAACACACTATTATGGGAGATCCGTGTCTGGTTGGAGGCCAGGATGGATACCCTGCAGTATCGCCAGTGGCTTTAGACAAAAACTCAGTCAAGCCTTAGATCTCTGTAGACCATAGTGGTAGCTCAGGTGTCTTCTCCACACATGAATACCTCCCTGTAGGCAACCAAATTTTGTTATCTGAGGCTGAATTTCATCCTATACTTTGTTAATTCTGCTGTTCACAGAATAACTTTTTTGAAATGCCTTGTTTTACTTTTCTGTATTTATTTTGGATGACAAACTGCAGTTACATAAGTTTATCCAGATACACCTGCAGGTGTATATAATAGGTGGTAACATTCTTAGTGTTATTATTTACCATGGATTATTAAGGCAATGCTGTTTGCTTCCCAGAAATACGGCTGACATTTTGCACAAAGAGCTATTTGCTCTTCAAGCTTTTAGCCAAAAATAAATCTCAAATATCATTCCCTCCTTCCTTTATGAGCAGGTAGCCTCAGAGTTGTATTGCTGGGTGTTAAATAGAGTGAGCTGCTGTATAAGCACTTTATGTTTACTTATTCCCCCTATTTCACTGTACACTGCATTTTCCAGAAAAATATGTGCTCAACACACCACATTTCCAGTAAAAGGTTACTAATAATATCCAGTCCTCCTGGTTGCTCACACAATGCTTTCAGTTTAAGTAAAAGCAAACTAAAGACTAATTCAGTTTTCAAAAACAATGGCAGATTTGTATGGGTCCCCTCAGAAAGAATTCTGCTTTCCAGTGACACCGAGCAGCCAGACTGTGAAAGCAGGTCTTTTTTGGTCTTTAAGGTTAGGAATCAAATGACAGATGCCCTAAAAGAAACCCCACCTCCTTTAGCATAATGATGTTAACCATTTGCCCTAAGGACAAGACAGCACGCTTTCATAGGCTTGTTTTCTCTTCATGCCTTTCCAAAGCTAGTGGCTCTGGTTATGCCGTTATAAGGCACAAATGATCAGATTCATCCAGCCTAATATCAGGTGCCTCCCTGAGGTGCTTAAGCTGAAGGAGTTTTCCTAGGATGTCTGTAGATGATGGACGCAGTCTGGCATCCCAGGAGATGCTGAAGCGCTGAACCAACTCTGGTGGTGCCTACGGAAGCCTAGGCTAGCTTTGCTTTAGTATCTCACTGCTAGATTGAAGTTAGGGCACTTACCGATGCAGACCAAATAACTAATAGAATCATAGATTATCTCAAGTTGTAAGGGACCCATAAGGATCGCCAAGTCCAACTCCCTGCTCCTCACAGGACTACCTAAAACTAAATCATATGACTAAAAAAACATCATCCATGACTTGTCAAATCCAGCCAGGTGTCCAGAAGGTCCTTCTTGGTGTCAGTCTGGTACTCCATGCTCCAGGCCAGTGGTGGCCAACCTTTATAACCAGGCGATCTTCACCAGGTGAGCAGAGAGCTCAGGATGCTTCAGCCCCATCCTGAGCAGAGCTGCAGCATGCAGGTAGCGAGCCTGGCATTGTGCAAAGAGCTGCACCAATTCTGTGGCTGTCACAGGTGAAGAGCACAGAGGCATGAAGCCATGAAGCTAATTCCTAGCTCCTCAGCCATAGGGAGAAAGCAGGCTGCTGGAAAGCAGGACTCCTCCTCCCCAAGGAACCCAAGGCAGGGGCTGCTGGTGGAGGCTGGGAGCCACATATGCTGCCATGGTAGGCTGCAGTCTGAACACCTCAGCTCCATCGCCTCCTTCTGTTTTGGGCAGCACAGGAACAAAACAGACAGTTTACTTTCAGATGACACCTCCTCATCAAACCCTCTTTGAAAATACGTCTGCAAACTCTGGTGCTGAAGTTAAAACACTTTTGGAGCCAAAGCTACTACAGACTACAAAGCTACAAAGACTACTCCCTCATTTCCCTTCCATTCTTGTATTTACCTTGATTTGGCAAAAATGAAGGGATATAAATACTTATGTATTTAACCTCCCACCTGTCATTCAGTCAAACAGTACGCAGCCCTGCAATTCTCCTGTGATCCTGTGAACTGATTCAGCAATGCATTGGCTGCCCTGCACCCCCACTGGCGTCACCCAGACGCAGGGCATTTGGCACCTTGCTCAGCACTGCTGCTGAATATAGGCTGAAAACCCACTGCAAAGTCTAAGGCCATTTCTTAGCAGATGATTGAAAATAATTCTGTATTTCATTTAGCTAGAAGCAAAAATTATGTTGCATCTGCACACGTTCGATGGCAGGGTTAAGCCATCTTCAAAGTGAGGTCCTCAGCTGGGCTTGTTTGATTGCAGAGGATCTCATACGAGCTTCTCCTGTAGTGGGACCTGTCTTGACCACACACTGCTAACAAAACAAGTGAGTTTGATTTTCGAATCCCTGATCCTTTCCTGTGCATGAAGTTTAAATGAACTTTCACAGTGAGTAGCAACTTCCAGTACTTAAAGGGCGCGTATAAGAAAGGTGGGGACAGACTTTTTAGCAGGGCCTGTTGCAATAGGATGCAGGGGAATTGTTTTAAACTAAAAGAGGGCAAATTTAGACTAGAGAGAAGCAAGAAATTATTTTACAATGAGGGTGGTGGAACACTGGCCCAGGTTGCCCAGAGAGGTGGCAGATGCCCCATCCCTGGAAACATTCAAAGTCAGGTTGGACGGGGCTCTGAGCAACCTGCTCTGGTTGATGATGTGCCTGCTCACTGCATGGGGGTTGGACTAGATGGCCTTTAAAGGTCCCTTCCAGCCCAAAGATTCTGTGATTCTGTGATTCTATACCTAAGGCCAGACATTCTCATCTGCCCAGACTACACAGGACAAATCCTAGCAGGCTGGAATCAAAGATGTGATCACCCTTACAAGGGGTTCATAGAGCAGAGCAGTTCAGGATCTGCTCTCATGAGCACTTGTTTGCTTGTAAATCCACAGGACCCTTCAAACAACTGCAGATGTGTGCTGTCCTCTCATCTGCAGGAGATGGAGGACAGGAAGGACAGTTGAGCACAGGTACAAGAAGAAGAGGAATCTCCTAGAAGCCAGCTAAGCAGGTTTTTCTACAAGAGCAGGGTCCAAAGCAGAAAACATGCCCCATCAGTGAATCCTGTCATACACAAAAGAAAGCAGTTAAAACAGGTTGTATCCCTGTGGCAGCACATTGTCATTGCTGTCACTCAGCTGCATAGAAAAACTCAGACACTGCAGCATGGTGAGGTACCTGCCAGGACCATTAGCTACTCATCTAATATTTTTTGTGGCTAAAACAGCACCTCAGCCTATTCAAACCCACTTCCCTGGCAGTGCCTGTTAGACACAGACCAACAAGAAGCTCTTCAGGCACTCTCTGACCAGTGGAAGAAACTGATTTTCTTCTTTCCTGTTTGTTTTCTGGTGGCAGTGGACATCTGCACTCTTCTTTGGCTAGCACAGATGGGAAAGATGCAGTTTTCTCTTTGGAGAAGACCTTGATAACTTCTAGGAAGCCTAATACAATATGTACCAATTATTTTGTTTACTGTAGCAAAATCCATGAAGCTGCAAAGAAAAACTGCTCATAAAGGGGCTTTCACTGCATCAAGGAAGTGTGACACCTAAGTTTAAGACGGACCTTCAGTAATAGGTCATCTAGTCCATCTCTCTGCTACTGGGGGATTATTTCATTCCTTAGAAGTGTATTTTCCAATCCTTTGTACATTTTCATCCCAGGGCAAAGTTTACCAAGAGCGAGTACTCCTGCAAAAAGCAATTTACATGATCAGTTATTTTCTATATTCCCTTTTCTATTATTTTAGCTATATGTGCTTGGATAAGAGGCTTATATCCTCCCAGCCCAGTTTCTCTCTATCCTGTAGTCAATCTCGTAATCCCATTCTCGTGATATCTTAGTTTCTCACTGTAGAAATGATAATGATACCACAAATATGGCATGAGGTCCTTGTGGTCGAGAACACAGGTTAGAGCAGGATTGACCTCCTTCATGTTTCTTGCCCAAGATCAGCTAGGAAAACACATGGAAATGGGAATACAGATTTCCTGCCTTGCAGCCATAAGACTTCCCAAGGCAGGCTAGCAGTTGTAGACGAGAGTTTGTGGGGCACCGTAGTACGTGTTTGTTGCAACAGGAATTTTTTCTTATCAGCTCCATGTTAATCTGTTCAGCGAAGTAACTGCTTTGTCTGTTTAAATATAAGTAAATGAAATTTAATTAAAAAAAAGCACCAACTTCAGCCTATTTCCCATGTAAGATCCCTAAACTACTTTATGATTGTAATGAGAGTGCATGTTCACCACAGGAAAGAAAAAGTGGAATTAATATGGTCGGAATACTTCTCTCATGTGCAAATACAAAAGTGGTTATAACTTCAGAGATTTCGTGTGAATGACCTCCATTTTCCCTAAGAAAGAAGAGAACAAGGCCTGATTTTTTCCCCCAGCCTCTCAGCTACCACGTGCATTTCCCCGCCTGGGCAGAGCTGCGCTCGCAGACAGCGTCGTGGAGAGCGCAGCCCTGGGGCACGGCTGGCGCTCACGCTCCCTTTAGGGGAGCCGAAGGCATCTGGGGTTCCCTTTACAGACAGGCTAGGTCCAATCCATGTGGTCAGAGGAGAGTGAGCCCAACGTGTGCCATCCTACAACTGATGGCTGCACCAAGTGAGGTGAAACGAAGGAGTAGAAGTGCCTTTTCTCTCCGTTGACTGTGAAGAAGAGGTAGGGTGGCTGATGCAGCTGTAGCTATCTGCACAACAGACTCTAGAAACTGGCTGAGATGAATGCCCCCCCAGCCCACTAGTGTTTTTGTGCTATTTACCATAAGGCGAGGAGTTTTGCTGACCATTCTCCACTTCGGGTATTGGCATTATGTTCCCCCGCAGTTTCAGCGGTCTCTTGTGCAGCCGATTGACTTTAAGCAGTCCACGGCAGAGACGAGATGCCGGACGGCAGCTCTGCTCGCCCACGTTTGACGGTGTGTGCCTGGGTGGGGGGAACGGCCACCCTATTTCTCGTTCCAGAGTTTAAAGAGGTATGTATAATTAATGGGGCAGATTCCTTGGTGCTGTTCTTGCCACTTTACATGGGAGTAAATCTTTGAGTGGTGGAAGGGTAGATTAAGCCCATTAAGCACACTTCACAGCACCTTTGTGACATGTAAGCTTTTTGAGGTCATTTTAAGCTGCCATTCTCCCCTCCCTGTTTTCAGCGGAGCCATCAAGCCGGACAAGCACCGGGATATGTCAGAGCTGACATGGGTACAGCCTTTTGAGAGGGGGAGGCAGGTAAAGGGCACCATGTCTACATTGCTCTTGCTGCCAGGCTGACATGCTGGACCACACGACGAAAACGGCTCTTCAGAGAGGGAGGCTGAACTGGGAGGAGAGCCTGGATCTTCCCCCCTCCCGTCTGACAATGAGCAGCCACTGGCCTCTGCCCCTCCTCACCCCCAGCCCCTGCAGCACCCCAAAAGCAGGCAGGGCGAGGGGACCGATGTCCTTGTTACTCTGCAATACAGACCTGAGAAAAACTATGACACTTCTTACCACAACCTGGTGGATCCCTCATGGAGCCAAGTCTTTTTCATGTGTTATCCACCTAGGTGGGTATAAACGTGCACACAAGCCGTACTGCTGCATGTGCTGGTCAAGAACTATTGAATTGAATTTAGATTTTTTTTTAGCTGATGACTTTCAGTGTTTTTTGAAAGCAAGTCCCTTAGAAGTATCAGAAGATAAGTCTCTGGAAACCACATACTTCCTGATCTGAAAATCTTAGTCTCCAAGTCCTAGATGAGGGAGTAGGATGGGATGGTGAGTGGAGGCAGATAAATTCTTCCCACTACTAAAGCCACAGCATAGAAACAAACATGTTCCTGCAGGTTTTTCATCAGATATCAAAGCAACACTAATTCACCAGCATAGCAAGAGCTCCATCAGAGCTGCTGTGGACTTCTGAAACCACTCTCAGACAGACAAAAAGTGCTATCAGATAAGTCCAGATGCAAACCTCTCCAAGCAAGACAGCTGTGTTCATAATATTAAAGGCTCAACATACCCCAAAAGCATTAGGGAAACTACAGAAAGTCTCCTGCTTACAAGCCAAGAGACAATTACTTTTGTGATAAATTGACAAAAGTGTTAAGCAGTCATGGTGGTGAGGATGTCAAGACAAATTGAGAGCAGGACAGACTGCACAGGCTTGGACTGACCATACACACTTGGGGGTTTTTGCTATTGCTGCTCCCAGCAAGATGTGATGATAGGTGAGAAACACCCTGTGTTATCCCTGGAATATTTTCACTACTTGTATGCAAACATCACTTCATTGGCCTCTCTACCAATTGCTACACAATGACTAGGCACAAGAGAAAAAAACTAATTTTGGAAGTTTAAGGTCAGTGGGTTTTGCCCAGAATCCTAAACCTGCATGGCTGGCATATTGGGTCTGGCTGAGATGGAGTTAATTTTCCCCATAGCAGCCCTCATAGTGCTGTGCTTTGTATCGGTAGCTAGAAAGGGGTTGATGACACACCTTTGTGTTTTGGCTAGTGCTGAGCGGTGCCCGCACAGCATCAAGGTTGTCTCTCCAACACTCCTCCCTCACCAGTAGGCTGGGGGTGGGCAAGATTTTGGGAGGGGACATAACAAAGACAGCTGACCCAAACTGACCCAAGGGATGTTTCATACCATATGATTTCAACTCAGCAATAAAAGCTAAGAGAAAGGAGGAGGAGTGGGGCCATTCATTTTTTTTTTTTGACATTTGTCTTCTGGAGCAACCGCGATGCATACTGAAGCCCTGCTTCCTGGGAAGTGGCTGAACATCGCCTGCTGATGGGAAGCAGAGAATAAGTCTTTAATTTTCTTTTGCTTCCATGTGTGGCCTTTGCTTTTTGCCTATTGAAATGCCTTTATCCTGACCCACGTGTCTGGTTATTTTTTTTCCATCCTAATTTCACCCTGCCTGTCCTGTTGAGGAGGGGAGTGATAGAGTGGCTTGGTGGCACCTGGTGCCTAGCCAAAGTCAACCCACCACAGCTGGGCTCATGTGGAGGACACTAACTGGTCAAGGCAGAGTAGGATATTTATAATCTTAGTCTCCAAGTCCTAGATGAGGGAGTAGGATGGGATGGTGAGTGGAGGCAGATAAATTCTTCCCACTACTAAAGCCACAGCATAGAAACAAACATGTTCCTGCAGGTTTTTCATCAGATATCAAAGCAACACTAATTCACCAGCATAGCAAGAGCTCCATCAGAGCTCTAGGATATTATAAGAAAATTGAAGTCATCTCTTTAAAACGCAGATCCTACACCTCCCTCGAGAGGGGGAGACCCAACCATGACCAAAGACTGCCTTTAGTTTTGCACTCAATCAGCTACTGGCCATCATGTCCCTTGGACAGTCAGGACTTGAGATCAAGAGAAGGAGATAATTCCCATTCACACATGGCAGAAAACATCTGGGGAAAGGTAAGCCACAAAGAAATGAAAGGATTAAAAAAACCCTGGAAACAGAATAACAGAAAAAGAAAAACACTGATAATGGCTACAGTAAGGAACAACTTCCCTGCATTGAATATATTACACCAAAGCAAAATCAATATAAGGGTAGGCCCAGAGACTACGAAATTAAATAAGGGATTCAAGAAATAACAAATATTAGCTTTCCTTTTTTTTTTTTTTTTTTTTTAAAGGAGGAGGGGAATACTAGTTCCTTTCAAATGGTACTTTCTAAGCCGTTTCCCAGGTTTGATATCATAACTTGACATCCATCACAGAATCACACTTTCCCATTAAATGAAATGTGAAAAGGATGCCTATTTAGTGAATCTGGGTGATTTAATGGGGTTCTGATTTTTTGCATTTTGCAAGTGCCGATTCCCGGGAGGGCAGAACGGAGTGCCAGGGCTGTCTGCCAGGCGGGAGGGCCTCTTTCAGGAAAGCGACAAAATAGATTCTACTAGTAATTTTGCACAGTACAAAATCTCCAGCCTTCACAGCGCACGACTGGGCTTGCAGCTTTCTCATACATCTGCTGGAGAAGACAGATGACTCGAAAGCAGGACAAAATCCTCTCTCTCTTTAGAGAAACAGAGCAGGAGGGTTACCAGCGGTGGTACTGGCTACACAGCCAAAATGAGAGGCACCCTGTATTTGCAAGGCAGGGGTGCTGACCCGCACGCCTCACTGCTGTCCTGAAAAGCAACCCATTTCCTTTGCTGTCATCTGCTCCTGGTTCCCATGTGCCCCCAGTCAGCAGCCCGTCCCCTTTGGTCTCTGGCTTAGCTGTGGCTGCGTCTGCAGGTTCTTAGTGCTTCCTACAGCCACGGAGAGATACCCTTATGCTTCTGCAAAGAAGGGAAGGAGGTGGATGTCCTTTCTTCCCACAGTGTATGTCTGCAGGATAAAGCTGGCTCTGAGCTGTGTTTTGCAGAGAAACATTACTAAAAATATAAGAAAAGCACTTCGTGAAGGACTGGCTACCAGCATCCTTCAAGTCAAGTCTGTGCGCATCATCAAAGCGCATCATCATCATCTTTCCAGGCACGATGACCTCATCTTTGGTTATCTTCTTTATATCAGGAAATATAAAGGTATTTTGCTGATGTGGAAATTTGAAAATTATTTTATTTATTAATTGTATTCTGTGTGCCTGGCTGAAATCCCAGCAACTGGGGTTACTCAAAGTCTTCAATAGTGCAAGATGGACATAAATTTGGGGAAGCAAAGGAGGAAGTCAGTGGTGTAAGTTGTCCATAAGAGCATTTTTATGAGTTTATGCTCACTGCCAGTCTGCTAGAGAGAAGAAAGAAACCGAGAGCTAGGCAGCTAGTCCATTTTATGATCTAAAAATTGCATCTGCAGTAGTAAACAAAGACAAGCCAAGGCCTGTTCTCCATCCCTGAGGGTAAGCAGCTGACTTCCCTTCCCCACTTTTCCCCCAGGCAGGATTGCGTTGTGGTTGCTGTCCCCAGCCAGGGCTGTCCCCTGAATGCTCGAGCACCAGCTGGGACAGGGTGGCCAGGGAATGTGTTAACCAAGAAAGAGGAGGGACACCCATAATATTCGAGTTTATGCCCTCGAGTTTATAGATGCAGCCACTTGCCTGCGTTTTTAAGCAGAGAGATACCAGCAGGCATTTTGCACTTGCTGAACCCCCCAGAAATGGAGTGGCATGACAGCTAGATGTGGGAGACAGGCGAGGAGAAGGGACATGGAAGTCCTTCTGGAAGAAACACCCATATGAGTGAGTTTGTAGCACAACAAGTGTAAGAGTGCTCTTAGTCGAGCAGCTGCAATAAATGAGTATATGTGAGGGGCCAGAAAGAGAAGGGAACTAGTGGTGGGGAGGAGGCAGCAAAGAGAAAAATCATAGAATCATAGAATAGTTGGGCATGGAAGGGACTTTTAAAGGCCATCTAGTCCAACACACTGCAGTGAGCAGGGACATCTTCAACTCGATCATGTTGCTCAGAGCCCCGTCCAACCTGACCCGGGATGTTTCCAGGGATGGGGCATCTACCACCTCTCTGGGCAACCTGGGCCAGGGTTTTACCACCCTCATTGTGGAAAAGTTCTTGCTTATCTCTAGTCTAAATCTGCCCTCTTTCAGGTTAAAACAATTCCCCCATGTCCTATTGCAACAGGCCCTGCTAAAAGGTCTGTCCCCATCTTTCTTATCAGCCCCTTTAAGCCCTGGCAGCTGCAGGAAGGTCTCCCTGGAGCCTTCTCTGCTCCAGGCTGAGCCCCCCCAGCTCTCCCAGCCTGTCCTCCCAGCAGAGCTGTTCCAGCCCTTGGAGCGTTGCTGGGGCCTCCTCTGGCCCCGCGCCAGCAGGTCCATGTCTCTCCTGTGCCGAGGGCTCCAGAGCTGGACGCAGCACTGCAGGGGGGTCTCCCCAGAGCAGGGCAGAGGGGCAGAATCCCCTCCCTCGCCCTGATGGCCACGTGGCTTTGGGGGCAGCCCAGGACACGGCTGGTGTTCTGGGCTGTGAGCGCACATTGCCGGCTCATGTCCAGCTTTTCATCCACCAGTGCCCCCAAGTCCTTCTCGGCAGGGCTGCTCTCCATCCCTTCATCCCCCAGCCTGTATTGACAAATGTAAATGCCTCTTTTCATCTGTATGAAAATTCAGCACAGAAAATATCAATGTTTTTAACAATATACTTCAGTCCAAACCCTGCTATCAGTTAGCATGTACTCATTTCCCGAGAAAATATGACAGTCACACAGAGAAGGCAGAGCTTCTGCACAAAAATTGGCTTGGTCAAAAAATAAACCCACTTTTGCATTGAAATAACCACAAGAATTTCAAATGGCTTCAGGACAGAGACTGGGAATTTGCTTGTGCATTGGGAAGGGTGAAGTCAAGATACACGATGAGATGGAGCTTGCAGAAGATGTCATGAAAGGCAGAAAGCCAAAGAATGTTGAAAGAGGAGGAGATTTGCTCAAAGCATGAGACCAGGAAGATTACAGCAGAGATATGTGGCAATATCGAAGAGGGAATTATGTAATCAAGGACAGAGTTGACCAAAAATAAAGAAAATACATTTTAGGTAGAAGAAAAATAAAGGAAGGGCAGGTTTGGGTCATATTCAGTAAGAACTAATTTAAACAGGAGTTTGGCTAGGGATTACCCAAAGAAAACAGGAAGAAAAAAGGATAACACATGAAATCTGGAGACAGAGAAATAGAACAAGAGACTTAAATAGCAGCAAAAAAATAAAAATGTTAAGAGGGATGAAAAAACAACAGATCTGATTCTCCTTTCCTTTGTACCATTTGCAGTAATACAAAATCGATGGAGTAGATTCGTATCTGTTGGAGATTCTCCTTGGCAAATGTGGGCCAGTGGTTTTATTGGATTTAGAGAAGTTTAACAGAGTAAGAGCCAGCAAGCTGACTTTTGGGAACAGAAAGAAATTTGGGATGGTAGCAGGAGACCAAAAGCAGGACCTCTTTGACCACGGGAACTTCTTACTGTTCAATAAGACACAAAAAAGCAGGGTTAGATGTGGCATGTAATCCTGTGTACCACTTTTAGTTTCCAAATACATTCTTCAGCATATTTCCTTTGGAAGCCACAGACCATGTTGCCACATACATGCTAGTTGGAGAAATGCAGATATGAATATGCACTGTACATGGAAAAGATAAATTCCAGTCTCTTTTAAATACCATACACCTCCTAAGAAGGTTAAGGCTCTCATGACTGGCTGATTGTTTCACATATCCCTTTTAACAAGCTATTTCTAGAGGTTACTGTTAGAATGAACTGCTCACTGCTTAGTCTTGGTGGGGAAAAATTATATTTTTAACTGCTTTTTTTTAAATAAAAGTATAAGATGTTTAGGAGTAATGAATAATGTATTGAATTTGTACCATCTGGTCTATTTTAACATTAAAACCTTGCCTTTCTCTCAACACATGCTAGGAAGAATTCTGTTGTCATTACCCTTTCAATGACATCCAGACAACTCACAGTGACATTAATAAAAAGAGACACATTTAGTTGTACCTACCTTTGCACACTCTCGTCCAATTAAATTTGACTCAGTATCTTCTAGATTTTTAATAACTACCCAGCTATTAAAAAGAATTTAACTACTGACAAAACCCTGCTTACGCTATTAACCAAGGGCAGATGTAGTACAGAAAACAGGTAGTATTTTACCCTACTGATGCCTACTATACTAATAGGGTCACAGTTTTTATTTTGAAAACTCATGTCTCCTCCCATCCCTGGCCTACAACCAAATCTCAACAAACAATCCACTAGTATCATCTTCACAAATAATACATCTATATACTTATGTACATATATATATGGTGGATGCTATTAAAAATATTTCATTTTGTCAACAGTTCATATAATGGAGCAAATGCTTAAGCAATATTTTCAGAGCAAATTACTTGGAAACACAATTAGAACTAAAGGCATAAGGATGGTTTCCAAGGGGCAGGTTGATTGAACTAATGTATTAGCATTCTTCTTCCTCCAGATTTCTAATAAGTCCCACATCCATGAAGGTTAATGGGAGATAGTTTCATATTCCCTTATATACATACTTATGGAAAAGCACTAGCATTATTATCAGGTTATATTCCTCTCTGATACATCCCAGTGACTCATTTATAGATCAAGAAGCAAAACTTATAATTCTACGGATAAAAATCTGCACCAAATGACAAAATCTGTCACAGCCCACCAATGAATCTGGTTTGAATTATTGCTTTTGGGAATTCCTTATTTCACAGATGAAAAAAGAGATGTAGTCCAGTTTTTGTTTTCAGCCTCCTTTGAGCTGCATCAGAAGCAAAAGCTCGCTCCTCTTCTGTACACCAACTTTTATTAGGATTTTGGCTGTATTTAAAAAGATCTACTTTCCTCTGTATGGATATTGCAGGAAAAAAAATTGGGAGATTTTAGTATATATTCAACATGAACACCGTATAGTACCTTGAAAACAGGAACTTGTCCCCTAATACGAGATGCATGCTCGCATTTAGTTCCCAGGTGCCAAGATTCAAGTCACAGAATCACACAGAATCACAGAATCACTAGGTTGGAAAGGACCTTTAAGATCATCAAGTCCAACCATTAATCCAGCACCACCATGTCCCCTAAACCATGTCCTGAAGCGCCACATCCACACGTTTTTTGAACACTTCCAGAGATGGCGACTCCACCACCTCCCTGGGCAGCCTGTTCCAATGCCTGACCACCCTCTCAGTGAAGAAATTTTTCCTAATATCCAATCTAAACCTCCCCTGGCGCAACTTGAGGCCATTTCCTCTCATCCTATCACTAGTTACTTGGGAGAAGAGACCAACACCCTCGTCGCCACAACCCCCTTTCAGGTAGTTGTAGAGAGCGATAAGGTCTCCCCTCAGCCTCCTCTTCTTCAGACTAAACAACCCCAGTTCCCTCAGCTGCTCCTCATATGACTTGTGCTCCAGACCCCTCACCAGCTTCGTTGCCCTTCTCTGGACACGCTCCAGCACCTCAACATCCTTCTTGTAGTGAGGGGCCCAAAACTGAACACAGGATTCAAGGTGCGGCCTCACCAGTGCCGAGTACAGGGGCACAATCACTTCCCTACTCCTGCTGGCCACACTATTCCTGATACAGGCCAGGATGCTCTTGGCCTTCTTGGCCACCTGGGCACACTGCCGGCTCGTATTCAGCCGGCTGTCAGCCAGCAGCCCCAGGTCCCTTTCCGCCAGGCAGCTCTCTAACCACTCCTCCCCAAGCCTGTAGCATTGCATGGGGTTGTTGTGGCCAAAGTGCAGGACCCGGCACTTGGCCTTATTAAACCTCATACAGTTGTCCTCAGCCCATCGATCCAGCCTGTCCAGATCCCTCTGCAGAGCCCTCCTACCCTCCCGCAGATCAACACTCCCACCCAACTTGGTGTTGTCTGCAAACTTACTGAGGGAGCACTCAATTCCCTCATCCAGATCATCAATAAAGATATTGAATAAGACCGGCCCCAGAACCGAGCCCTGGGGAACACCGCTTGTGACCGGCCACCAGCCGGATTTAACGCTGTTCACCACAACTCTCTGGGCTTGGCCATCCAGCCAGTTCCTCACCCAGCGAAGAGTAAACCCGTCTAAGCCACGAGCCGCCAGTTTCTCCAGGAGAATGCTGTGGGAGACACTGTCAAAGGCTTTACTAAAGTCCAGGTAGACAACGTCCACAGCCTTTCCCTCATCCACTAGGCGGGTCACCTGGTCATAGAAGGAGATCAGGTTTGTCAAGCAGGACCTGCCTTTCATGAACCCATGCTGGCTGGGCCTGATCCTTTGGTTGTCCTGCAGATGCCCTGTGAGCACTCTCAAGACCAACCGCTCCATAATCTTCCCTGGTACAGAGGTCAGGCTGACAGGCCTGTAGTTCCCAGGATCCTCCTTCCAGCCTTTCTTGTAGACGGGCGTCACATTGGCAAGCCTCCAGTCTTCTGGGACCTCTCCTGTTAACCAGGACTGCTGATAGATGATGGAGAGTGGCTTGGCAAGCTCCTCCGCCAGCTCTCTCAGTACTCTCGGGTGGATCCCATCAGGCCCCATAGACTTGTGGGTGTCCAGGTGGCTTAGCATGTCCTTGACTGCTTCCTCCTGGATTATGAGGAGTACATTGTGCTCTCCATCCCCGTCTTCCAGCTCAGGGGGCTGAATATCCTGTGGATACCTGGACTGGCTATTAAAGACTGAGGCGAAGAAGGCATTAAGTACCTCAGCCTTGTCCTCGTCCTTGGAGACAATGTTCCCCGCCATATCCAGTAGGGGATGGAGATTCTCCTTGCCTCTCTTCTTGTTGTTAATATATTTGTAAAAACATTTTTTATTATCCTTTACGACTGTGGCCAGACTGAGCTCTAGCTGGGCTTTTGCCTTTCTAATTTTGTCCCTGTTTGACCTAACGAGATCCTTGTACTCTTCGTGAGTTGCCTGCCCCTTCTTCCAGAGGTGATAAACTCTCCTCTTTTCCCTGAGTCCCAGCAAAATCTCCCTGTTCAGCCAGGCCGGTCGCCTTCCCCGCCAGCTCTTCTTACGGCACATGGGGACCGCCTGCTCCTGCGCCTTTAAGATTTCCTTCTTGAAGACTGTCCAGCCTTGCTGGACCCCTTTGTCCTTCAGGACTGTCTCCCAAGGGACTCTCTCAACCAGTGACCTGAACAGGCCGAAGTCTGCCCTCCGGAAGTCCATGATAGCAGTTTTGCTGACCCCTCTCCTTACTTCCCTCACAACCGAGAATTCTATCATGTCATGGTCGCTAAGCCCAAGACTTCAGAAGAAACAACTGAGCCTGTGGCAGGATACAGAAACTCAAATCTGGAGTGACAGAAGGAAGCAGATTACTTCTCAGGAGTACTTTTTGAAAGTAGTTTCTCCTCCCATCTGTTTTCAGGTGCATTTCCCTCACATCTCTTGCACAAAGCAGCCCTATACCTCCCCGCTTTGAATGGACTCTACTTAATCTACCATACAATGGCATTTTTTAAACACAGCAGTCTTCGGTGGTCCGTCATAAATATCTTGAGGTTAATTGCCACAGACTTTTTAGCACCAGCATCTGGTGTTACACATGAGGGTGGGATATACCTACTCAATAAAAGACACTATAGTTATTTATGTGGGCTTTATGTTTGTCTTTAAAGTAACCCATACGAGGATGCAAGCTTTCCATCCCTGCTAGGAGTCATCAGAGGCAACTGAACTGATTGATGGTTGGTGTCAGGATTTATCTTTTTGATTCATCACATGATGGTATCTGTTTCTGGTGGACCTTTCATTACTCTTGAGGATGTTTAATACTTAAGTAGATATAGCCAGATGTTTGCTCAAAAGCATCAGCTATTTGAGTGCTCTGCTTCCCAGGCACTGCTCAAGCAAGGGTGGATAATCGGGAATATAAATAGCAAAAATTGCTTTGAGACACATGGACTACGCAGAGGCTGGCATGAAAAATATCAAGGGAGAAGCTGGGAAATGTACTGGGGTGTAGCTATTTTCCTCTGAGTCTTGAATTCTCCAGCATCACACTAAATGTACCTGCCGCCTGCCGTAAGCATACATCTGTGGAAGCAAAAAGGATGGTAACCTGCTGACAGTTGTTTTCACCCTATTTTGCTTGTGTTCCCAAATGTGTTTATTCATGTATTCTGGGCTGCTCTTCTGTAAAGCTGCGCGTGACTTGAGAAAGAAAATTCGCCTCCATTATATAAGTGTCCAAGTTGATGAGACAGACTCAAATGACACTTCCACTTCTAACTAATGATCCCTTGGGCTCCCTGGATTCTTCTGGACCCTCTGACTCTTCATCCCCCGTCTCCAGTATTCCCCCAGCTCTCATTACGGCTCCTGCAGCTTTCTGACGAGTCCTCCTCCTCCGTGGCATCCCACACGCGCGCCGCTCGCCGCTTTGCAGATTTTGCGTGTCCTGACGATGACTGCTACTGACATGCCTATTCTTGCCTGTTTGCCTAGTGGCCTTCTCAGCTGATGTCACCAAAACACAAACGCACATTTCCAGAATGTTGGGAGCTGCTGAAAGAGCAGATAAGGTGAACAACGGCATCCAGGACACGAACATGGGAGTGCAGAGAAAGCAGAGGGAAGGCAGTGTTCATGTAAGACTTGAAGACTTGGGACAACCTGAACTTCTCTTTGAATGGCTTGTGGATGCCCATTTTGTTGCAAAACACTGTTCTTCCCCAGCTTTATATAGTTGCAGCTTATCCCCTCTTCCTTCCATTTTGCAAGTGAAACCGGTGGACCCCAAGGAGAGTACTTGCTTGGTGGTGGAAGTACAATATACAAAGCTTGAGGACATAGACCTCTACTATTGTTTGAAAATTTAAAAAAAAACCCAAAATGTTGTAACTTGGGCTTGTAATACCTTCTCCCCAAATTTGCTTAAATTTCCAGCAAGCGGACCTAACCTAGTATTTGCAATTAGAAGGCACACAATATTTTAAAATTCCAGTTCATTTGTATTAAACATCACATGCAATACAAATACTACATTTCCCTCCAAGGGGATTAACCTTTATTCAGAGAGTAGATGTCTTCAGTATTACCCCCATGAATAAGAGCATGTTTGTCATTAAATGCAAAAATAATTACTTGATTCAGGGCAGCAAGTCTCGCTGCAACTCTTCAGTTACACATTTCTCCAGAGATAGATAGTAAAAACCATGAAAATGGGGCTTCAGTAGTTCTCAATTTTTACATAATTTGAAAACAAAATAAGGAGGTAGCTGGAAGAGTGCTATCATATGTCATCAATGTTCCATTTTCATTTGTTTATTGGCACAAGAAATCTTAATGAATGAGGCCTTGTTTTTGGGGGGTGAAGCAACCCTTAACCACCCTGTAAAAAGTTTCATGGTCTTGAAACCCCCTGGTGTAACACTTCATGTCTTTTAAAAGTGTCAGAGTCTTGATGTAGCTTCCCTCAATGACAGTCCCATTATGTCAGGCAGAAATACAAGTCTCATCTGAAGACCTTCTTTGACCATCATAATATGCTTTGGCTGTCTGAGCTCTTGAAATGTAAAATTGTAATCCACTTTTACCTAGGCCTAGCTGTTTTGCTATTACTTGTGATTCTACCACAAGGGACAGTGATAGTTCTCTATCTCCATTTAATTTAAACAAAGAGAAAATCTGACACATTACCATAAACCTCTTTCAAGCCCGGCTGTGATCTGCTGAGAATTTTGCAATGATGGAGATGTATCAGTATTGGGTGAGACAGGACTTTGTGACTAGTTCTACTCTAATAAATTAAATGTGCCCAGGAACATTGTCTGACACTGAGGACAAATGCAAAAGATCATCTAGCTCCATATTATTAAACTTCTTCATACCCTGCACTGACCACAAACTTCCAGCTGGGATGGTCCCTTGCCTGTGAAACTCCTGTACAGTCAGCCAGCTGATAGATTGCCACAGAGTGGGCTACCAGTTCTCCTACACAGGTGGCCACAGACACCCCCTCTTATGTTCCTTGATTAGAGATCGTGGTACTCATGTAGCAACACTCAGTAATTAACTCTAGGAAATGGTTTTATATAGAAACACGGCCCCCATGTTGAAGACCATACAATCCAAAGAGCAGCTCTGTCTTACATGTTTATACACTATACATCACAGCTACCTCTTTTGTGAGTTTTTTATTCTGTTTTCTTGACTGGAAACACTAAACTGAAGGCTACATTAGCAAAGTGAAAAAAAGAAAGGCAAACAAAGCTAATCAGAATTAAACATTTATCACATGCCTTTACTTTGTTCTTAATGCTAAAAAAATAGGCAGGAAGGAAAACAATTCACCTGGCTAGACACAAATTTGCAGGCCCACATAGAAAGTCATTTTACCTAACTGTAGGATTACAGCCATAGCTAGTAAGTATTATGTAGCTACATGGGACCCCATGACTCCTTATGTTACTTAGGGTCTGTGACTTAGGAAAGTGATTCAGGACAGGAAATTGCTGTGAATTTCTTCTCATAGATTAAACTTCACATATACCTGTAGTCACTTCTCTTCCCCACCCAAACAATCCTCCCCACCCCAAATCTCTCTCTTGCACGTCCATCAGGCCAGGATCTGTTCTAAATGGTCCTTCATCCCTCTCACTCTTCTCCTCCTTCTAGGACATTTATTCCCGCCCAGGCTGCATTGGTGGTGCTCAGGATAACCTTCTAGTGGTAGGGATGAAGACTCTTGTGGAAGAACATGTTGAAGGCAAAATACTAAGAAGTTATGTGTTGCTCACCTTCCCCATAACTCGATTTCTTTCTTTCTTGCCCTGCTGCAGAGGCATGTTTCTGCCAGGACAGCTCTGGTAATATGCCATTTTACCAACAGACTTTGGTTGTTAAAGATTGAAACGGTGGTGAATGAGGCCTAATGAGCTTTTCTTGGCATCTGACCAGTTTGAGAATCCACAGATTTTAACCTGATGGAGGTTTAGCAGCACTTGCCCAGAACATCTCTTCAAGGAACTGTCCTGCACTGACTTGTAGGAAAAGCATATAGAGAGGGACAAACCTCTTTTTTCCAAGAATGTGACATTTCCAGATTTCTGTGTGTCACTGTCATGGACCATGTTAAAACAGAAAAAACACCCATTAAGGCTTCCTGAGACATGGAAGCAGAATAAAAGGTTGGGTCTCAGGTGTACCTGACTTTTTCAGAGAACAGTTTCCACTGAGTTTAACCAAGCCCCCTGCTAACATGGGTCGTTTCCTTCACAAACTAATTGAGTTCCGTCTCAGACACTGCTGGTTTGAGGCTAGTCAGTGTTGATGGAAAGGCCTCCTAAACAACCTCACCGTGCTGGCAGTCAGAAGCCTCCTTTCCAATCCCAGCCTAAAAGTACCTACAGTGATTTATACTCCTTTGTTTTGGGATAAGCAGTATCCTGTCACTTAAATTGTTCTCCTCTCAGGCGTAGCTCTGCATTCCCCTCATCAACCTCATATTCCCATACTGTGCTTTTCCCAAGAATACTTCTATTCCATATCCAGTATTGCAGATTACTGTGCAACAGCATTGATAGTCTCCTTTCTCCTCTGTAATTTCCTTTCCTGATATGTATTAGAATCACATTTAGCTTTTTAATGGGTGCAGCGTATTGGTACATTGTACTGGTTCTGTAAGCCAGAGCGATATGTCCATGTGGGTATCTGCAGCTGAGTTTGCCTCCCAAGACTTCAGAGACCGAAATAAGTACTTTTAGGGTCTATTTAGTCTGATGTACTTTAGATGTCTTTTTGGGTATGATGTTTTATGTCTTCACAGACTCCATTAACCACATCTGACTGCAAAGACATCTCCATGCAATTATCTCAGATGTAGATGTGCACAGTGACTGATATGTATACTCTCATTATCCTCTCAACCATTTTCTGTTGGTAAGCTACTTGACCATAACATAAATTCTTAAATAGGGCTAAGCGCATGGCCTTACACTTTGTATTTCCTAATTCCATGCATCACACTTTAATTCAGTGATAACAGTTATGCAATTCTTCCTACAGGATAGCCTGATACCCTAGAAGTTGGTAATGCTTTCTACCTTTCTGTTCTCAGAAAATGTCCTTAATATTTTTCCAAGTAAGTGAATTGCATTTCCATGGACAGTAGACGAAAGTAGGCCTAGGACTGATCCCAAAAGAGCACTTCCAGCCTTATATTTCACTTTTCAGGAAAATTCTGAAGATGTCACTTCCCTGTTTACAGACTCTACATCTTCGCTTGCTTGCGACTCCAGGAAGAGAGAATCCACCATGGAAATGCCGCAGTGAATTACCAGCTTGTGATGGACCGGGGAGCAGTGGCGGATGTCCCCCGGCAGTGCTAGGCTATGTGTGTAAACCAGGCAGAGGTGAGACAACGGCAGCCCAGAAACGCAGGCCTGAGGCCGAGTTATCGCACTGCGGCTGTTAGCTTGGGTTAACACTAACCGGTGCTTTTTGGGTGCTGTCTGCGTCATACGCAGCCGAAACAGAGCACGAGCAGAGACGGCAAGTGCGTTTCTGCCCTTCTCTTGGTGGCATTCCAGGAAAAGCTGGTAGAAAACTGGCTTCATCTGGTGATGACCGTGAGAAGAATAAAAGGGTGGCATGGCCGGTGTACATCACGTGCACACAACGAGGTTGGAAGGTTGTTCTTTCTGTGATTGAAGTGTCAGTTTTATTCATGCACGCTGTTAGTGCTCATTACACGCAATTTTCCCCTGAGAAGTGGCTGGTGTCACGCTCGACTCCCGCATTGGCTGAGCCGGCAGAGTGCGGGGCATCGGGGACTGCCTCGCTGCCCGAATTCCCCTGCATCTTCTTAATAACTCCCGTCTCGGTGATTTTCCTTATTAACCTCATAAATGTGCGTAGGAAATATGTTAAGCCCTTCATAAAGCTTAACAGTAAGCATAATCATTCAGTTAGCAGTTTCAGATGTTCTTTCTCACATATGCAGGAGAAACTATTTTTATTGTTTTATTTGTGTATTATTTGTCACCTTCCAGAGTGGCTTCAACGACTCTAAAAATGCCATCTGACCATTGTGCAAAAGGCAGTTACACAGCACATAGTTTTCCAACTATGCCGTAAAGTTTAGTTCTTTGAAGATGACGCAAATATCAGTTGACCAGCAGTAAACATAGTTTCACGTGGCACTGCACTAATCCAAGACATTTTCAGAATACATGAATACAAACTAACGATTTAAGATTTACTAAAATTCCTTTCAGTAGCTGGACTGCTCTATAACGTGAAGTTGCCCAGGGCACCTACGAACTTCCTTTGCTTTTCTTCCACCATTCCTTTGAATTTAAGTTACTGAAACTTGGTAAGACCTGCAAACCGAATCACTGAACGTACCACAGAATGGCAGCAGTTGTAACCCTTCCAACTCCAGTTTGCAGCCTTTACAGTAGTTACAGAGCAGGTCTGCTCTGTAATGCTTAGCCTTGCAGTTGGGCAAGTGACCACAGACACTACCATAAGTAGGATCATAGAATCATAGAATCATGGAAAGGACCTCTAAGATCATCAAGTCCAACCATCAACCCAACACCACCATGCCCACTAAACCATTTCCCAAGTATTGACAGATGTGCCAGATAAAAGTATTTAATCCAGATGAGTGTGTAGATCTGCTGCACAGGGAAAAACAATACAGGATTTCTCCATGCCTTCAGAGACTAAGGCGGCATTCGGAGTCCAAACGGGACACCACCTCAGGATAATATTTCTATTATCAGAACTGACTCTTGAAACTCAGAGCATGAACAAGGATCTCAGCAAGTTGAAAGAGAATCTTTGCTGGCACAGATTGCAACGGAGTTACAGGTAAAACATTTAGCACTTGAGTCCTCTTACTTTAAAGGGCTTATGGTGCTTTTTGGCTACCAGAATTTTTGGGTCTGATGATGTTCAGCAAATAAGTGAGTTTGTGAATTCAATCCACTCTCACTGAAGAAAGCAAGAGTTCTGCTGATACCAGAGGAATAAGATAACCTTCTCTCTACCTGCTAATCAACATAATGAAATCTCTGTGTAACGCAGTTGACATTGGATGACTCTCATGATTCAGAATCTGTTGTTCTTTTCACACCTATGAATTTTTTTTTTTGTGATCTGCAGACAATAATAATTCTTGTTCATCAGTCTTTGCTGGATGCTTATAGAACTGTTGGCTGAAAAGGATAAAGCTAGCATTTTTGCTTTCAGCTGACCAGTAACTTCAGCTTATCCAGGCTGACAGAGGTTTTCAGTATCTGGTTTTACATCTGGGACAGACTTTTTTGATCAGTGAAGGTTAAATATACGTAGATAATGTTAGTACAATCTGTGCTGAATCAGATTTTATATTTAACAGAACTTATGCACACTGATGAGTGTTAATATTTAAGGGTATCAGATGTCACAAATTCCCATCTTTCAATAATCCATGAATATATCAAATGGTAACATTTTCCCCAGAATTTACCACATATTATTTTCAGGTTTAATTATCATACACAGAATCCATTGCTTAATTGCAAGGGGAGATTAACTTTCTGGATCTCATCCTAAGCTCCTCAACAAGATATGCAGAAAGTAATGATTTGCCCCAACTCCTCTAATCACATTTAGTTCCAAGAAAAATCTATAGAAAAGGGAAGTTAGGGAAAAAAATGTAAGTAATCTGTCGCTTTCTGAGTAATCATAGTTGAATCTTTTGATTTTTTATTAAAAAACCCTACAAAATATAATTTGCACTTGTAATCAACATTTTCAGTGCAAAACTGTTAAAATCTAAATTAATGTAAACAAAAAAACGCTGTTTTTTCTACGAGCTCTTTCAAGAAGTTTTCTGCCCCAGCACTCAGAACCAAAATACTGTGTACTTAAAAGCAAAACAACCACTAAAAGCAATCGGTAGCAAAACCCAACATTTTTTATAGCAGCGTCTACTATTAAACAACCACTACATAAACAGTAAACCCATTAGAGCCACAATGTCAAAGATGCTCTGTAAGCTGAACAGGCGAAACATTTCCACAATGACTGCAAGCCAGCAAAGCGCTCCGTAAGATGTCAACAGGGAAATACAATTCAGTCTTAATAGGTTCGGAGCTTATGTAAGCCGTGCTTATGGGGTAGTCTATTAAAAAAGCAAGCAAGCAAGTGACATTACTGTAAACACAACCTGCAGCTTCCTAGAACATGCAGGCTAAAGACATTGGAAACTCCACTCAAAGTCACTGTGCTAGCAGGAAGGTTCAAATGACCAAAAGCAAAGGGAAATAAAAATATCTTCTGATACAGTGACAGCTGAAATGATATTCACTCTTGTATAGAAAAGAGATCTGGAATCCCTTCAGTCCCATGAATGGCTTAAGAAAGAAAATAATTATAACTAGACCATGTGCCTTTCTTCTAGCAAAATATTATCTGTTCTTCTGCAAAAAACCAGTAAGCCTTCTTTCCTAATTAGCAATGCAATGCTAACAACTTTGTATTTGGGATATGAACAAGTTTCTCTGGGTCACAACATCATTGAATTAAAGCCATGGAGCAATGTGAGATTTGCCATTTCTGGATTAAAAAAAAAAAGGTACATTTGCACACACCCTCCAGGAAAGGGAGAAAAAAACAACTTGAGGACTCACCACCAGGTTTCCTATCACCATGACCAACAAGAAGACAAGAAGGCACAGCGGCTGCCCAGCTACTTCCATGCAGTCCCACATGGTCTCAATCCACTCCCCGCACAAAATTCGGAAGATGATGAGGAACGAGTGGAAAAAATCGTTCATGTGCCACCGTGGCAAATTGCCGGTCGTGCTTATCTTCTTCACATTGTCCAAGTAGCTTTTCCCAAAAAGCTGCATTCCTACCACGGCAAAAATAAAGACGATGATTGCCAGCACAAGAGTGAGGTTACCGAGGGCACCCACTGAATTACCAATGATTTTAATGAGCGTATTTAAGGTCGGCCAGGACTTTGCCAGCTTGAAGACTCGCAGCTGCGAACAAAACATAAACAACAGTGTCAGTTCACAGAAGCAACAGACATTTCAGCCGATGAATTATTAAAGTGGGTAAAACATGAAAGACGTTAAATGCCACAGTGTGTGCGGTACAAGGTGATTTTAGCTGTACTTCCCGTTAACCTCACTACATCTATTAATAAAATATCAATTGGGCTTCTTGGGTGAGAATTAAGTTTTCCAGAGCTATGCTCTACCTTGTTAGACAGATGTGCTTTTAGAGGCTTATTCCCCTGGTATCGTGGATGGAAGGAAGAAATCTCAGGTCTTAACATTTTCTTTTACGTTGCTTTTCCTCCTCAAATTAAACTGCCTGGCAGGCATCTAGGGGAAGGGGTTCAGGATTTGATCCCACAAAGAGAGAAGCAATTCCTCTGTGTTTCAGAGCAAGCCTCAGCCAGATGCTATTAGCTGTTAGCTCCCAGGGTGAAAATCACCTCTATGCTGAGGATCACGCAGTCGATCCACAACCCACGTTCCACTTAAGACCTATTTTAAGGATGTAAATGGTTCCTAGCCCTTGTGCAGTGTTTTCAACTGAAGGTTTAATTTCAGCCCTGCTGAAGAAGGATTGCTCAAAAACTGACAGGAGACTCTCAGGACCTAACAACAGTGGTGAAAAATTTGCATTTTTGAGCAGCACAGAGAATTCTAGGGGGAAAAATAATAAAAAAAAAAGTAAAAAAAAAAAAAGTCTTCCACTAAATGAAACCATAAGGGCTTATTTTCCTGGTCTTTCCAAGTTGTGAAGTCATATCATGGCCAGAACGATTAGCATGGACATCCTGGTACATGAAGTGCAACACAAATGTCAGGCTGGCAAGGAAACTGCTTTTCTGTTCCAGTATGTCGACAGTCTCATTAATAGAATACCGCTATCCCGTGCATTGCAAAGGAGCTGACAGCTAAGGAGTTCCCGTGAAAGACAGATGCTATGTTATGCTGATCAGTTCTAGGAGAAAAACTCACTCTGTGAATAATTCAAAGACATTTTCTTTTGACAACATTTAAAAGAACGGTGGCATGTTTATAACATAATTTAGGAAAAACAGCTTCTAAAACAAGAAGCTACTGGCTCTTGCATTTCTTGGGCTATGATATATCTGCCGACTATGCTAGCAGGTGTACAGGTAAGAAATGGCAGATTTTTGTTACAAATTGGAACGCAAACATTTTAAGTCTGCTACAAGTACCTGGCACGCCTAGGAGGACTCGAATTATGTTCTCATTTACCCCGATGTAAATCTGAAACAATTCCATTTATCGCACAGCCCATAATTAGTGTCATGTACTGTTCACCAGTTTGCAGCAATTGAAGTCTTTATCAGCAGATGCATTTTTAAGAAAATATCTTGCATTCATGTCAGAGTTTATACGTAATAAAGGAAGGAGTAAGAACAGAATAAGACTTACCAGTCGAAAGGAGCGTAAGACAGACAGGTTTCCCATGCTGGACAAACCCAGTTCCATCAGGCTTAGAATAACAATTATGCTGTCAAAAATATTCCAGCCCTGCTGAAAATAGTAGTAGGGGTCAAGGGCAATTACTTTGAAGATCATTTCTGCTGTGAAAATCCCAGTGAAGACCTGCAGAAAGAAAACATGAAGTCAAAGGAACTTTTCAAGCACGTGTCCTTGCTTGCAGACTTTCCACTGATACAAGGGAACACAACAGAAAGCCAAAACCATTTTACAGTAATTTATTTTTCATGGCTGATTCTTTATCACTATTACAACTTTGTCTAGTCTGTTCACAATAGTATTTGATACTGCTGCAAACTTACAATGACATCTGAGTCCAAGCTCTGGATTGGAACATACACTTCCATCTCCTTCCATCATCTGAATAATCTCAGTGGTAAAAAGGAAAGTGCAGAGGTGCCTCTTATAAAGGTGAATCTATTCATTTCAGTGGAGAAACCCAAATGAATGGAGTGGGAGTGTTAAATGGGTATTTGGGTTCTAGTGTGCCTTTGTATTATCCCTATTTATTTTGTTATTATCATCAATACCAGGGCAATGCAAGCCTCCAGTCATTCTGAGGTTATTGCTGGCAGTGAAGGCAATTAGAAACTCTAATTTGAGTCTTAGTCTTTTTTTACAAATAGTCACGACAATTATTTTTTTTTGCAGCATCTTGGGAACACATTGTTTATTTATGACCCGGTTCAAATGTCATATGCTGGAGCTTCTAATTGGAACATTTTTCTTTAAAACAACATATAAATATTACCTCTGAGACAGAGGGAGAGGGGAAGGGAAGGCTGCTGACAGCAAATTCAGTTTTAACACATTCCTGCAAAGTATCTCACAGAATCAGATCTTGTCCTTTCGTATGCCCTCCTTAAGTAACAGTTCAAATGCACAACACAAGGCTACAGTCAACTTAAAATGATAAAATGTGAGCATCAAGTTCTTCATAAATTGTTTTGGTTTTGTTCCAAGTCCCAGTACAACCTGCACAGAGCTTTAAGTCTCTCTATTGTACATACATATCAAACCACATTTTTTTCCATTAAATAATCAACATTATTTGATTTATTAATTACTTTTATTAATGTACTGTGTTGGTTAAAAAAGAGGGGAGAATCCAGAGCTCATATATCCATAACATACAGTCAAGAAGAAATGTATTCCTTCCAATACTCTGTATATTTGCAGCATTATCCCAGCAAAAGGGATCAAATCTGAGCAACAGAGATGAGAACACCATTAAGATGTGGAAGGGAAAGGTTAATATTGTATAATTATGACGTTAAGGAATAAAAATAAATTATGATAGTCTGCATTTGAGGAAGGCTTGGCTTTACTCTGTAATGCTTCAGGAATGAATTCTTCCAAGCAGCCATTTTATGTAATTCCTTATGTAAAGTACCTTCTCTTTCTCATCAGGAAAATGATACCTTGGGCTGAAACATTTGGACTGTCATCCCATCACTGTCGCATACCAAGAACCCAAGACCTGTCTCATATTTCTAACTAGCCAACAATTTCTGAGTCACAGCGGTCAGAGATACCAAAGATTCCCATCAGAATGCTCCGATTTCCCTTAGGACAGAGAACAAGACAAAACTGGATTTCTGTGAAATTGTATCCGGGGGACTGCCTTAAAAACCACGATACCGTGCTGCGTACATTATGCAACCATCTTGCTGAGAAATGACTCAGGAGGATCACTTTCTTTGCCTGAATCATTTTAATCAATAGCCTTCTGAGAAGGAAATGTCACAGTAAGATAGCAAGATGTCTGAGCCTTCCTAAAGGCATCAGGAACCGCGTACGTGTACCAGCTATGAATTTCAAACGGCATTTGTCAAATCGCCGGCACCTGGTACGTGGCGACTGCGCTTGTACCAGAGGCTGGATACTCAACACGATAAAGGCTGGAAAGAAAACAAGTAACTTAATGTCACACTGGTGCTAAATATGCCACTGCTGATTTGGAGGACTTTGTTTTAAGAACAATTTTTTATCTACCATTTCAGCTATTTAAGCTGTAATATTGCGTAATGGTGCCACCGTTTCTGAAGGAAAACCACATTTGGGAGATTCTTGCTCTATCTACCTGTTTTTTAAGTGGTGGCACTGCATAGGCAGATGAACCGTGTAAAGATGTACACGTGCTTGTCAGGCCTTCTGATCCCGTTTGAAAATGTTGATTCTTGTAAGTAATGAACTAAAGGAGCCTGAAGGTAGCAACTGCTGCATGAAGTAGACGGACAATCAGAGCAGGATATCTCCAATGACTGGCAGCAGATGAAGAATCACTCTCGGAAAAAGCGAATCCATATTCCACTTTCCTTCTTTCATTACTTTTAGAAAGATTTGATTTGAGGAAAAAATGCCAAAGATCTGCCCTTTTTACTATTTCCTCCCGTTTAATGCTAGTATAATCACTCAAAGAGGGTTAGACGCAATGGGAAAACGACAGCCAGCCAGTGTGGGGGCGGAGGGGTCTGGCAGTCTGCGGCTTAGGGGATGCAGTCACCTGGCAGCCTGCCGCGGAGCTGGGACTCCCTTCCCTCTCACAGGGGATTGCAAAAAATGTCAATTTTCGTTACAAATGACTTTGCAAAATCCTCCATAAAATGGAATTACCTTCTTCTGACCTGCTCTACTCGCGATCAATCCAGTTATGCAGGGGTTTAGGAAAGCTGGTGAGGGGGAGCCAGGATGGTCCAGGGCAAGGGGAGCCCCATGCCATCAGCCTGCTACAAAAAATATTAACAGGCTGTTTTGCTTATTTCACACTTTAGCACGAAGAGGAGAAATAGCTCTAGGCAGTGCTGTTCGGGGTTTTTTTGCGAAGTTTTGCAACATTTGCTATGCAATTCCTGCCCCTGCTCGTTGTCCCTATTTCCTTGTTGGCACCCGGCAGAGCCCCGCTCGGCCCCAGCAGGTCTGCAGGAGCCGTGCTGGTTGACAGCTGGCTGAACATGAGCCGGCAGTGTGCCCAGGTGGCCAAACGTCCTGGCCTGTATCAGCAATAGCGTGGCCAGCAGGAGTAGGGAAGTGATCGTGCCCCTGTACTCGGCACTGGTGAGGCCGCACTTTGAATCCTGTGTTCAGTTTTGGGCCCCTCACTACAAGAAGGACGTTGAGGTGCTGGAGCGTGTCCAGAGAAGGGCAGCGAAGCTGGTGAGGGGTCTGGAGCACAAGTCTTATGAGGAACGGCTGAGGGAACTGGGGTTGTTTAGTCAGGAGAAGAGGAGGCTGAGGGGAGACCTTATCGCTCTCTACAACTACCTGAAAGGGGGTTGTGGCGATGAGAGTGTTGGTCTCTTCTCCCAAGTAACCAGCGATAGGACAAGAGGAAATGGCCTCAATTTGCGCCAGGGGAGGTTTAGATTGGATATTAGGAAAAATTTCTTCACCGAGAGGGTGGTCAGGCATTGGAACAGGCTGCCCAGGGAGGTGGTGGAGTCGCCATCTCTGGAAGTGTTCAAAAAATGTGTGGATGTAGCACTTCAGGACATGGTTTAGGGGACATGGTGGCGCTGGATTAATGGTTGGATTTGATGATCTTGAAGGTCCTTTCCAACCTAGTGATTCTGTGATTCTGTGTTGGCAGGAGGGATGCCAGGGGCTAAAGTTTCACTGCCTGTGGTCTGCAAGGGGAGAAGCTGATCTGCTAAAAGCAGAGCAAGGAGCAGACACATTTACTATCCCAAGTGCCAGAGGAGGAAACGGCAGCATTGCCACCTGCTCTGGTGGATATTGGATCCAAAGGAGGTTTTTTTAAGTCATCTCAGAAGGCCATAAACTGTTGAGCAACAACAAGGAAGGCTGGCCGCAAAGTGAAGCTGGATGCAGTCCTGTGAGATGACTTTCCAAGTTACCCTTATCTACTGCTTTCTGCAGAGGGCAAGAGCATGGGTTTGAAGCAAGAGAGACCCAAACAGATTTTTGCTTAGCAGAGCAACAGAGGGAGATTTGCCACGACACAGCAGCTGAAAAACCGGAGACTGATCCTACAGCCTAGGATAAGAACTCCAACCCGCTCAAGGAAGCCGAGAGCTGAGAATAACCAGGGTAAAGAAAAAAATCGATACGTGATGTACCACATATTCTAGGACTGACACAAAAAGTCTGATTATTGCTACTACTCACCTAAACCTGCCAACATAGGATGCTTCTCACTAAAGGCAGACATCACATCTGTAGTCTCTGCATACTCCCCTTACAGTCGATGGTCACTACAGTCACTGGCCGCCAGGACATATTTTGCCTTATCCAAAAGTAAATGTCTTCAAAACATTACATTAATTGTGCCTTAAAATTGCTCATTACTCTCCATTGACTTTAGAGGGAGACAAAGGCAACCAGCTCTGACAGAGACTCCTATGCTGTAAATAAACTTAAGTTAGGGAAGGTGAATCCCACTTTGAGATACTGCAGCCGTTGGTTTTATAGAAATAAAGAACTTTTCTCATTTCTGTTATGAGCTTCTGAAATTCAAACTTAGCAGCATCCACCACCCAGGGTACTCCATACTTACTTATATAGGATATCTCTGCTTCTACCACTAGATTTTGTGAGCAATTCCACCATGCCGTAACTAGATGGCATGTGCCTTTTCCAATACAGACTGTTCTAAAATGAAGGGAGTTTTAAACATTATGTTTTAAACCAGTAAAACACAGTAACTTTTAAACATAAACACAGAGAAAGACGATTAAAGAAAAAGCTTCTGTTTTGTAGTAACTGCAGAATTTTAGTGGCTCCCTGGGTTAACAAACTGGAAAGGCTTGCCTGCTGTCCCTGCAGCTTGGCTGTAATCCGTTGCCTTTTCCTTGGAGAAATGCAGTCTCTGCTTACGTTGCAGCTCTCTCTCTGGCTGCTTCAGCTTGCATCTTAAGAGTTTCCCCTGGAAATATCAGCCCTGCTTTGCTCCATGTCCCTCTGCCCTGGGTTTGCACGGAACTCGGCACACACAGCTGGGCAAGGCAGGGAGGCACGGCAGGACGCAGAGGGACACACAGCCAGTGTAGCACGGGCACCTTCCCGCATACATGCCTAGATATGCTCAAACACCACTCTATTTCCCTCCAAGATCTCTCCTTGTTGTTTTCTGTAGGCTTTTTTTTTAAACTTAGAAGTCACTATTAGTCACCAATAACTGATGCCTTATCATTGCTTTAAAAGAAATCCCAAATAAACCTCATTAACTTTTATCTTATCTCATTTTCTTAAACTGATACAAACTAGAAACCAAACCAGGAACAGCCCAAAACCATGACTTTAATGGTTACTAATAACATTAGAATACGTTAGTTTAATAAAAATAGACCCTTGTCCTTCATTCATTTCTCTTCATCCCCAGAAAGAAGCGATTATGTGGACTTGCTTGATATGTCATAGGTAAAGTGATGCTGACAGCATATTGAAATGGGATCTCCCCAAGCTGCAGCCAAAACTTTTAAAAAGCAGGAAATACACTCCTCAGGTAGCACTTCAAGTTCACGTTCACTTACCAGATTGCCTATGTAAAGCATGTGCTCAAACTCCTTCGTCATCTTATAATGCTCCAAGGCCATGAAGAGCGTGTTCAGCACAATGCAAAGGGTGATGGTGAGGTCAGTAAATGGGTCCATTACCACAAACTTGACAAATTTCTTGATTAAAAGCCAAAGCGGGCAGCAATCCCAAATGAGAAATTTAACAGCAAAGTGGTTCCAGCAGGGAGGACATTTCTGGTGTGATTCCTCAAGCTCTAAGTCACAAGCAGTAAAGTAACAGTCAATTCACACTGAGTTATATGACAAGAGAACACTTAAAATGACTCATAACATGGAGGAAGGCCCCTGAATTACCCCAAACTTTTTTTTAGGATAAAAATATTTCTGTCCAAACAGGCTGGCAAATTACGCACTTTCGGGTTTTTGCCAGTTGACCTGCACTTAGCAGAAGCAACCTATTCTGAAAGTAATAACCTTTCAAAAGTGTCACAGGAAAAAAGGGACAATCACACTAAATATGCAAAGTATTATATATAGGCTCAGATTTTTACTGTTTTCCATTTTGGAAAACTCAAAGGGATAAGAATACGCTATCTTCATTTAACTTAGATTTGAATATATTTCTTTCATTCCCAGGTCCCATTTTAGAAATGTCTTAAGTAAAACCTTTTAAAGTGGTTAAGAGATGATAGAGCTTAAATCCAATATTCAGAGCTGATTTAAGCGCTTGAGAGCCAGAGTAGCCCTTATCAATAGGGTTTCTGTTCTTGATGTGCAATCCAAAAAGGTGTTAAGCATGTTTTCTTCTGAAAGGCCCACATACAAAATCAGGGGAGTGCATAATTCAGTTTGAAAATGCTGCTAAAACTCCAGTTTGCTTTTTAAAGGTGCTTTTAAAATATTCCCTAAAATACAACTTTTATATGTTCATTTTATAGGAGCACAAAAGAAGTGAAATGAGAAGCTTCATAAGTATAATTTGTGTTAAACAGTGAAAAAGAAAAGCCAAAAAAGGCAGTTAATGGCTGATAGTGATTAGCAGAATTGCTTAATGCTTTTCTTTTCTGATTCCTTTATGGGCATGGAATGCTGCATAACGGTTTTGGTCTATATAATTAGAACCTGCACTGATAACAGGGAAACTTCAGCCAAGGTTATTATTTCAATCAGTTTATAAACAGCTTCCTCTCTCAAGCCAGGATGCATTCTCTGTGCATTTTCCTTCATTGGACAACAGAAGTGCAGTATTAGGTGTCTTCTAGCAAGCTTTCAAAATATCGGATGATGTCCTCCATGCACGGGTTTTGCACAAACATCTACACTGTTCCGAGATCTCTGGGAAACCAAATTGCTCCCAAGAAATAACGATGTCTTTCCAGCCTCCAAATAAAGGGCTTACAGGTAAGTGCCTAAAATGATGTGACAACCAGACATACCCCAAACAATTTCAATGCAAAACCCTAATTTGGCATTTTTTTTGGAAACCCACCTCAAAGTAATAAAGACTTTGGGACAGTCACTTCTTGAAGGACCTATTTTTTGAGGTAAATCCAGAAGAACACATCTGTCTATACCCATACTCCTCATAATCACATCTAACCAACCCTGCTTGTTCCGCTGCTGTTAATTTTGGGACTTTCATGACGGACACACATCAGATGTGTGACTCTTTTCCTGAGGCTCCACACTTGACACAAGCCCCTTTAAGTCCAGGTTGCTGCAAAAAGGGGTAGTTTCATCCCTTTAAGCCACACGTTATTTCTCTGCTCTTTTGACAGCTTTTGTGCCCCTGGACCTTCTGGGTGAGCTGGTTCTGCTCGCGGATCCAGCTGAAAACCAATTGCTTGTACAGTCTAATCAAACTGCAGGAACACAGCACGGCGGGGAGGAAGGTGTGACTGTCCTCTTTTGGTAGTGATATGGCATTAAAATGCTTTAAATCAACCAAGAACGCACATCCTCTCCCCACCATGGGTGACCTTTGGAAATCACAACAGATTTGATAGTTGTTAATAGACATCTGCAAAAGGAAAAGTAAAATTAGACTCAACTGGTTTTTTCAGGACTTTATATTGGTTTGAAAAATCATGTCAGAAAAACAGAGTCACAGTTTATGTTGGAAGTACTTTTCCTCTTATTTTTAAATGAAAAAACCCTAGGTCCTTCCTTGCCTGCAAGGCTTTGCAACGTCTGGGGAAAACAGGCAGGTGATGACTAGCCGAGAGCAGCAACCAGGTAACTAAAGGGGAAGGGTTTTCCGATTTGGCTGTTTCACACAGTTTGCCACAAATCATACAGCTATTATTATAGTTAAAGCCTGTGACACATTTTATTCTGATTTGATATTGCTCTTGTTGTTAACAAGGATTCCATTTCAATGACTAATCAAAGTCTGGGAGTTAGAAAACTTTTGATAACAATTGAGACAGTTTTCTTCTGTATAAGGCTAAAAATACATCCTCTGAGTTACCCTAGACTTCATGGTGTCTATTTCTGTAGTAAAAAGTAATAGAAAGCACCATTAAATAAATAAGCAGAAGTCCAGCTCAGGCCTTTTAGGCATTCTTAACACATTATAAAGAAGCAAATCAATCACAAAGCTAATTGCTAAAAACCCCTTAGAAAACAAGTAGAACCTTCGCAGACTACGCTGAACACTAGAATACATTGAAGTGATTACTTACATATTAAGATTACAATTTTTTATTTATCTAAATATATATATTTGTTCTGGCCACGATACTGTTGAATATAACCACAGGCGATGGTAAAAAGCTGAGGAAGAAGACAGGCTTTGTGGTTACACACTGGCCTGTCTCCAGAGAGCTAGGTCTAGTCCCTTTCTGTACGGCATCTCCCAGATAAGTCCCTCCACCTTGCCTTGCCTTCCTCTTCATCAGTAACACAAAGAATAAGGCTGCAAGGAGAATCCAAAATTTCCCTTGCTCCACACTGCGTTCTTGACAGATATTTTTCAATATTCTTAGTTGCTACCTCCTGTCTTGTCTCAATTTACAATGCAGAACTGTAACAAGCCCTTTCATGCTGCGTGGAAAGAGCATAGAAATGCCATGTCTTGCTATGAGTTGTTGCCTCGCTTGACATTGCACAAATTTGTGAAAGGGAAACGCAAAGTTCCTGTGTATGGAACGACAGGGAAGGGAAATCTTCCTGCATCTAACGAGAAGCCTAATGAGCAATGAGAAATATTTGTATGGACAAATGGGTCCTTTGAGCATCCTTAAATTTCACGGTCGGATTCAAACACCCGGCAAACTGCTGTGTCCCACTAGCTGCTCTGCAAGGAGGAGACTTTCCTCCCCACAGCTTGGAAGTTCTGCAGGTAGCTGGTGACTGCACATGCCGGGCTTTGCATCGGCTCCAGAGAGATGAGAGATAAATGTAGGCACCGTCACCCAAACAGTCTGGTGCTCCACTGCCCTGCATCTTGGTTAGCCCTGTGTAAATTAAATGCCACAGAGGCATGAAATGTTTCCAGATCTGACTTTTTGATTACATGGCCAGCATTTCGTCAGAATTTTTACAAGTGCATGGGTAAGACAGTGCTTATACTGCCTTGTGTTACAGCTTCACCTATATTATAGGGGTTGCAGTAACCATCTATAATGCCTTCTTGAAAAACAACAGGAGTTCAATATTGAGATATTTTGCATCACTTGTTCCTGCCAGTCAACATGCATATGGCTTGGAGTTGAGGAGCCAAAGATGGGTCCTACCTTCCAGGGCACTGGTGATGATGCTGACGGCGCTCACTGCTCTCTGCCTCTGAAAGGGTTCATCCGAGTGGTCCACCGACGGGCGGTGGGGCATTAGGAGCTGCTTCTTGCTTGCCTCCTCCGAGGGAGAGGTCTGTTTAAATGAACACATAGGATTAGCAGAATAAAAACTAGGCAGATACGGGGTAGCATTTTCAAAATGGCCTAAGCACTGTTTTTCCTATCTGAGAAGTCCAAAGCTTACTGATTTCCCAATCAGACACATGCTGATGGGGCACTGCTTTTGAAAATGGCACTTTGAGCTATTTTGGAAACTTTGCCCTGCCCTTTACCTTCCTGTAAACAGGTGAAAGATGCAGGTGAAAATGAAGGGATGCTTCTGATGCTGAAGAAACAGCAGTGCTGCTTTATCATGCTCTTTGCTTGTGAAAAAAGCCCTGCTTAATTACATTAATTATTCCATTATTACTGAAATGTATTAACTGCTTAATTATACTGCTAGAAGAGGAAAAGGGGCATGAGCAACAGCTCCATTACAGGCCTCTGATATCATACGAAGCAAACTGACTCCTCAATACATGTTTTTTCTTGTTCTGAAACACTGCCAGATCTCAGGAACATACTGTCATTCTGGTGATCTTTGGTGTCATGGATTCTGAAGCTCCATAATTAGGGGAGAATCTCAGCTTCTTTTTTTCTCAGGAAAAATAAAAAATAACTCAATCTATCTAGTTCTCATATTTCTTAAGCAAAAGCTTAAAAAAACCCAAACAAACAACACAAAGAAATCAAATACCAGAAAAACAGAACTCACAAACTGCCTTTATTTAATGTTTCATTGTAAATTAGTTTTATGCTTTTCAAAGGCTTGGGTTTCTGAAGTCAGCTGGAAACACAGTATAGCTGCAGACACACGCTGTATTAAATACTTTATATTGTCAGCTCCAGGAGCACGATGTTAAGACTTTTATTATTACAAGCTCCCACTTCATACAGAGAAAATCCCGCTTGCTTTACTCCTCCAGCTCTCCCACAGGTAGAAGGAAAGGTGGTGGTGGAGATGTAAGGATCTGGGAAAGCCAGGTTCAACACCATTCTCTGTCACAGACCTCCTGGTCAAGACATTCAGTCTCACAAAATAAGTGTTTTAACAGCCCCCATCCTGCTCCTCCAAGCATATAGGCTGCGAGGTCCGAGGCACTATGTAAGCGAGAGAGATGCACTGTGGATAGATGGGTCCTGATGGCTCTTGCAATAAAGGTCAAGGAAACGTGAAAGGAGAAGAAATCGCTATGAAGGTGATAACCCCTGTTATACAGACTTCAGAGGAGCTGCTTTTGCTTCTCCATAGTCAAATGAGCTACAGGAATCAGATTGAGTCTTCTGGATCTTCTCTCATCACTTGGGTCTGAAATGGCCCTAACTACCCCAAGCAGTGCCCGAGATGCCAACCAAGATGAGCCGTGGGCAGCAGCTCCACAGCTCTGCTCTCTGTGCCTGCGACATGCACCCAGAGGGACTCGGGATCCCTCGTCTTCACCATTTCTCTACCAAAACTGCTCTGCAAGAAAGGCAATTCCATGAAAACAGCAGGAGAAAAGCACTGAAGCTCTGTGAGCTGCCTTTCCGCCTTTCTGACCTCGTCAGGGCAGGGGACATCCCCTTGTCAGGTGGTTGCAAAGGACAAAGACACTTGGCCACTGGTTGACACTGAAAATAACAGCCAGTGTAGTGGTCTCAGGTCACTTCAAAGTACTGCAGATAAAAATACCAATCAGTCACCCCAGGACCGGAGAAGAATAAGGATTTTTAAAGCAAGGACTTAAAACATTAGCTAATCCAGGAAAGCAGTAATGCTTCAAAATGGCTTTTTTTCTTTTTGCTTAGATGTTCTCTTTTGTTAAAACAATCGACTCGTCCATTGAGTTACTGACCAGTCATCTCAAAAGGAGACGTGAAGTCACAACCTATTCAAAGAGACTCCCACTTGTGCACAACATAACAAGAAATCACTCTCTCCTTGGCTTAGGAGCTCGGGAAACAGGGAATGGTATTTCAGATGCATTACTTCGCTTGATTCCCTTCACCTCAAAATCATCCAACAAAAAAACCAAAGAAACAACAAATGCATAATCATTCACACCAGTTTGGAGCACATAACAAATACATGGAACTGAAAAGAAATAATTAGAAAAAGAGAAAGAAACCATGAGGGAGACAAACTTCTCAGCAGAGTAAACTAAAAATGTAAAAGCAAAGAAAAAGGAAAAAAAAAAGCCAAATAAAAACCCAACTCTTCCATTCTGTCTGTAGAATGAACCATAATAAAACCTCAAATTTCAAATTCCTCTGGATCATCTACCTCTTTTAAAACTGTACCATCTTCCCATCCCAGTCGACCCAAAGCTTAGGACATACCAGTAACATGTCTTTATACAGCCCCACTCCCAGAAGTCCCAGTGTTCTGACTGTGAAGAATATTATATTCCTACTCATGCACGCAGAAGTGCTTTTGCAGAAGTTGTGGCCTTTCTCTGAAAGCCACCTTTTATTCACAGGTGCAAAGAGCATTCACTGCAGAGGTAAAAAGTTGAAGGAAAAACATTCAGAGATTCATTCTTCCTATTTTTCATTCAACTAAACCAGGGTAAATGACAAGTCCAAGTTAAACCAGAGGCTTGGCTTTCCTTCAGAAAAAAAAAATAGCAGGGAACTGACTTTTTCCCGAGGTTTGATGCGATATTCCCAACCCAACAAGTTTTTTAAGTCACTCTATTTTTCTTTCCAGCCCAGCATCCTCAATCCTGCCGCCTGTTTCGTGAGAAGCGGTCCCCAAGACTTGAGGAGACCCGCCGGAGTCAAAGGGACCGCTTGCAGGGAGCCATCGGCCGCATGCAGCGGGCCGTCTCCGGAGGAGACGTGCAGGGCTCCTTCCTGCGCTGGAGGGGTGAGCTGGTGCAGCTCGCTGCTGGCCCACCTTCAGAGCAAAAGCCACCACGCGGAATACCCCCGCCCGGCGGCGGGGTCCGTCCCCAGAGCCGGGACACGCTGTCCAGCAGGCAGCGTCGGGGTGTTGGGAACAATCCTGCGCTCTTGCAGGAGGACGTGGACTCTTCAGCAATAGAGCAGTAAATCCATCGCTTAGCTCGCAATTTGCCGTGAAGTGTTCTTCCAGGAAGGTTTCCATCCAGGTGAATCGCTTAAATTATTGAAGATACTTAGCGAAGTTTATGAGCTTTTGCTCTTTGTAAAGAATAGAAATGGGAGAGGGGTTTTTATTATTTACTTTAGAACAGAGAGAGCTAACAGTACGCAAGGAGCTGGCAGTTTTTGCACTCTGAGACAGAGAGCAGTTCCAGGAACTGGACAAACAAGGCAGCATAAAGGCTGTTGTCATTACAGAGACAATATACACAGTCACAACCGTTCACTGTACTTATATTTCTATAGAAATTCAGCAAAAATAACTCTGCAGTTATGCGAAGAGTCTCTTTAGGATCCAGATGAGAAATCACAACGGAGTTAGACACAGGCACCTCCAGCAGGACAAGACTATTTCTGTTGCTCCCTGATCGACTGGAAATGTTTCTCCTTTGGATTAGCTAAATTCTATAGGGAAAAATATACTATTCAGTAATTTACCTGTAAACAAGGCTGCACAACACTGCAGAATCATTTTCTTCTGAGTGCCTATAGTTCTGAGCTGTCTCAAAACTCTTATGTGAAGATTGGCTTATACATGGCAGCATTTTAAGGACCACATTTGGGAACAGGGACAGGTTTAATTTTCCTTGTACAGTAAAAATTTTTTCAAGCATAAAAAGAGGTGGACAGGCCACAGCATGAACAATGGACCCAGTAAGGCAGTAGCACAAATATTTAATGGGATTGAAGGTGACCATGATAGCGCACAGCATTAAAAAGAAGCCATTGAATTTTGTGAATAATTGATTATTTAGAGAGATGCACTGTAAACTGGAGCAGCTTGCAATATTTATGTCAAATCTGAATGGTTTATGCTTAGGATGTGCTAAAGCAAAGTTTGAAGTGAGCAGAAACCAGAGCCGTAGTGGCAACGCTCCGTGTGCCAGTGGCAGAGGGCTAGCTAGCTTTTGTCCGGATGACTTACTGGTGGCGATTTTTGGATGACTTATTTTGTTGACCTTTTTCTGAACACAGAAACTGCTAACACTCTGCCTTTTCACCAGTCCCATGGCAAAGCAAGAAGGGGAAAAAAAAAATTTTACCTCAGGGTGGTTTTAGGGTCAACAAGAAAACCACAAACCAATGCGGTCAGCAAAACAGTTTTATGCCTAGCAACAACAAAAGCCAAGGTCTTTTTTTTTTTTTTGTATAGAAAAAGACCAAAAAAATTTTATCTAAAGATAAGCATCTAAATCCTTAGTCTGGCACCTCGATAAACAGCCCAGCCTTTCTTAAGGGCTCAGACCCCAGTAGTTTTCACTCCTGTCAAGCTAGCAATACTTGGCATTTCTAGTTTCCTAAAAGAAAAAAAAAAGTTATGACCAAGGGGAAATTCAGGAAAGGTTGTATGTGCAAGAGGGAGACCCCAGGCAGCTCCAACCTCCGCCTTGCTGCCCATCCCAAAGTCATGTCATGGGTGGCCCTGCTCCACTGATGGGCTGATGGGAAGCTCTGGTGAGTGGGTGAGAACAAAACAGCAGGGATCACCAGCTAAAAGCCAGCTGCCCGCTTGCAAACAACCACCTCCTCAGTCCCATGCCCATTTCTCTGCCGCTTCCAATCTCCAAAATAATTGGAAAGTCAGACTAAACTAAAAAAAACCCTGTGATATCCCTGCAGAGTTACAGAAAGGGCACTGGTTGGCTTTTGGAGGCAAGAGGGAGAAGATGCTGCTATGTGTATTTTTTAACCCTCAAGAAATTCTTGACAACCACGGGCGACATCTTACTCATCCTCATCAGATCCCATGGATAAATTGAGCTCCAGATAACAGCCCGTTAATTTAATCCAATTCTGCTCAAACAGATCAATACCTTGTGAAGGGAGATGTTATTCTAACCTCTCAAATAACTAAGAAACGACAAGACACAACAGGGCAATACATAGCTACAAAGAAATACTAGAAGAATGCACAGCAACTTTAGTTTGTAGTGTGCCCTGAAGTTACTTACATAATGTGTAGACTTTCTCTAAAAAAGGCAAAAGGCCAACTCCCAGCCCAGCAATCAGCAGGAGCATAAAAATGAATCATTTTCAAACTTCTCAGTCTCAGGTCAAGCAAAAAAAAAAATCAGGACTTTAAGCATAGTCAACCAGGTCCTGCTTGCATCTTATTTACACTGGGGTAGGTTTCATCAAACCAGCAGCTGCACCACTTGAAGAAATCTAGACGGAGAACAGGACCGGCCCTGATTCAGTCCTCTGCAGGACACATCTGAGATTTCCATGAGCCTGACTAGGACTTACCAGGGGTTCCTTGGCACAAGCTCCCTGCATCCCTCAGACTTGAACGCCTGTTGCTCTCCACATCCAGGCGAAGACTGCCTGACTCAGCCGCCTTTGTGGAGGGGGTTTGCAGATCGTACTTTCATATTGCACTACTTGGCTCTTCGTATGACCTCAGTGGGCTTTCTAGCTTGAACACTGCAACCGCCTGTGCTGCCAAGGGCAGCTCCACACCAAGGCTGCCACCTCTCCTTGCGGGTGTTCTTACGTGGCGTGGGAATATCAACGGGTGTAGCAAAGCGTGCAGGGACGCAGGGGTTCCCTGCGTGGGTTCATCCATGGCCAACAAGCCTGCTGACCAGTCAGACTACCCCATCTGAGAAGACTGATGGGCCTAAGCACCATCCACTGAGATTATCTGAAATCTCTCCTGTTTCACTAGCAGTATTTAGGGATTAGGGGGAGGAGATGGAAAGTGCAAGCACACCTGGTTTCTCGTGGAAACACGCATCCATCGGTGCCAAGCAGCCAGGGCCATCTGAAGAGTATTTGAAACTAGTTTTTTTAGCTTACATGCTCTTCTGCAGCCAAATGTCGGGAGACCAGTCATCTGAGGGGGATAATCTGCTGCAGCCACCCCTCTCATGGGGGAGGGCACAAGTTGCACAGATGCCCTCACGTCAGCTCAGCCGCCACCTGCAGCCATTCCCGTGGGCAAATGGCCCTTGGCTGGGACGGGGGTAGCGGTTGCAGTAACGCAAAGGCAGGAAAGTTGTTCATCGTGGTCCCGACCACTTTGCCTGGAGTGAAACCTCCAGGCTCAATGTGGCTAAAACCGATCAGGCTAAAATTCCCAACAGTGGCTAGTGACTTTTTGTGCTTTCCCCGACGAACCTTGAGAGGGCCTGGTCTGACATTGTGTGCTGAAACCATGGTCTGCTTAAGGGCTGCAGGTTGGAAACTCAAAACCAGAGAGTGTCAGATCTTGTTTGATGTTTATTCTGCCTTTTAAATGAGAAGTGCTTTTCCAAGCTTTCCCCAAACCAGAATTCAGCGGTCTCCCCCGCGGTAGCAATGAGACAGGTCTGTGTTACGCTCACCTGATACTACTGAGCATCACAGAGGGACCTAAATAAATGCATCTTCAAAACCTAATGCTGTAAAATGTGTTTTGCCAGCTCCATCACCTCAGACATTGCATTTACATCAGTGAAGCCACAGTTACACCTCAGGAAGCTGCAAGTCAGGGCTTAACGCATACTACAGCGATGCCTTTTCATGGGCTGGTCCTTAGTTTCTTGTTCAGGGAAGATACAACAGAGAGCACAAGTGGGTCGTTTTTCACATGGGCTTACACTTGTATAACATAAATAACAACAGCAGGATCGGTGGGGTTAGTGAGGTAACTTCAACTTCACCCTGCAACATCTTTCTTTTGCCCTCCCCAAACATATCAAGAGACTATAAAAAGAAGCCAGAGCTGCTAACAAAAAAAACCTCAGCTTCAAATTTTAACAAGAAAAAGGTGAAAATAATCAAGCACAAAGCCCAGAAGCATGTTGATTTATCTTCAAGCACACGGAGGTGTTGGATTTGCTATTTGCTTTTGCCTGCGCTCCACAGTTGAGGCTGCGCGTTTGTGCGCAGCGCTTACGGTTCCTGTAGCGAGTACATCTGTACAGCAATGGGATTCTTGCCAATTAGCTTTTAACTCCAGCTTACATTTTCTGGAGAGATTAGATACCAAACCTGTTTTGCAAAAGACACAACATCCTTCACATTGCATCACTGAATGACCATCTGTTACTATAGTGCCTGGGTGTTATTTCCTAGATGACCAGGGAACTGCCAAGTGAGCTCACCCACCCAGGCCATTTAATTTTAAACATCCATTTTTTTAAAAGGCAGGAGGCTGGCAAACGAAAAGGAATGCCAGCAGAGCTCAAAGCCTCCCTATCACCTCAGGGCCCAATCCTGTAAAATACCAGTATCTCCTGTGAAAGGCTGAGTGCTCTCATGCTTTGTTAAGCTTTTTCTGACAGCTGGGAGAGCCTCAGCAGCCCGCAGAGCTGCTTTCCTTACAGAAGAAAGGGGGATGTCCACTGCTCATCTGCTGAAGCCTTACCACTTTGTCAAGTATTTTTTTTTTTAAACAGATGCACAAACTCTTTCTTCCACAGTTCCTTTAAAGTGCAGCTTTTTTTGCACCAAGCTAAGTCAAATAAAACTCCACCATCTACAAAGAGCGTTTCTGTTGCTAAGCTGTCTAGAAACTCCTCTCTGGACTGGTCTTCCTTGCCTGCAGAGAGTAAAAATGGGAGTAGCAAAGTTCTAAATGAGCAAAGGTGTGAACATCTGAAAAAGCAGCAGCAGCCTCAAAACTGTCAACAAAAGAGATAATTCTCACACCACCCATCTTCCCACGCACAGCACGGCCCCTCCTCTCATGTATGGTGTGAGAGTCTATTTGCAGGACTACAGAGAATGCCCAGATAGGTGAGGAAAAAAATTCAGTCCAAGGCTTGAAAGGGAAGAAGCTGCCTGGCTCTAGAGGAAAAAAAAGGTACTTCTCAATTTACTGATAATCTGACACCACGGCTGGGATCCATCTCGCTCACCTTTCTCTTCAGGAAATACCTTGCCTAATACATGTTAGAATCACATTTGCTTATTTCCCCACCAACGTAACCTGGTTTTGGCACCTTGTTACTCTGAGTGCGTTTCATCTCACCTGACTTAAGACATGCACAATACAGAGTTATTCACCTTGGGCTCCCCTTGTAGTTAAAGTGAACAGAAAGAGGCACTTTGAGGGAGAGAGATTATTTTGACCCATTGTAGATCTCTAAGAAGAAACAAATCCTGCCCACATTGACCATAGTGAATAGACCTCTGTTGCTTTAAAGACTGTTGACAGTAATGAGCTCCGATGCAGATTATCTACGTTAAAAGAGATAAATTCCCACTATATCAAACTGGCAATCTGTCCAAATTGCCCTGCCTGTTTAGCAGCTATTTCCAAAACACCATCTCATGGTTTTCCAAGTGAATTGGTGCTTGGTATCAGTCTTAGTAGTTTTATTTGCAGCCTTATTAAATATTTTGCAGCAGTGGTGCTTTGCAACAAAGATCCCAGCAATCTGCAAAAGGCTTGAAGTCTGTTGATCATCTGCTCATCTTTCCTGGGTGTTATTTGAACCGGATGCTAAACCCTTCTGGGAACTAGCTTTGGACTGTAAGAACAGCCCTCCACAAGTAGCTATACGGAAGACCAGAGGTTAGATGCAAACAGATAGCAACCAGTGGAAGAAAACACTGTCTCAAGATGGTAAGACTCACACCGAATCATTTTAAAAGCATCTTTTTCTGGACACCGGATAATGTCAGATACTCAAATGCCAAAAGAAACCAACTTAAAAAAAGTCCCTACAAGAAAAGAAAATTAATGTCAAACCCAAGATTTAGGTATTTGCCTCCAGCCGGCGGTGAAGAGCAAGTCTCAGCAGAAGTCATGAACCTCTCTTATGCAGCACTAGACACACGTTGCTGTGGGAGTCAGCCTGTTGTCTTCCCACCCTGCCTGAGATGTTGGGTCTGGGTTTCTCACTGCAGATTCCATATCGTGTAAACCAATTATAGCAAACTCCAACAACATTTAGAAGGAAACAAGAGAGTGAATCACATACAAAAGTTATAAAGTACTCACCAGGTCGCCTGTCCCAGGTTTTTCCATAATAACTGGGGGGAGCAGTAACCCTGCAGGAGAAGTAGGGTCTGGGTTGAGTGCCCCGGTGCCTCCTCCTATCAGGGAAACCACACCATTGCAATCCACTGAGCTGTTCCTTTTGCCCGTCTGGGTGTAGTTGGGAGTAGTAGGGTGAGAACTATGGCTCACTTGACTTTGCACGCTTGGACGCCTCCCAGATCTTGGAATTAAGAGAGAGCCCCGGTGGCTTTCATTTTCCCCAGCAGTGCTGATCTCATCATCGGCAAAATCTGTTTCGGAGCCAGTGTCTCTGCCACGGAGTCGGAAACTGAATACGCTTCCGTGGCTGGTTCTGCGCTTCACCAAGTTTGCACTGGGACCATAACTAATGCCAAGGAGAGTCTAGAAACCCCCAGAAAGGAAAAAGGGGAAAGAGAAACAACATTTTGCAACACGTTTTCAGGAGCGAGGAAGTTCTGGGGAGAGCAGTAAGTTCCATTTTAAATCAAGTGTTTCAGAGAAAAACTTAATTACATGTATTCAACCTTCGCAAAGTTAAGAGGTTGAATAGTCTTTCCTAGCCATTAGGTATGTGTCTAATACTTGACAGTTAAAGATGTACTGAAATAGGAAGGGTCAAGGTGGCATTCGCCCTGCAGCATGATACTCCCTTGGCTTCTACTCCCTCCCCATCCGGTAAGTGCCAAGGGACCTGGGAAGGCAGCACAAGGAGTGGAAGACAGGAGCAGGGAAGGGGATCCAGCTCCAATTTACCGCATTATCACATATCTTCGTAACAGCTAGGGAAGGAACGTTGCAGTGGGAGAAGAAGAGATAAAGAAATAGGGCGGGAAATGAACTGCAGGGAAAATGAGAAGAAGAGGGAAGAAGAAGCAGCAGAATACGACGGAAGAAGGTGGTAAAGAAAAAAAAAAAAACAAGAGCAAGAAGAAGGATATGGTTTATTAGTTTGTAGAATGATTATCCCAATGCACATAGCTGCTTTAAGGGGTAGGTAACCCCAGTACACAGCAGTCTCCCTCACACCCAAATGTCAGCCTTGGTGATCCACTCTGATACCAGCTAGTGAGAGTGCAACTGTGACAGAGCATCAGCAAGACGTAGCCAAGCACTAAACACACCTAAACCCTGGCAGAGTAAAAAGGATGTTCAGAAAATGCATAAGGAATTCAAGTCTATCCCCTTCCCTTGTGTCTGAAGAGGAAATTATTGGAACAAGAGCATTTAGGCAGAACATACTTTTGATTTTATGGTCTGTACAGAATTTTCAGCTTCTTCAGAACTTTCTCATGAGCCAAGTACGTATGAAGAGAGGTCAGATCTCCACAGCATTCACAAACCAGACAAACCAGGTGAAGCCTGATTTCATTTCGGACTGTAGCTCACACCACTGAGTTACTTAATGACGCTATTTTGTGACACTGTACAAGGAAGAGTACAAAACCCAGGCCCCTCATAACGACAGACAACCCCTTTGGATTGCTACCAAATTCTAACTGGTCAAAAATCCACGCCTGGGTTTCCATGGCACAGTCATTGAGACTGATTTCTGGTGGCAACACACTTCCAGCTGCTCAGATCGCATCTGAATGATGGCTCAGCCTTACTCTCTCCAACCATGCCAGACACAGCCTTGCAGAGAAGATTCACTATAAGCTTTGAAATGTGTCTCCCATGTTTCTCATGCATGTGACATCCAGGGGTGAACAGTGAAAACAAGAAAAATTAATCTAAGAAACAAACTGGCAACGCACAGCTCCAATCCACAGTCATTCTGGTACGTGGCGTCTGGAAACCCATCCAGAATGAAGCTAAAAAGGAATTCTAGCTTTAACAAAGGTGTGATTTGTAACGCGGCCCACTCAACCAATGAGACAACCACAAAAAGCTATTAGATTAGAAAATGCATGTCATTTACAGAAATCCAGCTCTGTGTAAATTTTGTGAGCTGGGGAGTTATTAATTGGTCACATTTACTTATATCACTTACATATTTTCTATGAGCTTTTTATGGCTGCCAAATATCCCTAAACTCACTGACAACAAAATACAAAAAGACAGCCCATTACATGGCTATTCAAAAATCCAAAATAAACTGATTTAAACTTTGTCCTCAGTTGAGCAAAGACAAATTATCTGAAGCTATTTATGATCACTTGACACATACAGCATGTGCAGATTCATATTCATGCATGTCAGTAACATTTATATAAAAACCTATTTAACAACAGTCTCACTCTATTTTTTTTCCCCGCAATAGAAAGTAGAAACAAGTGCCACAAAGTTTTGACTTGAAGGCAACTAGGAAAGGAATATAAAAATGTTAATAACGTCTTTGTATAGCATTTAAAAAGCCCTCGGAGGCAAGTTTCCTTCTTTTCTCCTCCTCTCTTTTCTTTTTAAGCTTTGCAGGTTTCTTCTAAGAATTTTTTATCTCTAGTAGAGATAGGATAGATATAATCAGATGAATGAAATTAAAGTCAGAAAATAAACCAGACTGTGGGTAATCTTGAAGCAAAAAAAAGAAGGTAAAAAAAATTGAAACAAAATAGGTTTGCAAGAATGTTTAATTAATTTTGAAAATAAAGTGGTAATACGTTTCCTCCCGCTGTTCTAACACAGGCTGTCTGCAGGTCAGTTATGCTATTAAATATCTGATTCTTCTTTATAGCTGAAAGTTTCAGCTTTAATTGCCTATTCAGAGCCTGGCCTATCCAGCAAAGTGCAGCGTGAAATAAGTGATGTTTCAGACCATGGCTTACCATTCTCCTCTGACCATCATCGTGGTCACACTTGGGATTCCTTTGGTCCTCTCCATACTCTTCTGCCCCCAAAGATTTCTTTTTCTTTCGCCTATTTCTTCTTTCCTTGGCATTTTTGGATGCTAAAGGTGACATTTCCAATGAACTAAGTGACATTGAGTCAATCCCTTTAGCAGCTAGTGCCTAAAACAGAAGATGGTAGAAGGTGTAAAATTTATTATTTGAGTTAAGGATCTCAGTGAGAACCAATAATTACTCTGCTCAGCAATTATTTTCCATCTTAAGTTTTAAGGTTGTATAGGAGATAAATTAAAAATTTCAGGTGGTCGTTAATCATAAAACTCTCTCACATGGTTGGAACTGGTCTAACCTCTACATTTAGCCGTAGGAAAATACACAACATGCAAGACAGGTTCCTAGTACAAATGCACACGTGCAGGTCTGCCACCCAGATCCTACGACGGAGCATTAGGAACGGCTGCACAAAATAATGTGATTTGTGCTATTGCTCGCACTCGAGATCCCTTGGGATTTCCTGGGAGGAGCAGCCTGTGCGCACACACCAGCGGGGTACGCTGCGCACACATCTCTGGAGTAACGCTTCTGGTGCCAGCCAAAGAAAAAGATCTCAAGCTGGGGAACCTCAGATTAAGCCCCCCCGGACTTCAGCCCCTTGAGCCCGGAGGGCTGCGCCGGCGGGCAGCCGGGGCTTTTCGCCCCGGTCACGGAGGGATGCTCGGAAGAGCAGGCAGCATCAGCCGGCCCGTTCCTGTCAACACCCATCCCAGGCAGCAGCGCCGGCAGCTGTGGCGAGAGGTGCAAAGAGAAAACCGTGGGCTTCACAGGAGATAAGGTGGACTTTGCTTCGCCGCACGCTTCCGTGCCGCGCTGGCTGTCTGGAGGGATCGCTGCAGGAGCTGGCTGATAACGGAGCAGCTGCTAGAGACCCAGCAGGAGCGGAACGCCAAAGCCTGAGCGCACAAAGCCGCAGCCGTGGAAGCAAATGAGCAGCCAGGAGGAAGAATCCATACGTGCGGGGAGGAAGCCGCAGCCCACGCCAGCGCGCTGGGTGCCCGTCCTTGGCGCGGGTGGGAGGAGTGCGTGGGCTCTGAGCACAAACAGGAGGTCAGGTGCCGGCATCTCAGGGGAAGCCACAACAGTGGCCCGGAGACAAGCCCATTTGCAGACCCTCCAGACGAAATACATAAAGCGAGTGAATTACCAAAAAAAAAAAAAAAAAGGCTCTCCAGGTTCCCAAGAACAGGAGAAAAGGATGAATCCTCAGTGCTATTGTCTGTAAGCCACTAGAATCAAACAGGCAATCAGCTCTCTGCAGCAAAATACTCCCTTCCTCCCACAGGCATCAGTCCAAGGAAAGTGAAGGCACTTAACAGTCGTGTAAAGAATCAATCATGTATTTCAAGGAGTAGCGGTAGCTCTATCAAGCTGAGAGCACAACAAAACTTAATTCCTGTGGGAAATATCTTTCATGAGCGAGCTGCTTAGAGCAGAGAGGAAGAGGGCTCAGACACCGGTCTAGGCTGTTCTTTTTTTTTTTCTTTTTTTTTTTTTTTTTGAGTCAATTGATTTAATTGCTATGCTGAAGTGCTTTCTCTTCATAAGGATTCAGCAAGTCTTCTGGTGTTAAGTTCAGGTTTAGGAATGTGTTAGACCAATTGTGTAAATTGACTGATAGTCCCCAAGCAGGCCTATCAATTATATTTGTGCTCTCTTTATCGTGCACAGTGTAAAAGCTGGTCTAAAGACTTTTGGTTTTCCTTTCTGATTGCCATCACATATTTTATCGGTCTAGAAAATATTGTAGGTTGTGCTACTAAGCGTGCTGTACTATTACTGCAAAATAAGCTAATTTTCAGTTTCTTAGCATTTTCTTAGCTATTTTTTGGGTTGAAATGTTTCTGCCCTACATACTTTTTCCAGTTGTTGGAAAAGGATTTGGACCAAATTGTTTCTCAGGGCATGGATGGTGTCCTATGTCCTGTCTATCTACCCTTTCTGGTTGGGTTCCTGTGGCTGGACTGTGTCCTGCCCTCCAGGCATTGCAAACCAAACCCACTGTGATAACTCCCAGGGCAGGGAAAGAGTTTGGGACTGGGCATGCCTGCCAAGGATGGGTGGTGGAGAAGGATGGAAGAAAATCTTAGCTCACACAAGCCCTGACATGGGGATTACACAAGAGTTATCTCTAGATTGTCCTATCTCAAGTCCTATCTCTAGGACTCTTGTCTCAAGGCAAGGACTTAGTGGTATGGTGAGAAAGTCAAAACCAAGAACTTGATAAAGGCTTGGAGAGCAAGATTAAAACCGAGTAGCTCTGATTGGGGTGAGACACCTGAGAAGGACACCTGAAAGCTACGTGTTGTAGCAGACCACTCAATTCACTTCCCTGAGCATCTTCTTCCAGATGTCTAATTTGAGGTGTTGGGGGCTGATTTGCAGAATTACTGAGCTACACTAATGAACACGATAGACCCCAATAGTTCTACTCCTAAGCTTCCTTTCCATAAAATTGGGATAATTCTCCAGGAGTATTGCATATACAAATGAGTATTTTTGAAGCACACAGAGTCTGAGCAGTGACAAAAGGCACTGGAAAACCTCTGAGGATGTTAGTCATTTTGTCTTTGAAGCAGGCTTTGAATGCCTGAGTCGGGAAGTCTGCTTGAGCTGGCCTAAGGCTACAGAACAAATGATGAGAAAGCGAAGAGCTGCTCTTGAGTCATGCACTGTCTACCCTTTGTAGTGAGAAGGACACAGGAAAATTGAGATATGGCTGGCTGAAGAAAAGACTATGTCATAAAGCTTATAGATAAATGGGAACAATTTATGTTTTCACGAGCAACCTTCATTTTGACACATTCTGACTTTCATGACTTAATGTTCCTTTTTTGTGTACAGGCTTAACAGAAATCAAAGCCTTCAAAAGGAAATTCTTAAATATCTTTAATTATAGCTGAGGCTGCCAGAGTTGGCTGTTATTAGGAAGAGCTCAGCTGGAGTCAAAACACATGAAAATTTGTGTAAAATAGGTACATGTTGGAGCTCAGTTTGCTCCCTTAGGTTATGGCAGAAAGTTACTCTGTTCAAAGTGCCTGCATATGGACTAAATTTCATTTACCTATTACTTAAACCATCAAAGAAGATCTTTAAAAGGACTTAAATGATGTATAAGCTTCTACTAGCACTTTGTCAAGGGCCAACTGCATTTTCTATTTTCTTTCCAAGGATTTAAATGGGTTTTGGATTAGGCCCCAAGGTTATATGTACCCAAAAGAAAATTATGTATATTAGTTTATATTGTGTATCAAGGACTTATTTCTCTGAACTACAGTGCTACGTGTTATTTCAGACTAAATTTCTTATTGTCTTCTTGTTCACAACACCTAAAAATGTTCTCTTCAGCTGTTTAATAAAAGCTTTCTACCCCACACAAACCACAGGCAAATTAACCAGTGCTATTAAGGCTATATGGTTACATCCACGATTTGGCCTCCCTGTTTTGTTTAAGTTTATGACATAACATTAAATCCATATCCTTCACATAATTTTCAGAGCTTAACCTCAAGATCTGCCTGTTGACTTTTTCAGGAATTAAATCGTATGTGCTTCAAACAGGTTATCCTACATCTTTATCTTCATTATCGGATAGTTGGATATACATGTCAGTTTGAATGAGACAGTGAGGAAATGATCATGAATTAAAGTGATGGTGGAAGAAGAAGGTTCAGATTGGGCTATGGCTGAACTGCCAAAAGAGCAATTCTGTGCTCAAATGTAGATGCAGTGATACCATCATTAAAATGTCTTATATGAGAACCAATATAAATTTCTCTCTGACATGTGTGGTACAGTTAAACCAGTACAACTCTGGATATGTAAACCCTAAATGGTCCCAATCCTAGCAGGATGAGCCATCCTTTTTCTTTTAGAAAGGATTGTAATAGCTCTGTCCAGGACAATAAACATTAATTTGCTTTCAAGCAAACTCTTACTTCAGTTATCACATAAATATAAAATAAAAAGAATGTGAATCTCAAGGTACGATCCATTCAAGTCACCCAAGGCTAATCACGTCACATAGTTTACTGACCTCCTGCTCTTTCTTTAACATCTCCATGGCTTCCCGAAACTTTCTTTCCTTCTCCTCTGTTTCAGCAATAGTGGCTTGGTTCTGCTCTTCATATGCCATGGCCACAACAGCCAGAATCAGGTTGACCAGATAAAATGAGCCCAGAAAGATGACTAGCATAAAAAAAAGCATGTAGATCTTCCCAGCAGATCTGAGAGTCTGTAAGCACAAAAATAAAATCACTAACACTTATTTACAATTTTTTTAAAAGAAAGAAATTAATTCTTTTTTTAAACTTAGATTTACAATATAATTGAATTCAGTTTCTGTTACTAGCCCAAACAGAATCCTTCTGATGACAATGATGACAACCACATGCAAGGAAATAACCTTCTCACCAATAAATCTTTATGCCTTATTCAAAAATTATGTGCCTTAGTAGAATTCATTTTTAAAAGAAGAATGCTTTCCTCCTTTACCAAATATCTCTGCTGGTTTTCTGTGAGAATAGATAATCTTATAATCAGCTGCAGTGAAAGCTTTCCCCACATAGCTCAATCTATTTTTGTCCAGTGCATAGAAACCTTCCAAGCAGGATTCACGTTGTATCCCTTCAGATGGCTTCAGTCTAGTCCTTTACAGTCAGTGGGGAGAAAAAGATACTTTTATAGGGTGCAACTCATCTGAACGCTATTTAGACATCTGCCTCAGGATAAGAAGAACCAAATCTTGGGTGCCGTTGACTCTATGGCCTCATTCTCCACCAGATTTATAGGCATAACTGGAGTTTAGGGAAACAGGCTGAGCTTATATTACAGATATGTCCCGTGGTCAATGACTTGGTGCTAGTGACTGTCGTGGTTTAGCCCCAGCCGGCAACTAAGCACCACGCAGCCGCTCGCTCACTCTCCCTCCCACAGCGGGACGGGGGAGAGAATTAGGAAAAACCTCGTGGGTTGAGATAAACACGGTTTAATAGGACAGAAAGAAAGAAGGGAACAATAATGATAATACCAACAAAGGAATGTATAAGAACAAGTGATGCCCAATACAGAAATTGCTCACCACCCCGTGATCGACAGCCCGTCCCCGAGCAGCGATTTCCGCCCCCCCGGCCAACTCCAGTTTATGTACTGGGCATGACGTCGGATGGTAGGGAATATCTCTTTGGCCAGTCTGGGTCAGCTGTCCCGGCTGTGTCCCCTCCCAGCTCCCCGTGCACCCCCAGCCTGCTCGCTGGCAGGCCAGCACAAGAAGCTGGACTGTCCTTGACGGCTCAGCAACAACCCAAAACATCAGCACATTATCAACAGTTCCTCATCCCAAATCCAAAACACAGTCTCACACTAGCTTCTGTGAGGAAAACCAGCTCTATCCTGGCTGAAACCAGGACAGTATCCACCCCTTATTCCATACCATTTACGTCATGCTCAGGTCCTATACTTTTCAATACATTCCAATTATTCATTATTACTCTTCCTGTCCTTTAATATATACACACAGATATCACTCTCTTAGTCCATGGGCCATCACTTAAAATGTCTATGGAGTTCAGTCAGTCCATGACTCTGGGCTTCATCCATCATAGCAGTCTCTCAGGGCAGGGGAGATGGTATGTGGTGTTGGATTGTCATCTGGCACGGTCCATGTCCATGATCTGCAGGTCGAAGATGTCGATCTCGAGGGATTTGTTGGGCGCAAGCTGCTGAAGCCAGTTCTGGTTTCATCACTGCTGCACGTTGCTTGGTTTCAGTGAAGCTCATTCTTCATCAGTCTGGGTGATTCTTACTATAATACCATTGATATGGTAGATAGCAGCCATAGTAGTAATGTCATTCTGAACAATTAACATAATACAATTCAAATCATTGACTGTTTTCACCCAAAATCAAGTCTCCTTGAGGTACACATCGGACTTCCCCATCCTTCCGCATTACCCACCAAGTGCACCCAGGTCCCTGGGCAAAGGCAATCCCACGAATGGGTTTGCCTTTTCCTAATGCAGGAGTAACCCAGACTGTCTTCCCCAGCATGTTTCTCACATGCACCACAGGGACTTTATCCCCTTCTACAGTACGTAGAAGTTTTGATTGGGCAGGGCCGGCTCTATTAGTAGATCCCCTAGTGTTGACTAACCAGGTGGCTTTGGCTAAATGTTTATCCCAATTTTTGAATGTCCCATCACCCATTGCTCTCAGTGTAGTCTTTAACAGTCCGTTGTATCGTTCAATTTTTCCGGAAGCTGGTGCATGATAGGGGATATGATACACCCACTCAATGCCGTGCTCTTTGGCCCAGGTGTCTATGAGGTTGTTTCGGAAATGAGTCCCATTGTCTGACTCAATTCTTTCGGGGGTGCCATGTCGCCATAAGACTTGCTTTTCAAGGCCCAGGATAGTGTTCCGGGCGGTGGCATGGGGCACAGGGTATGTTTCCAGCCATCCGGTGGTTGCTTCCACCATGGTAAGCACATAGCGCTTGCCTTGGCGAGTTTGTGGAAGTGTGATATAGTCAATCTGCCAGGCCTCCCCATATTTATATTTCAACCATCGTCCTTCATACCAGAGAGGCTTTAACCGCTTGGCTTGTTTGATCGCAGCACACGTTTCACATTCATGGATAACCTGTGCAATAGCATCCATGGTCAGGTCCACCCCTCGATCCCGAGCCCATCTATATGTTGCATCTCTTCCCTGATGGCCTGAGGTGTCATGGGCCCACCGAGCTATAAATAATTCACCCTTATGTTGCCAGTCCAGATCCACCTGAGCCACTTCAATCTTAGCAGCCTGATCCACCTGATGGTTGTTTTGATGTTCTTCGGTGGCCCGACTCTTGGGTACGTGAGCATCTACGTGACGTACTTTTATGACGAGATTCTCTAGTCGGGCAGCAATATCTTGCCACAATTCAGCAGCCCAGATGGGCTTGCCTCTGCGTTGCCAGTTGCTCTGCTTCCATTGCTGCAGCCACCCCCATAGAGCATTTGCTACCATCCATGAGTCAGTATAAAGATAGAGTACTGGCCATTTTTCTCGTTCAGCAATATCTAAAGCCAGCTGGATGGCTTTCACCTCTGCAAACTGACTTGATTCACCTTGTCCTTCGGCCACTTCTGCAACTCGTCGTATAGGGCTCCATACAGCAGCTTTCCACCTTCGATGTTTGCCTACAATACGACAGGACCCATCAGTAAACAGGGCATATTGCCTTTCATTCTCTGGCAGTTCATTATATGGTGGAGCCTCTTCAGCACGCGCCACCTCCTCTTCCGGTGATATTCCAAAATCTTTGCCTTCTGGCCAGTCCATGATCACTTCCAAGATTCCCGGGCGATTAAGATTTCCTATTCGAGCCCGCTGTGTAATAAGTGCGACCCACTTACTCCACGTAGCATCAGTCGCATGATGCGTAGAGGGGACCCTCCCTTTGAACATCCAGCCCAGCACCGGCAGTCGGGGTGCCAGGAGGAGCTGTGCTTCAGTACCAACCACTTCTGAGGCAGCTCGAACTCCTTCATATGCCGCCAATATCTCCTTTTCAGTTGGAGTATAGCGGGACTCAGATCCCCTATATCCTCGACTCCAAAACCCTAGAGGTCGACCTCGAGTCTCTCCTGGTGCCTTCTGCCAGAGACTCCAGGTAGGGCCATTCTCCCCGGCTGCCGTGTAGAGCACATTTTTAACATCTTGTCCTGCCCGTACTGGCCCGAGGGCTACGGCATGAACTATCTCCTGTTTGATTTGTTCGAAGGCTTGTCGTTGCTCAGGGCCCCATTTAAAATCGTTCTTCTTCCGGGTCACTTGATAAAGAGGGCTTACAATCAGACTGTAATTTGGAATATGCATTCTCCAGAAACCCACAACACCCAGAAATGCTTGTGTTTCTTTTTTGCTAGTTGGTGGAGACATAGCTGTTATTTTGTTGATCACATCCGTTGGGATCTGTCGACGTCCATCTTGCCATTTTATTCCTAAAAACTGGATCTCTTGTGCAGGTCCCTTGACTTTACTTTGCTTTATAGCAAAACCAGCTTTCAGAAGGACTTGAATTATTTTCTTCCCTTTCTCGAAAACTTCTTCTGCTGTGTTGCCCCATACGATGATGTCATCAATGTATTGCAGATGCTCTGGAGCTTCACCCTGTTCCAGTGCAGTTTGTATCAGCCCATGGCAAATGGTAGGGCTGTGTTTCCACCCCTGGGGAAGTCGATTCCAGGTGTATTGGACACCTCTCCAAGTGAAAGCAAACTGTGGCCTGCACTCTGCTGCCAAAGGGATCGAGAAAAACGCGTTAGCAATATCAATGGTGGCGTACCACTTGGCTGCCTTTGACTCCAGTTCATATTGAAGTTCTAGCATGTCCGGCACAGCAGCGCTCAGTGGTGGCGTGACTTCATTCAGGCCACGATAGTCTACTGTCAGTCTCCACTCTCCATTAGACTTTCGCACTGGCCATATGGGGCTGTTGAAGGGTGAGTGAGTCTTGCTGATCACTCCTTGGCTCTCCAGCCGACGAATCAGCTCATGGATGGGGATCAGGGAGTCTCTGTTGGTGCGATATTGCCGCCGGTGCACTGTTGTGGTAGCGATCGGCACCTGTTGTTCTTTGACCCTGAGCAACCCCACCACAGAAGGGTCCTCTGAGAGACCAGGCAAGGTGGACAGCTGTTTAATTTCTTCCGTCTTCAAGGCAGCTATACCAAAAGCCCACCGGTACCCTTTTGGGTCCTTGAAATACCCTCTGCTGAGGTAGTCTATGCCCAGGATGCACGGAGCCTCCGGGCCAGTCACAATGGGGTGCTTCTGCCACTCATTCCCAGTTAGGCTCACTTCAGCCTCCAGTACAGTCAGCTGTTGGGATCCCCCTGTCACTCCAGAAATACAGATGGGTTCTGCCCCTATATGGCTTGATGGCATCAGGGTACATTGTGCACCGGTGTCCACTAAAGCCTTATATTCCTGTGGGTCTGACGTGCCAGGCCATCTAATCCACACAGTCCAATAAACTCGGTTGTCCCTCTCCTCCGCCTGGCTGGAGGCAGGGCCCCTCTAATCCTGCTCATAGTACTCGTTACCCACTTCTTGTAAATAGGAATCAGAAGTCCCTTCAAGAGGATCAGAGGTGAGATCAGCTCTTCTATTCTTTCTGGGAAGCTGCCCACTGGAAAGTGGAGCGACGATTTTCCTCGAGGAACCTGAACCCCCTTTTGTAATTGTTTTTCCTTGCAGCTCGCGTACTCGTGCCTCTAGGGTCGAGGTAGGTTTTCCATCCCACCTCCTCATGTCCTCTCCGTAGTCACGCAATTGAAACCACAGGGTGGCTCGGGGTGTGTATCCTCTATATCTTCTCTCTTGAACAGAAGAGCGCTTACTCCTAATGGCTGAGACACTGGTCCGTATGGGTGGAGGGTAGGGCATATCCTCTTTGAATTGCCGGAACTCTCGGGACAGTTTCTCTATAGCAGAGACGCAGGCCCGTAGGGAGGAAGAGAGACTTTCTTCGTATTGCCGGAGTTGGCCAGCCAATTCATCCACCGTTGGTCTCTCTCCGTCCTTCCAGGCCATTACTGCTAATGAGTTGGCATATGATGATGGTGCACTCCGTACAAACTTCCGCCACATAGGTTGCGTGCAATTGACTTCATCTGGATCTTTGGATGATTGTCCATTGTCCAAGTCACCATAAATCACTTCCAGCACCGCTAGCTCCCTCAGGTACTGGATACCTTTCTCCATGGTGGTCCACTTGCCTGGGTGACATAGAACATCTTCCTTGAAGGGATACCTTTCCTTCACACCCGACAGGAGTCGTCTCCAGAGGCTGAGGACTTGTGCACCTTTTCCAATTGCTTTGTCAATGCCCCCTTCCCTAGAAAGGGATCCCAGCTGCTTGGCTTCCCTACCCTCTAATTCCAGGCTACTGGCCCCATTATCCCAGCATCGGAGCAGCCAGGTGACAATGTGCTCACCTGGACGACGGCTGAAATCCTTTCGCATATCTCGCAATTCACTCAGGGATAGAGATCGGGTAGTTACCGTCTCTTTTATAAGTTCTTCCTCTTCCTCCTCTTCAAGTGATGACTCGCTCTCTTCCCTCTTCCGTGCTTGTGATGGCCCTGCTTCAGAGCACTCTGCCTCCTCACTCTCTTCCTCTGCCTCCTTCTTAGCAGGATCTTCCTCCTCCCTTACTAAACGAGCTGACTTCCGCTTCCAAGATTTCTTCTTTTGTACAGGGGCAACTGATACCGGGATGGGCTGGTCCTCTGGTTCAGCTGCAACAGTCTGAGTAGCTACAGTGCCCGCCGTGGGGGTTGGAGTAGTGACAGTGCCTGCCACAGGGGTTGGAGTAGTCACAGTGCCTGCCACATTGCCATCAGACCCAGAGAGCCCCTCTCCCCTTTGCATAGTGTTAAATAGGGTTCGGTAGGCATGGGCCAGGCCCCAGCACATGGCAATGATTTGTGTCTCCTTGGAGCTGCCAGGCTGACAGCATACTTCTTCCAGATATTCTGCTAGTTTATCAGGATTCTGCACTTGTTCGGGAGTGAAGCTCCAAAACACCGGAGGTGCCCACCGCCCCAGGCATTTGCCCATGCTGTTCCACACACCCTGCCATTCATAACTATCCAGCCTTGGGGCAGATCTCCGGGTGATATTCTTAAATTGCTTGCCAACCTTAGACAAAACTGAAACCATGTTCCCCAGAAGTAGCAATAGAGGTATTTTAACCAGCCAAGGGTGTTCAAAATACTGAAAAATTATTGTGATGAAGGAGGAAATGTTATGATAGAGGGTATCAAAGGTACCATTCTGCATTTCCTCCATAAAAAACCTTTCAGAGGCAGAAGTATAATTGCTAATCGTCTCCACAAGACTGTAGCCAAAATACAGTAACGGCTTTAGTACAGAGCTCAGATGATACCACATTAAGCTCAAGGTCAGTGCTCTAAAAACAAAATTCACAGGCGAGACATTACTAATCATTGCAGAGTACAGCAGCCCACAGAAACCAACACCGATCCTTAACATGTACAGCAAAGACGAGAGCATGATGCAAATCAAACTGATATTGTGACCTGCAACCGTTATTATCTCAAGCCTCGAGCCCCACGTTGGGCGCCAAAAAGGACTGTCGTGGTTTAGCCCCAGCCGGCAGCTAAGCACCACGCAGCCGCTCGCTCACTCTCCCTCCCACAGCGGGACGGGGGAGAGAATTAGGAAAAACCTCGTGGGTTGAGATAAACACGGTTTAATAGGACAGAAAGAAAGAAGGGAACAATAATGATAATACCAACAAAGGAATGTATAAGAACAAGTGATGCCCAATACAGAAATTGCTCACCACCCCGTGATCGACAGCCCGTCCCCGAGCAGCGATTTCCGCCCCCCCGGCCAACTCCAGTTTATGTACTGGGCATGACGTCGGATGGTAGGGAATATCTCTTTGGCCAGTCTGGGTCAGCTGTCCCGGCTGTGTCCCCTCCCAGCTCCCCGTGCACCCCCAGCCTGCTCGCTGGCAGGCCAGCACAAGAAGCTGGACTGTCCTTGACGGCTCAGCAACAACCCAAAACATCAGCACATTATCAACAGTTCCTCATCCCAAATCCAAAACACAGTCTCACACTAGCTTCTGTGAGGAAAACCAGCTCTATCCTGGCTGAAACCAGGACAGTGACAGAAACCACTATGTGATATTATAATGTCAAATAATAAAAGGGACTGATGTTCAGCCTTATTTGCCATGACAGTTTCAGCCTTCTAGACTTGTACATACATACAGCTCTGTGCCAAGTAAGCAAATACAGTTGTTTAAAGAATCTTCCATTTCATTGTTTTACGTTTTCCTGAGATGTAAATTGTTGGCAAATGTAAATGAAAATGTACATGAAATTAAATTGCATAACTGGCTGCATGTGAAGCTGAAATCCCCAGTTCCTTTAAAGATGTCTACCTCAGTACCTTCAGAGTAGTATCTGTCACCACTAACTCCCTTTTCCTTTATGAGTAGGCTTTGGTTTTGGCAATTTTGAGATGCAGAAGTAAATCCTCAGTGGCTTCATGGACAGAGTATGTAATTCAGTACCAAACTATCACATGCGGTTCTTTGGAGTTCACATACATTTCAGGAGATCCATGCTAAAATGAGCATTTACTAGCAGACCACCTTGCACACATGACTCTAAGTTGCCTGTAGGTTGTCCATGATGAAAAGTTTGCAACGGGGATAACCAAAAGGTGCCAGGTAGTCTTGCCATCTGCTGAATTTGTGTTCATTATCATGCCTTGCAAACGCAGATATGCCAAATACAGAGGTGCTTCTCTAGTCCTTTTTTTGAGTTGGACTCAAAAAATTAGTTTATGTTACACCAGCCAACAAAAAAATTATTAAGCAGTGACACGGTGAACTTCATTAAGTGGTGAATTTCATTTAGATTCAGGTAAATTACCCATTCAAAGTGCCTTTCTCTCAGTACCATTTTTCTCCCCTTTACCCAAACACCCAGCCTAATGTCTTCTGGTATCATCACTCCTAAGAAAATAAATTAATTATAACAATTGACAGTCCTTCCCCAGAACACACGCAGCACAGTTTACCTAATAACCAGCAATTCTTTCCTGTCTGTAATTATTGGATATTTAACTGTAATGAGATGATGTGTTTATTTTATATTTTTAATAGTAATAAAACAATCTCATACCTGTTGATAAAGACGTTCCCAATAATCTTGAGTCATAAGACGGAACAAAGAGAGAAAGGCCCAGCCAAAAGTATCAAAGCTTGTGTAACCGTGGTCAGGATTTTCCCCAGCCTTCAGACATATATACCCCTCAGGGCACGTGCTGCAAAACATGAGAGACAATACATGAAATGCATCATAGACGGCCTCATCATGGAGAAACTGATTTCCAAGGGAACAAATTGAACAGTCTTGGTTAAGAGCATAGATCCTCAGCGATAAATTCCTTCACTGGGTGAAAACACAGGAAACTGGTGGATGTTAACTTCACAGTACCAAAGATCTTTGCAATCTTATTTTTCCTTTGAAAGGATGAACTGGAAAATGGTAACCATAGCTCAAGCTGCAACAGCAAATGAGCGCCTAGCATTTCAGATGTTTGGAACAGACAGGAATTAGGTGCCTAAGCAGGTCTTTAGCGCTTAAATACGATTTCTGTTGGCACTTATTCCTAAATAAGAGTCATAAACTTGGTGTCTCCTGTTACAGTTGTGGGTAATACTGTGATGGTGAACCTGCTTTTCCGGTTACATAGTCTGACACTGGTGGGATGACATCAGTGTGTGCCACCTGAGCACCTTCTGGACTGCTTATTATGCCTGACCTTGCACTCACCCCCTGCAAGGACTAAAACTTTAATCTAAGAAACCCAGCCCTTTGTTCCACTCACAGCTGTAGTCTGGGGTCATGACATTTTTTCTCTTTCTGCCAGGAAAATATTTTCCTTGTGTGCCTTGCACATTCACGTATTAAATGACATGCAGATAGCATGAATTTCACTGGCTCTCATTAAACTTTGAGATTCTTTACAAGTAATTTTCTCTCCTCATATGCCAGAGGAGGAAAGGGATGCTCTCTGCTCTACAGCCAGCAGCGGTACTATGTAGGTACTGAATTGCGTCATCAAGAGAGACACAAGGTAGAAGAGATCGCGGGTCAAGGAGCCACCCTCTCTCACAGAACGGTGCAATACGATTAGTCAGAAGAAGACCCCACACCTCTTGCATATCACAAGCCACTTTCCAAACATAAGGTATGTCCCCATCAGAAACTGAAGGCATAGAGCAATATGCAAAGGCTTACTGCTGTGTGAAGCACAGGAAGATAATACGAGATCAAGGACATTGACAGTGTCCTGGAGCCCTACAGTATTTGGGAATTTGTTAGGTGGGAACCATCTAACTATCTGGAGAAGAAGATGTCAGCAGAATTTGCAGTAATACCAGCTCCCTCTGTCCTTATGCTTCAGATAGAGATGAAGCCAGTATAATTCTGTGCCAATATAAATCATCAGGTAGGATGATTATTGTAATATTCAGCCATTTTAGACACGTCACCAGTCATGTAGAGTGTATCCAATGTGTACAGCTCTTGACTCTTTTTTCTCTGAGAAAAAACCCATAGAGTGTTTCAATCACTGCTATTTTTTACCAAAGCAGAATACTGCCACAAATTGAAATGTAAAGCAGTAATAGAAATAAAAATAATATTTAAAATGCCACTCAAAAAAGAAATTGACTCCTGAGAAAGCAGAGTATGTCTCAGTATGAAAATCAAGGATGTTTGTTGTTTTTTTAAAAATATCAATTTTATACTGTATCAAATCCCTACAGCACAGGACAGCAGCTCTGTATTGCATGTCGAGATGAGAATACATTGCTATAGGTTTTGAAGTTATACAAATCTATGGTGTCAGTCACCAACATTAGACATTTAACAACACTTTAAGAAGCTTAATTTAATGTCATTAGTCAAGCACAATTTTTTAAGTAAGTCTGCTTTGAATGCTGAAAAAAGGAGTGCTGGAGCACTGCAAAATATGTGCATATCCTTGTTTGCACTAGTCTTCAGAAAAAGCAATAAGACGTGAAAAAGAACAGTTGATGTTTAATGAATTAAATGTAACACACAAGCGAGAATAAAATAAGTGATTTTGACACCTTAGAGACAAGTTAGTTTATATCAGTGGAGAATTTAGATAATAGCAACTGTATCTCAAAGGAAGAGAAAGAGAGACACTTCTAATTTTTTTTCCCTGCCAGTCTAGAAATGCCTCCTTCTAGATTTTCCTAATTTGACTATCTATTGTTGCCTGGTAAGAGCCACATTTGAATAAAAATTACAGTAACATTACTGAGTTAACAGAGAATAAAATGCAGAAATCTCAGCTTTTTTCCCCTAAAATATGCAGACGCACACTGAATCTCTCTTGTATATCCATGTCCTTTTTGAGGCAGCCTTTTCACTAAATCTCCTCTCTCCCAAAGGCAGCATCTGCTGTCACTCTCTGCCACAGAGACATGAGATTTCTGCCCCTGATCTGCTGCTGCAGACGGCATACAGTGCCAGTGACGTGGTGCTGACACTGTTCAAGAGCTCTGAGAAATGGATCCTCTGGGTTCCTGAGAAGGAACCCCTTTCCGCTCGCTTGCAGTAAGACATCATGTCGAGACAGGACATGAAAATTTTTGTAGGGCTCATTCCTCTTGCCATGGGAAGATGACTGCACTCACACACTGGTCTTGGCTGGAAGCGAAGTGATCGTGTCCAGAGGTGGACAGACGTTCCTTAGTCTTCCGCAAAAGACCAGTCCCAGGTAGCTCCATGGAGCCAGTCTCATCGCTCATATTTTAGCGTCATTGCTAACGGCTAATGCAGCTGTGAGAAAATGGATGGCAATTACTTTAATGGTGAACTTAATCCTAGGCAGGGCAGTTGATTGGAAGTTAGGTTTCCTCTAGACTAAACTGCCTAAAATCTTAGACAAAATGGAGATTTTGCCTTTAATTTCAGTATGACAGAAACTTTCCTCTTAATCTCTTCACCACTTTGAACAAGAGAGTCTGAAAGAAAGGTGATATTAGGAGCATTGCACTTAGATGTATTTTCACAGGAATCTCTCAGCACCATGAGATTAGAGGCTACGAAGTCACTCTTAGGTTCACTGCCAATCTGCCAATGTTGCTTCTTGGGGAAATTGTTTTGATGCAGAACATTACAGCAACTGCTCAAAGGACTTTACCACAACTGCTTGGAAAGTCCTAGGACACGGAGATGCAACTCCTCTAGCTGTGGAACTGATCAATGGTACCTCAGACTAATATTTTCTGTTTATAATACAGTTAGCATTTTGTCACGTTTCACTCTGTCTTTACATGTCTCTAAAAGCTTTTCCACTCAGCGATAGATTGCTGGTGTGAAAAGATCTGTATGACTCCGCAGTGAGCGTACAGGGTTCTCTAATATTATGTTCAGGTGTAAGAGCATTCAAACAAGGTGTCTTCAGCACAAAAAGCATCAACTCCATCTCAAAAATGCTATTAATGCCAGCTCACATCCTTCTTATGCAGACTAGGCACTTGAGACAAAATACCTTACTTTTCATCTCCTTATTCTTACTCACCCTCTTTTGTAGCCGGCAGAAGCGATAACCCATGGGGTGTGGGAACGCCTTAAAAACACTGAGAGGAAAACAAAGTGATGATTCCCCGAAAAAACACTCTACATTTAGGTGTAAGACCCTCATGTGAGAATATTATTCTGCAACTCACACTATATTTTCTGTGGATTTTTTTAAGGAGTCTCAAGATTTTCTGAAGCGCCTTCGATGTATAATATTAAGCCTTCCCCTTTGGATTTTTCAGCAAACTCTTCAGCTTCTTTTACCTCGGGGAAGCATTTCACAGGATTGCACTCTCCTCTGATGCACAGAGATGGGCAACAACAACAAGCTACATAAATATAACATCCTCCACAGGAGCCTCACAGGATGCTGTTCAATTGATCACAATAAAATTAGTGTCATTGATTCAGAAAAGTTAAAAGCATCAGTCTATCTACCTATCCATCAAGCTGTAATCACCATTGCAAGCTGGCATTGGTACAGGAAATTAAAGAACATAAGAAACAGCTTTCTTTTAAATAACACAGATTGGGAATGCCAGAGTCGTAGCTGAGGGGCATAATTACAAAATGCTCTGGCTCAAGAGTTTAATCTAGGCAAGCCAAGTAACCTGCTGATCCAGACTGTAGTGGCCAATAGGGTTGTGCAATAAAAGAAGATTTGTAAAACAACCGTGTGCTAGATCGTAACATTCATCCCTGAAAATACAGGGAGGGTTGTCTGTGTGTTACCAGGAGTTAGCATCAAAGAGCTGCTGATGTCAGCTACGACGTCCGTAAGGCAAAGTCTGCGCTTTCATTTGGTGCGGGTTGCAGAAGCACGCTATGGCTTGCTGCACCAAATTGTTTATAAAAGAAGAGATAATGGGAGATAAAGTGCATACCACAGACACACCAAAAATTAAAAAAAGAAAAACATATTGTGGTAAGGCCCCTTTAGTGTTCCTGCTTAGGTCACAGCTTAAGCCCAAGAATACAGAAACCAAGCTGAAACATTTATAGCGGGTGTCTTTGACACATGGCCAGTTCCAGAGGAATGGAAACACCCTGCGAGATGGTGCCCACAGCCTCCAAGGCTTGTTGATGAGCATGGTAGAGTGTTCCTCAATCTGCCTCCTTGTGCTAAAGTCCTCAGGCCACAAACAAGAGGCTTAGATCTCCTTTTGGTCACAGGCCTGAGTGCTTTTCTCTGCACTTTCCATGTTTTCTCACTTTCTTGTCTTTGAGGGAGAAGAACAGCAGCCAAACGAGGAGTGCATACCGTGCAGAGGTTGGGGAGGGAACAGATAAATATCCTTAGACTAAGAGTTTCTCCTACCTGACAAGATAAAACCACCCATCCTGAAACAGGGCAATACTTTTAAAGACGGATGTTGTAAGGGCGACTGGGAGAAAGGGGCCGAAAGGCAGCAGCACCCCAGCCAAAGCCAGGAGCTGCTGTCAGCAGGTGCTCGGTCTGCCTGAAAGCCACCGGTCGCTCTCCTTCCCCTGCTTTCTCCTTTTGTTATATTAAGGACTAATCATGGTTGGAGGGTCTGACTTACAATTCCCCATTAATTGCCACCTGACTCGCAGGGGCACGCTCCGCGTTGGGTAGGTCTGACTAGGAGCCCCCAGCAGCTCTCACTCCAGGCATCTAGGGGGTCAGAGAGACTTTGAAGGGCATTTTTTAAAGCAAGGGGTGCCAATGGTCTGAAAGGAAGGAAGTACAAGCAAATCCAAGCAAACGCCACAGGAAAAAATAAAAAGCAAACCAAGAAACAAAAATAAGAAGAGCTTAGAGCAACATTGACCAGGAGCTGAAACTGGAGGAGCAAAGGGAAGGAGATGCCTACGAGCAGGCTTGGTCACAGGCTCAGAGCACCCACAGACTGCGCATGCCACAGACTTGTACCCACAAACATGTTTCAGACTCCCCCACTGGCTACTTGTTCAGGCAGATGGAAAACCACCGGTTTCAGCCTGAGACGTCAGATCTCCCCATGCACACATGCAAACAGCGAGAGGAGGAACTCCCTCTGCTGCAAGGTGTTTTTTTTAGACTTCATGCTGCAGCAAGGTAAGCAAACTCTCATTTCTTCTCACTCAGTCCAGTGGTCAGACACCGGATCTTCTGTCTAACCCATCAAACAAAACGTAGGGCAACAATTTATCATCATAAACATAATGACAGGTTCCTGCTTAATGAAGACTGTAGCCCATAGTCAGTCTGCTTTTCTCATGTGGCTGATGAGCTTGTTACAGCTTTGATAAAGAGGTAATAATTACCCATCCTTAAGAATTGAGTGGATTTGGATTTAACCCCTTCTGCTGTTTAACCAGAGACATGATCTTCCAAATACACCACTGATCCCTAGGAGTGGGGACTGGTATTGTTGCCCCTAAGCCTGTATAATACATAAAGTTATGCCCATGGCCCCTGCAGCACCTTTCAGGTGATACACTTGCTTTGTGGTTATTCTCATACTCAAGTGAGAGGCTTTCTCACCACGAGCAAACCATCCTCATTCTTGTGTCACTGTAACCAACACAGCGTGGGTGGAAATGTTTATGCGATTTACATCAGAATCAAGTTAAATTAATTTAAGGTATGCTGTACAGTCTGAAGATTGATAGTAAGTTTGTTAATATTGCTTACTAATCTGGGGTGTAATTAGGCTATTAGCTCTGGGAGTTTAAACAACACGTTTCATTCTTTCCAAAATATACTCACTTTGGTGATGTTTGAAGAGCCACATTTGGGAACCATATCCCCTTCCTCACTGCACCAGCTCTTCCAGCCTTTCCCACTCGTCGGCCAGCTGTATCCCATTGAACTGCGTCTGGCGAGTGTTATGAAGGCACCAGTCCCACTAGGCGCATGCCGGAGCTCCCTGGGAGCCCGCTCCCTGTGATGGACCCATTCACGCAGCAAGTTAAACATACGCTGCCAGACCATAGACCTGTCTGACAAAGTTGGCTAGTCCAGAGATCACCTGCGACTGGTTGTTTCTCCTGACCTTGGCCATTCCTGTCACTCCTCAGGAGTACATATATGCAACTAAGACATCTGAGCACCATCTTCGCCCCAACCCATCCACGGACTTTTACCTCTGAAACGCAAACTCTTCAAGCCAAGGGGCCTCTCCTCACCGTACTCGTCCAGCATCCAACACAACAGAGCCTGAATCTGGGGCCTTCTTATATTAAGACAAGTAATAATAATAATAAAAATAATAATACAGATTTAAGTTCAGGCGACTCCAAACTGCAGCGGTCCCAATTGCCAGCAGCAGAATAAAAGAGCTGACTGGGTGCATTATTGTCTGCTGCAGTTCCCCAATTTCCAGCGCGGTTGGGGTTGTGTTACTGGGTGGTTTGCTCGTAGTCGGGGGACTAAGAGCTGTGGGAGAGCATGCTGCTTGACGTGTTCTTCTGGCAGACATACACATCGTTCCAGGCTCTGCAGCGCTGGGCTGTGCAAAGCAGCATTGGTGGAAGCATCTGATAGCAGCGCTGCTCCGCTGCGCGGTGCATGTTTCTTCTCTACCCTTGAGGAGTGTGATAAGCCTGTGCAAGAGGCTTTAAATCACCGTGCACAGGATGCATAAAGGCAAAGGAATGTTGCTGTAGCTCAGAGAGATCAAAGTGATGAATCTGCTCCCAGTATGGTGGCGTGGAGAACCTGCCATAAAAATGTTGCTTTCGGTACTCACGGTGACTATGAAAACAGGCATCTGATGCAATTGTATGTGTTGGTATTAATTACCTTAGTAAAATGCCACAACACAGAAGGAAACAAAGTTTTTTTCTGATGATACTTCAGAAAGAGTTAGGACTCACTCAAAAACATTGAGGAGCATTATACCACATGATCCTTCCTTCATCCCTTATATGCAATAAGCTCAGTGACAGCAGAATTTCCCAAACCATCTAGAACCTTGCCCCATGCTGTACATTATTTTAATGTACCCTGTTAAGAAAAATCAAGGTCATAGTGAGGATAAAGGTAGCTAAAGTTTCTATAGCAACAGTTACTAGGATGCTGTTGCCAAAGGTGCTTTCCTGTTGCATCCTGAAGTAGCTTTACTGGCTGCTTTTCCTTCCTATTCACTAGTCTTTTGGTAATACCAAGTACATACAATTTAGCAATATCAAGTACAGACACGATGCAAATAATGCTTTCATCGTCAGTATGAGCTTGTAGACTATTCCTGCCCATGAGCTGAATATACAGGACATATCCTGTCAAAAAATTAAGCAGCCTGACCTTGAGATCCAAAAGGGACACAACTGACTTAAAACATGCACACTTTTGTGAAAAGCCAGCTCCCTGTTGTAGTTGCAAGTGAAAAAGTAAAAAGAACAGAAATAAGTTTCTCTTTTTTCCTGCTTGTTTACTTTGTACGTTGATAGCATCTTGTCTGTTCCTCTTTCTCTTGATGGACAAATTTTCTTGCTGTTTCTATTGCTCTTCCAAACCTTCAAGCAGAAGGGGAAGAAAAACCAGCAGTCAAAGCACAGCAGAAAAATGTCCCTGTGAATTACAACAGGATAAAAGTGGAAATGTTTTGGAGCTTAAATGTATTTTTCTTTTTCATGGACAGATAATTCCACGCTGCTGTAGCCCCTGTAAGCCTTTACTCTGTGGGGAAGCATGGGAATCTGCAGTACTGGTCATTTCGTCGAAATGAATGATTAATAGTCACGGAGAAGGAGCGAGCCATAACTGCATGAGCGACGTGAAGCAGGTTGGCACAGCTTGACATGCAACGGTTCCCACAGCCCACTCATTGGGAGATTTGGTCTGATGATCACAGCAGGGTGATACCTGGTAGAGGCACTGCTGATGTGCTTTAGCAGGATGCCTTATTGGATCTGAACATGGGACCAGGACAGCAGTGCCCTTGGAGGCTCCCTCACTTCTCGCCTGCTGTTGGTCATGTCCCATTGCCTGGGGCCAGGCACAGAGTGCCGGGGTTTGTCCTGGCTGTAGGTCCCTGAGCACATCCTAAAGCACTGTGTCTGACTACAGGCCTTCCCTTTGGCACTATCTCCATAAATATTCATCTGTGGATACCTGGTAATTTTGCCCTCAAGAGCAAACTTTCGTACAGTAGGGTAGATGCCTTCAAAAGGCCGGTGATGCCGGATTATAGGCAGTGTATGATGCTACTTGCTATAACCTGCTCTTCTACAACCCTTGCAATGCACAGTCCACTTGATGCTAAGGTAGGATCTCATAAAGGCTAGAGCAGGTTTCAGCTTCTACTCCTAGCTAATATCTGGTACAGTTTGATCATAGTACCGGATACTTACTGGACCTTCCTCAGGGCTAAAACAAGGTGTTCAAATTGGATAAGCCACTATGCTGGGAATGAAGTTGAAATGCAAATTTATAGAATTTGTAATCTCTTTGAAAATCAGACAATCTATCTGAGCTTTCTCCATTTATTTTAACAAAATCAAATACAGGAAGCTGAAAGTGCAAAGAGAATCAACTTGGACTAATTCCAGTGCAGCCACATCCAAAAGAACAACCAAATCTAACCCTGAAACACATCTAGAAACATGAATAATTCTGTAAATACACTACATTTTTTTTTAATAAAAGAGCCTTGCTGCTAGAACTGCTTCCAGTGTCTGACCAATCTGTGACACACATCTGAGAGCAGAGGATTTTTCCATTAATGTAGTGTTCTGACTGTGCTTGATGTGAAACAGCGAGCACGCGTCACTAGTGTTCACTTTGAGCAAAAGAGCATCTTTGATCACAATTATTTGATTTTCCTTCTACTCTAAACATTACCTCTTGTTTCCATTGGACTATCTGTTCCTTGTAAATACAAAACAAATTCTTGCAGTACATCAAGGGGAAAAATGCAGATGGATAAACAAAATTAAAAACAACACAGAAGTTTTATTTGATTAAATGAAACAAAATCAAATTTCAGGCATCGTGAAGGAAGTTTCTGAGGCATCATGTGGGAAAACCCACAGACAGGTTAGTCCTTGTGCAAACAAGAAATATGCCATCTCCACAGTATTCCTACCACGTCTCTGCAATGTGATTTTTAATGTAGCTTCTTGAGGTTGCTTGAGCATACCTAAAAACATAAATTTTTTTTTCTTCCAGCTGCCAATTAAAGTACTAGAGACTTGTTTGCTACTGCTGAGTGACATACATCTATTCAAATCCCTTCTGAACTAGAATCAATATTAGCTAGATCCATTACCTCCTGCTTTATTGGCAGCTTGGGTGCTTGTTCAGAAAACAGTCCCTTCTAGTAATGTAATAAAGGCCCCACCTTGGAGATAATTAGGTTGTCTGTGATAGAGCATCTAGTGATGATCATTTCCCTGCTGATTTCAGCCTGCTGCTCCAGCTCAGGTTGCAGTCTCCATCACTACACACTTTTACATCAGACCATCTGAGTCTCATCACCTAATAGTTGCCATAGTAGGTTTATTTAGAATTTTTTTTTCACTCTTCTATAATAACAACAACCAGCCAAACCTCAGAGTCATTAACATGCTTTTAAAAATGCACTAAAATGGCTTTGTCAATTACCTCGAGATTTAATATCCCAGCCACAACACAGATATGCCTCACTCTAACAGCAAACCCCTCCGGGGGTGCATACATGACACCACCTTTCCTCACGTCTCCTTTGGGTCCTCAGGGTACCCCAGGGGTTGACAAATTCAAGCTCCAAATTGGGTGCAGAAGCACACTCCAAAAATGCTGCGAACACTTAGACGTGACCTCACCAACTGTCCTTCCTGATCCCCCTTCCCGATGCCTTGATGTGTTCCCAACTTAAGCATCTTCACTTGCCATTAATTGCATTACTAACAGATGGGGGAACAACAGTCCGATGCATCCACTCACTCTTAACTCACCTCCCCGATCCTGTGGTGCAACCTGTCCCAAAAGGTCCTACACATTCAGATTTTGTGTTTTACTATTGAAGCGTTTGCTCTTGGCTTTGACCATTGACGGATAAGAAAAAACAAATCCCACTCTGTTAGATATGTCAGCCTGTAAATGATGGTCTCTCTGTCCTAAACAGGTGGGCATACACAACTTTGCAAGTCCTCTGAGGCCTTAGGATCATCTTCCTAATATCTCCATGTCTTTAAACAACAGGATGACTGGCAGGAACTCTGTGCAAAGTATAGCAGGTGAGACAATACTTGCTAGTCCTGAGCTAAAAAACAGTGTAAGCAGGCATATTTATTCCTCATTTTTAGGCATTTAAAACCAAACTTTACCCAGTTGTATCAAATACTTAACTAAAACAACAAGATGCTGAAGAAGAAAGAACTTATGCACAAAGGGAAAGGGGATTTCCCTTAATGGCACAAACACCGATAGTTTTTATGTATTTATCAAAAGCACTAGGACTCTAAACATGGGGGTGGCATTTTACTCCTGTTATACACGAGAGCTGGAAGTTCTCCCTTAGCTGTTTCAGGCTGTGACTTTCTCACATAGTATAGTGCCTCCACTAGAGGCTTTCTCCAGTCATGGCTTTTTGCTGACATTGCAATTTATTGACTTTCTAGGGAAGGAGATAAAAGTGGTTTTGCTAATATGCCTTGCTAGAACCCAACCCTTAAATCCATACAGGCTACTAATAGGTAGATACTCCATGGATTTTGGATCGGTATTTAACTTTCCACCATTTGGGCAGTTCCAAAGCAGCAGTTCCTAAACTATGCCTCACAAACTCTCTATAATCTAATCAACCCTTTTGACATTGTACATGACCTTAGCCGCTGGCCACCATCACAATTCAGGTCATCAGGGAGAACAATGTGTAATATTTCATGATGTGCAAAATCTTCTTGCTGTGCAGAACATTTCTTCCTCCATATTATTGCCTATTGGCTAGCAAAGGCTGAGGTCCACCAGCATAGATAGATTGCCAAATCCTGGGATGCCCAGGAAACATCCCAGTAGTTATAGAGTCCAGCCTGAGCCTGGATAAGTGCAATGTATTATAATCAATAAAGCACTTAATTAATGAATGCTGACAGTGTACCTTCCTTGGAACGAAGAGGAAAGCATGGCCCTCTGCCCACAGAGCTTACAGTCTAAATGAGACTGGCAATACAGATCAGACACACAAGACATGCAGAGGGAATGCTGACACTACAGCTTTCCCGTTGTTTTATGTAAATATGGGTGTAGACAGTAGCAGCAGAAAGTAAAATGTCTCTCTCCAGGACCCCATGGCTTTTTTCGCCATCCTGTCCATAAGCAAGTTTAGATTTTATCTTCCCTTCATCTTCCTGCTGTCTCCTTGTGCACGCGTGCTTCTTTTCACACTTATTTTTTTCAGTCTTGCATATTTATTTCTACCAACTCAAAACATCTCCCTCCAAAAGTAGATCATCTCAACTTCTCCCCTCACTTGACCGAGGTCATCCACCTCCCTGATTCAAATACTCTCACGTATTTAAATCAAAATCTCATCCATCCCACCAGTCTAAGGTCTTTTCTTCCTTTTCCTACAACTCCTGACAGCCTACAATATTTGCACAGTTTATAATCTCCTCTGCCCACATAAGATCCTATCGCTCTCCGTCCCACCCGAACTCTTCCATTTCCATCAAGATCATGAGAATCCGTCAAATAAAACCACACACTCAGACAACGCACTTAGACCCTGAGGACTGGATGCAGGAGGAACCATTAGCATCTACAGATGGTAGGGATATGAATAAAGTCCTTTATGCAGAGTAAGTTAGTATACCACAGGAATTATTCTGGATCTCTTCTTCGTCTAAATTATAAGAAAATTAAATACATGTAGTCTATAAACATATCATGTACAAATGTAGATCAGAAGTCTCAACTGAGTACCTTCCCACCTCCAAAGCATGTTATTTTTGGGACTGGCATTTGTTGATTTATTTATCTTCCTTTGCCAAAAGCCAAGAATTCATCATCAGTCTAAATCCCTCCAACTTTTCTCTTTCCATTCATCTTTCATTTCCCCTAAAATACCCTCCACTCACCAAAGTGTTACTTAGTTTTCACCGTTTTTTTACTGAGAAATTCAAATGTATTGAAAAAGAACTGTAATAAGGCCCCTAAAGATTTTAGACCTGAATAAGTGACACACACAAATTTCCCTTCCCTGCAGTCCAGAAAATTGTATTACTATGCACAATATTGTCATTATCCTACCTCCTATTATGACTGACACAAGGAAGTTGAAATATACACTTCATGCTGGTAAGAAGTGGACAGAACTGAAGGAAAACATAGTTAAAAAAAAAAAAGTCAAAAAAAGAAATCAGAAGTAAAGATCTTTTTAAAGCACTTACCCAGCATCAGTGCTATTGCCGCACATTAACACATCTTCTGTACCATTTTTTACAAAATAGTTCACTGCAACAGAAATAGAGAAATGGCTTTTTAACAAGTACATTCTGGGAATGATAACATTCACAAATATCATCCAGCAACCAGCATATACAATTGGGACAGTAATTGAGAGACGAATGGCATGCTTTTGCTTTGTTTTGCTAATTTTAACTTTTACAAATTGTAAAAACAAATATATTTTTTTCAAAGGTCTTTAAGCACTCTCTGTACTCCAAATCTGACCCATTTAATAATGTAGCAGCAGGGATGTGGGCAACGTTTGTAGGAAACGTCATCTAGCCGTGTCCCTGGCTGTTCTAACCAAGAACATTGTAACTGAATTCAGTATAGCACTACGTAGTGAAACCAAACCATAAGCTTGTCCACAACTCTTAGACTCTACACTGGTGAGATACATATTAATTGAAGTTTGTGATAGAAATTCCTGACTCCATAGGTTAAAAACGCAACCAACTATAAGTCAAAATGTAGTAATACTAACAAAGCAGCCCACTCCCCCAGTGTGGTGGATTCTGCTCAGCGTGGAAAAAATACAGTATAAAGCAAAAGAAAGAGAAAAAAATCACCCTGTTAAAGGTGTTAAACAAACAAGGAAATATTCATAAAGACAAATATTTACCAACATAGTCATCCGTAATGGCAATGGAGAGAGACAGACAATTCTCTAGGGACACTCAGAGGAGCAAGCTGAATTTAAGTGCTCTGGATCATTCCCTGGTTGACTATCACTAAGGCTTAAGGAAATTAGCATCCCCAGGCTAATGAGAGCCTTTGCGTACACAGTCCCTCTTCTGTCCCCAGTCAACATAGTCTAACATCCAGAGAAAGAACAGGAGACCAACTTCTCAAAAGGATAAGCAAAATCTGTTTTCCAGAGAGAGTCTGAAGAAAAGAGACGTTCTAAGGAGCATCTCTAAAATCTGAATGGCAACATGGGAGAGTGGATAAAAACATTGATCTAGAAATATAATAAATGCAAAACAGAGGACAGCAGGTGACTGACGGAGGGTAGATACACCCGTGTGCTTTGCTGCAGCAGAGAGGACACGATCCCCTGTTGACATAAGACATGATGGTGGTAGCCTCGCACAGCATGTGTTTGTAAGCAGAAGGGCCTCTGCAAGATGGTGCTCAGAAGAGGTTCTCCATTCTAGGCTAACTCTCTCTTGTGAAATGTTTTAAAAATCAAGAGTGACAGCTTATCTAGGCAGGCTATGCAAAGAATGCTCAATGGCTCAAGCTACCGAACAGATGTGCTGCGGCTTTCTCAGTAAGCTGCGAGCAGTGGAAAAGCCCTGCCCTGTTGCATGCCAAGAGGGAATTACTGTCCACGAGCTTGTGGCTACAAGGGCACATGATGGTGTTGAGAAGTTATCAGAGCATATATCCTTTCAGACTGTATGCTTTTCCACTTGGTCCTACATGTGGGCTTTCTATGGAAACATCTTGACTGACAGCAATACCCAGGTATTCAATATGGTTAAAGATCTGTGATCAATCACCACAAATGGGGGAAGGATGCTGTGTCTTCCATCTCCTTTCACCCTCCACTTCTCCTGGTGAAGGACCTCTGCTTTCCTCAGGACGGATGGTATCTCATTTGGGATACATAGTAACACAAACCCATCAGACTCGGGGGTGTGGAGGGAACACGGCACAACCATGAGAAAAAGAGAGAGACCAACAACTGCAGAGGTTCTGCAACTTGTTATGAAATGGTCACCACATGGGGTACCCTGAGTTTGACTAACATGCACTACTCCCTGGGAACTGCAGCTTTTCATGCTGCAAATGCTAAGACCAGGAGGACCATAGATCTGTCACTGTGCGTTGACCATTTTCTTTGAGGGATGACTGAAGCTCTGGAGCACAGTGCTGGTCGAAAGACTGAACCAACACCTTGTCAACCAAATCAGAAGATGAGAACAGAGTCAGAGCACAGAAGTAGGGAGGAAAGAGAGACTCTGTGCACAAACAAGAAATTTAAAATCTCAAGAACAGACAAATTCTGATGTCTGCTGTTGACTTAAACATTTACATGTCTAAAACAAGCAATATGGTAGGTGCCAAAGAGTGCTATGAAATGCATACTGAGACGAGTGCATAGATGTTGCAGGGAGGGGGTATCTTCACCACGGAGTCCGGAACTGTGCAAGAGTGTCACAGCTACCATGCCAAACCTCAGCCTGAGGAAGAGCTGAATTGTTGATTCATTGTTGATAAATGAAGCGGGGATTAGAATATTATACCCAAGAGAACAAATTGCTGTATTATCAAAAATGCACACAACAATCAATTTGTTATTCAAAGCAAGTGGTTTGGATTTCAATCAATCATGCCAGGCAATCAGAGGTCTTTAAGAAGCAAGCAGCCATAACTCTTGCTTTTAAGAACAAACCACCTTGGTATCATATTAACCTATGGCCTCAGCTTTCCATCAGTTAAATATAAGATGGATAAAGAACATAAAACTCCTTTTTAATTTACAGTAAGATTTTCTCTCTGAAACACAGACTGCTCAAACTGATCAACTCCACCTGAAAACACAACGACTTTTTTGTTGTCTTGGAAGATTCCAGTTAGGATTTGGTTTGTTTTGTCAACTTTTTCACTGAAAAATTTCTGCATGTCAGTGGGAAACAAAATAACAAAACAAAAGTAGAGAACAAACCTGAAAACTTCCATAGTAGGGGATGCCATCCAGATGGTCCTAGACAAGCTCAAGAAGTGGGCCCATGTGAACTTCATGACATTGAAAAAGGCCAGGTGAAACTGGGTCAGGGCAACCCCCTGTGTCAATACAGGCTGGGGGATGAAGGTACTGAGAGCAGCCCTGACGAGAAGGACTTGGGGGTCCTGGTGGATGAAAAGCTGGACATGAGCCGGCAATGTGCGCTCACAGCCCAGAACACCAGCCGTGTCCTGGGCTGCCCCCAAAGCCGCGTGGCCAGCAGGGCGAGGGAGGGGATTCTGCCCCTCTGCTCTGCTCTGGTGAGACCCCCCTGCAGTGCTGTGTCCAGCTCTGGAGCCCTCGGTGCAGGAGAGACATGGACCTGTTGGAGAGGGTCTAGCACAGTTTGGACTAGATGACCTTTAAAGGTCCCTTCCAAACCAAACTATTCTATGGTTGTATAGTAGAATTTTTTTTCAATGTTTAAAGTAAGATCAAGCCAAAACAATGACATTTGTATGTGTGTGTGTATGTGCGTGTGTAGATAATCCTTAGGCAACATGCCATTCTTTCCAAAGGAAATGATCTTTTTTTTTCCTACCACCTTCACTAAAATGTTGGTGTCACAGTTACGGTGTATACAATGTCTTTTAGGAAGTTTTCTATAGGAATTTCCAGAGTAAGAGAATTAATTGATCATATTAAAAGAACTTTAAAAAAAAATTATGAGAATAACAGTGGCTTCATATCAGTTTCTGGTCAGTCACACATTATTTACTCCCTTATTGCCAAACTAACCCATCTATTTTTCAATAATACGAAACATTTCTTGCTAGTACTCAGCAGTCAAAAATTCAACAGAAATATGTTTTCTAATAAGCAGATGCTATCTTCTCCAAAACAGATTCACATTTGTGCTTGAACCTTACAAATACATACTAAGACCCTCTATCTCCAGTGCTCCTGACTCAGTATTCCTTGTGTTAGGTTGATTCTGTTGCCATTAAATAGGTGTACAATGAATCCATATGTTGGTGTTGTCTCCCCAGGGCTTGTGTCTTAGAGATGCTGAGTTCAGTAAAATAATCCTGCAAAGATTAACAGCAAGCTGCTGCTTAACAGAGTTTTGTCTACCTGCAAAGGATAGCGAGATGATGGCAACTGCTTCAGCCAGAGTGGCTCAAGCACCAGTAACAGTAAAGATTTGGCCCAAACTCACACCCCTTGCTGTGTACAGGGTATGACAAAGCTCACGCTACATAACCTCACTGCAGCTAGTACTTGTGCCAGTTGGATGGAAAATAATAGAGGTTTGCTTCCGTCTACTATGAATCACAACTTCCCTGGCATTGACATTAACATACTTGTAGCATCAAAGAGTAAACGCTCCTTTAATGAATTCCCTTAACTGTTTTGAGGAAAGGGTTAATAACAAATAATACTCAGCACAGTTGTTATACATTACCTTATTATTTGGTAGGGACTACTGGTGGTTGTCTTTAGATGTGACAGAGGGCCCAGACAGCAAAACACCGTAAGTGTGGAGTTGGGTTAATGTCTACTCTTCCCCACCACCAGTCAAGGGACCTTTCACTAAACACAGCCCAGGAAATAGCATTCACTAATCCAGCTCTCAGTTACATCTACATCAACCCAGAGTAATTAAATCTCTTCAACAGCCACAGGGTTCCTGGCTTTCCAGGGACACCAAGTAGCAGCCCTAACCACAACCGTCAGTAGTCCCTTAAAGTTTAAGTTTGCAACAGCATTAGGAAGATGAAAAATGTATCACCCCATTTTCCCTCCTGCATGAGTTCCTGTGTCTCCCGCAAGTTTATGCTTTGCCTCCTACACTGCTCAAAGCACACAGTGTTGACCCTACTTTTAAAGTTATAGCTGCATGCAAGTAGTGAGAAAATACACAAATTCCTCTAGATTATACTTGCAACCTCTTCCTTCCAAAGTCAATTCCTTAAGCTTCTCATAATTTCCGCTGTTTTATTCTACACTTTTTCCAGTTTATCAGTATCTCTCCGGTTTCTGCATTGGTCCCTTCTACAACAGGCAATTCTAACAGAGCAAACATTCACAATGGCTCCACCTGTTATGTCAGTTAAAAAAAAAAAAGGCAAACTTCCTCAAAAAAATAATTTATTTGAATTAAAATTATGCTCCAGTTTATGCTTTCCACATCTACATCATACCACTGAGCAGAAAGCCAGTGGGGTATGTCGAGCTGCAGGATAGAAGTCCTCCTCATTTCTGTGCAAAGGAAAGGAAAATTTTCCAGTTCAGAAAAATAAAAAATGTTAGAGTCAGCCTAGAAAACATGGTTTCTGAGTCCAGCTTCTAATCCTCCTTCGAAGACCCAACTGAAATGATATTTTGACTCATCTTACAACAAATTCATTCCAGTTTGAAAAAAACCCTATATACTATCAGACTCGCATAAAGAGCAGCATTCAGATATCATTAGCCACTGCCCGGAGTGGAGTCCTCTGGCTGACTTTCTAACAAAAACTTCAGAGAGGTGTCTGTTATCTCAGACTATTTATTGCAGCCACATGGGTGCTTGCTGGTTGGAGGCTTTCTCCCTGCGCTACGGCTGGCATAGAGCACTAACAGCCACCAAATGTCTCGATTCCAAATTTAAAACACAATTCAGAAAGCCCCATCACCTTACAGTTGTGATACGTGACACAGCAACAAAATAGATAACACCCCCTCCTCACCCTTTCGCCCACCGGCACAAACACACTGTACCTCCTGGTAATACACGATAATTAAAATGAATCCGTGCTGCACTTGTTGTGTGCACGCTGTGTCACATACGGTGAAGACTCTAATAAATGAAATTGAGTTTGAAGATGAAAAACATGCCTCACAAAAGCGATGGAACAGGCTGTGTTAAGGGTATTATTAGGGAAGAATGCTTGGGAATACATGGCACCGCCAGTTAGTTCTTCCTTGCTAAAAGGGGTTGCAAATAATTATAATAATCAGTTGCTCTCCTGTTGCTCACCCCATGACAGGGGACCTGGGTGTCCTCTGCTGTCCCCTGGCATCTCCTGCTGGGGCCCTTCTGCTGGGTTTCGCAGGCTCTCGGGTCTTCTCCTCTCCCCCCGCGCTTCCCATCCTTCCCCGCTCTTCCCCGGGCACTTGCTTCTGCCCTACCCCTCTCCTGCCACCCTACCCCGGAACCATCCGCAAGGGCATTTTCAAAATTTCACCTGAAAAAGGAACAGGAGGAGCTAATTGTGAGGATGGCAGGGTGGGTAAAGGGGCAGAGTCCAAGCAGCCAACTTTTGTTTGAGGGTCTTATATACTGCATTGGCTAATATGTGACTTCAGGGTAACTACAGCCCTGAATTCCTGGCGTGAGCTATCCTGCAGGAGATATGGAGAGGCTGGGAAGAGGTCATAGAAAACTGTACAACAAGGTGCTGGCAGGAAAGTGTTCTCCTTAAGCTGGAGTGTCTCTGCTGGGTTCCTATCAGTGCCTCTCCCCATGCTCGAGGCAAGCCAGAGAAGCGGTTTCCCAGCCAGGGCTCAGGAGTCACCAAGCACAGAAAAGAACGTTTCCAATTTTCACAGTACCAGCTTTTTCCCTTTTTGAGAAAAAGCCACTAAAAATATCAATCAAGCCCTCTGCTAGATGGCTCCCGTGCACTGGGAAGAAGCTCTGAAAGCCTCAAAGATCCACAGCACCTGGTTTGTGCTGCCTGTATGGTCTGAGGGAAGGAAAAGCACATCAGGAGGGAACAAAAGCACATCAGGAGATGTGTCCGCAAACCAGAGGGGAGCAGAGAATTTAGATGCTGTCAAATTGGCTTGGAGACCATGCCAGGTCCATGAGCATCCTGAGGAAGATGAGACAGGAGGCAATGACTAGCAATAAATGCACATTCTGGCTTTTAAACATCTTCAGATAACCTCCTACCATGTCTCTGTGTCTGACCAGTCACGCAGACCCACGCTCTGAGAGCTGTAGGCTGCGTGGCATGTAACTAAAAGCATATTTAGTACCGCTTGTTTAGATGTACGCTTCACATGAATAGGCAGCAAAATGCTGAAGTGTGCTCTCTGGAAGTTTTGTAGAGGTTTTTGTTTCGGTGTTTGGGGTTTTTTATGTTTCACACAAAGGAATTAAAATCAAAAGCTGCTACAAGGGTCAAATGCATTTGTGATTACACACAGATGCCAGAAAAAAAAAAAAGAAAATATTCCAGCTCGTACTGTGATAAAGAAAACAAATGAACTGGATCAAAAACTGACTAAGAGACAGAAGACAAAGATTAAGATGAAAAATCAGTGTGTAGTATCTCTGAAGGCTAAGGGAGGGCTGTGTCTGCACCACTTACTACATTTATAAGTACAAGGGAATGAGAGGGTGAAAAGATAGGTGAAAAAAATCTACCATACACAGTATTTTAAAGGTAAATCAAGCCTAAGGTCAGGACTGAATAAGGAACAATAGAGAGCCCTACCCCACTAAAAAAAAAATTACTGGAGAAATACAAAGTGAGAAATTATGTTGTCAGAATGTGAAGTAAAGCAGAGAAGGAAAAAACCTTACCCACCCAGAACCTTGTCAAGTTTTAAATTCCCTGTATCAGTTCAGGTAAGAGATATGGATTTTTTTAGGGATCCTTAGCCAACACTTTCATGTAATGTGAAACTGTGATCAAAGAAAAGAGTAATATTGAGATGCAGGAGGAACGGGATGGAAACAACCTATAAACCAGTGGCTTGTCTCATCCAGTTCCATTCAATATCTTTATCTAGTTTTGTTTAATATCTTTATAGATGACCTGGATGAGGGAATCGAGTGCTCCCTCAGAAAGTTTCAGACGACACCAAGTTGGACGGGAGTGTTGATCTGCTGGAGGGTAGGAGGGCTCTGCAGAGGGATCTGGACACGCTGGATCGATGGGCAGAGGCCAACTGTATGAGGTTTAATAAGGCCAAGTGCCGGGTCCTGCACTTGGGTCACAACAACCCCATGCAACGCTACAGGCTTGGGGAGGAGTGGCTGGAGAGCAGCCCGGCGGAAAGGGACCTGGGGGTGCTGGTTGACAGCCGGCTGAATATGAGCCGGCAGTGTGCCCAGGTGGCCAAGAAGGCCAACAGCGTCCTGGCCTGTATCAGGAATAGTGTGGCCAGCAGGAGTAGGGAAGTGATCGTGCCCCTGTACTCGGCACTGGTGAGGCCGCAGCTTGAATCCTGTGTTCAGTTTTGGGCCCCTCACTACAAGAAGGACGTTGAGGTGCTGGAGCATGTCCAGAGAAGGGCAACGAAGCTGGTGAGGGGTCTGGAGCACAAGTCATATGAGGAGCGGCTGAGGGAACTGGGGTTGTTCAGTCTGGAGAAGAGGAGGCTGAGGGGAGACCTTATCGCTCTCTACAACTACCTGAAAGGGTGTTGTGGTGAGGTGGGTGTTGGTCTCTTCTCCCAAGTAACAATCAATAGGACAAGAGGAAATGGCCTCAAATTGCTCCAGGGGAGGTTTAGATTGGATATTAGGAAAAAATTCTTCACTGAAAGGGTTGTCAAGCATTGGAACAAGCTGCCCATGGAAGTGGTTGAATCACCATCCCTGGAGGTATTTAAAAGACGTGTAGATGTGGTGCTTAGGGATGTGGTTTAGTGGTGGGCTTGGCAGTGCTAGGTTTACTCGATGATCTGAAAGTCTTTTCCAACCTAAATGATTCTATGACCCAGAAAACAGACCACAGCATTGCTTTCAATAGGGTGACTGCTGGACTGGAGGGTATTGAGAAGTGGGTAATGAAAATGACTGTGAAAAGTTTAATAAGAAGAGCAATTGAAAAAATTGAGATCTTGTATCTTAGAAAATAGGTGACTAACTGAGTCAGAAATAGCATGCATTCTGGAAAATGAGAACAGGGAGATTTGTGTGCTCCCGGTCACAGAACATGATAATAATGTTTTTTGCCCTAAGAAAATGGAGGGGTAAAAAAAGAAAAAAAAAAAAAGGAAAAATTTCATAACTAAAGATAACAGAAGTATTTTTCACTATGCTTGCCATTTCAACCGCTGAAGTTACTGCTGCAAGCTGCCCCTGTGGCCAAAACATTCAGAGAGATTTGTTGCTTACATAGATAAGGATATCCAGAGTTATAATAGTTAATGTTAAGAAAAATTGAGAAAAATATCTATACTTCAGGCTGTATTTATTTCTTCTGGAACACGTGGGGCTGCTCTGTGCTGCAGACAGATGCTGCTGTAGGAATACCAAGGCCAGATTGAGCCTGACAATTCCCATATTTCATCTCCATCTCACTTGGTGAATTCAGCATTGACGAAAAGTATTAGGAGAAAATTTTTTTTTAGCTCCGTTGAGAGCTAAAAGTGAAAGCTACCTCTTGCTTTTGCAAGGCACATTATTGCTGAACCCAGAGCAAGCAGAAGCCCATGGACAGGCTCCAAAAGGCACAGACAAGGTCCTTTCAGATGCACATCACTGTGCAAGTCAAGTGGTATATTAATTTAGTAGTTTATGAACAATTCGAAGGTGCAGGAAAACTCTGAATATGTTCAGTCTGAATCTTTGTGGCAGATCTTTCCTCTAGTAGATCTCTCCATTCTGTGAGCAGTAATGCAGTGATGAGAGAAAAAAAATGTACCTGGGGGACAAATTCTCCCTTTTTACAAACTGTTCCAAGATAAGAACTTACTCTTTCACCACAAGGCCAAAAAAATTACGACTGAAAGGTCGGGAAGAGACTGTGTTGGATACAACAGTACCAGTTCCTATGTTTTTCTGATCCTTGCACTTCTGCTGGGCCTTTCTTTTTCTAGTTAACTTAAAACATTAAGGTGCACAGGTACAATACCATGTTAATAACACATCAGAGCATTAGTGCTTGAGCATTTATGAAGATATTTATCAAAAGATCCACAGCACCCGAACAAAGCCACAATATTTACAGCTAACGGTGCAGTAATGTGAATAGTTTCCACGCTGACAAGCACGCTCTGAAAGCGAAGAGAGTTTCTTTGTCTTAATCATTGGTTCACACACAATCATACATAATAAAACACCTATTCCAGTCTCAACCTGATTTATTGTTTCCCTCGTTCCTTCCACCTCCATAATTAGTCATCAAACACTCACTGTCTTCTATTACCACCTCAGACAACACCTCAAACACTTCAGCTCTCCCCAGACTGGCTACATTCATTATCTGACTTGGACATCATTATTTTCTATGCACTTCTCATACAGTTTCAGAATATCTGTTCATACAGTTCCATTTCAGTGGTTCTGAAAGCAAAAATGAAGCAATTCGGCAGGCAGAGCTAATAATCAGGCACAGAGCTTAGAAAAGATATACATGCCTCTATATGCACACACATACGTATTTTTATTTATTCAGAGATACACGCCTCAACATCCATGCCCATTTATTTCAACAGTGCGTTACACCTAGGACAAAGAGGAGGATGTGAAGAGACTCTGGAATTATTTCACATTGGTCTGGAACCGCTCCCGATTTATCAGCACCGAGCAGTCAGACTGGCTCTGATTGCCTTCACACCATGCGCAAGACCAGCTCCTTCCCATAAGCCTGTGATCCCTTCTCAAGGACCAAGAAGACCATCATTCAGATGGGTATCACACCAATGTTCGGGAAGTTGCTCTGCAACCGAAGGTCATCTGTGAGGAGTGCTCACAGTTCTCAACCTTAGGCAGCTAACGTGTCCGGTTTAGCTGGACCACCTCCCTAGGCTGCCTAGCATGATTAAGGGATAGAAAATGAAGCGGGCTCCTCCAGAGGCCACCTCAGAAAGTTCCTTCTCCAAATCACTCCTATCCCTTTGTTGGATGTAATTGGGAGCTGCAAAGACTAGGTAACTAAAATAAGGAACTAAACTCAATGTATTTATACATCTTTCTAAATATAGAACTTGAAGCAATCATAAGTCTTCCAAGTCTAACTGGAGATGACAAAACATATATAACTTTTATCTTCATCTGGATTTTTTTTTTAATTAAAGCTTTTTTCTTCCAGAGCTTTTGTAACTACACAGTTTGACTTCAGAAGAAGAGAAAAACCACTACCATGAAATGAATGCCAGAAACTAGTCTGGAAGAAAAAAAAATAACAACCCTGAAAAGTCTTCTTTTAAGCTATCAATCCCAGTAAAAGGTGAATAAAGCTTAAACATTATTTTATTTTTTTATTGCTTAGCTTAGCTTAGACAGGATTATCAAAAGGAAGTTACAGGGTTTTATTTTACTTTACAAGATACCGATTTTGAGAGAAAACACATATAACATACTTAGAAAACAAGACCCTTTCAGAGTGTCTTAGGTAGGGTATTTAGTTTAAAGAAAAAGAAAATGCTGGGATTTGAGACTATAATTTCAAAAGTGATTTTATGTTAATTTTACTATATTTTTAAGTTGGTGGTTTTTTAAGTTTTTCTTATGCGTTCAGCACTTACATTGAGCCCTGCTCTACAAAAGAATACACTATTTAAACTCAGATTTCTACTTACTACTTACTGACTAGTCAATAATCCATTTTGGTAGTGGAATACCAACATGACAGTAAAGATTCTACAATCACCAGCCATGTGAGTCAACTACACTTAGTCCATTGATACATCTTTTCTCTCTCTAAGCCAGTGACATATCTGGCATCATATACTTTTCAATCAACTCTCACACATTCATAAAGCTTCACTTCATCAAATACATCTTTAATTTAAACACCACAACCTAAGACAGGCTTTCAAGTATGCTATTTGCAGCTGCTTTCCTAGAAATCTTTACAAGTATTGGAATTAAGTTTGCAATTTTTCAATCAGCTGCTATTTCTAAACTACTAGCTCTGCTAAAGATAAGTGACAGCTCACAACTTTGATATTGATATATTGATCACATATTTTTCATAATGCTGTGGGTGTAAACTATCACTATTTTCTACCTTTTTTTTCTTTATTTTTATATTTGAGCACTGCTGCATCTGCAACTTCACATTCACAAGTTTGTTATTATTAATATCTAAAAATAACTCTCCTTGGGCTTATTTATTGCAATTCCTTACCAAATCTAGAATTGCAGGTAGAAGAATAATTACTTGCCAGTAGTCAGTCTTTTCCTAGATGAATGAGCTGTGCCTCCATTTTAACTTTACCATTGGAATTTTTTAGCTTGATTCTATCTAATGCTCAGCTGTCCCCCTCCCCTCACTCCATTTGTAGAGGCAAAGAGCAGTCCTACGGAGGAGGCTGGGAGGCCTGATGAGCTGCTTCTGCCTTAATCTTCCTTTTTCCCCTTCCTAGGTTTGCAGTGATAAGCATTACTCATTGGAGGCAAAACCAGACTGGAATAATAATTCTGATAAGCCTCTTCCTAGAGGTGTCAACTGTGAAGACCTAGAGTTATTTAAATTGGTGGAAAGAATAGAAAAATCCTCCTGTTCATCATGAGATAGATGTGCCCACCAAAAGGCAGGTTTTACACTTGCATCTCCACTGTGAGTTGAGGAGAGACTAATTAGGTATCTCGCCTTACCAGGACCGCTGGGACCAGTAGCTAAGCTGAGAAACCAGAGGCACCTACAGTAGCTTAGATGAAGTTTCTCTCACAGAATTAAGCTTTTAATGACAATGCCAAGACCCTTCTTGAGTGTCTGATCAGGAATATTGAATGCCACTTTTGGATACTGGGACTCAGTGATTAGTGAAGCTAAATGGAAGAGATCTCAGTGCTAATTTTCCCACTGAATCCCCATGCTTAAGGGCTCTGTCCCTTGCTTCCCGAGTTACCTGGCATTTCCTCAAGCTGCAGAAGCCATCAAAATGATGGAAAGAACAAAGTGTTGGGTGGATACATAGGATCCTTACGGGATTTAGTTTATATGATCATCTCGTGGCAGATGCGTAAGAAGAGGAGAGAACCTGACAATTCTCAACAATGCTAGCAACCTTGCTACGTAGGATTGACAAATTAATGCAAGAAATATTAAGTAACAGCCAAAGGCCTGAAAGGGGAGATGATGGGGGCTGACTGCCTATGGATCTATTATGCACAATTTTTTTTTTTTTTTTTTTTTTTCAGATTTAGGAAAAATGTTGTTTCTTCTGCCATCACAGTTCCTGCCACCGCCACTACTGGTGCTGATACACTGCCTTTACCGGTGGTGGAGGCAGGAATAGGGGTAGCAGAGGTGCTGGGCAGCAAGATAGTCGTGGTGACCACAGAGATAGAGCAGGAAAGCACATGTGGGTCTTGAGTGTGTAGCTAAGGGCAGGAGTTCCTGAACTCTGGGGGCACAGACAGTGTTTCTTCAAGGATCAATCAAAAATCAAGTGTAACCATGTAATTGTGGTTAAGCCAATGATGATCCAAACAAAGTTTAGAAATTGCCTATTTGCCCCATCTACAAAATGAAAACAAGAGGGTTGTGAAGACAGATGAGTAAAGATTCCCTCCCTGGGGGCTGAAAGGAGCTAAGGAAAGAGGATGCAGTTTAGTCCAGATACCAAGTCAGGCTTGAATAAAAAAGCAGAGGTGAAGCTATCCCAGGCCTTCTACAAAACCAAAATGTCTCCTGTACCAAGTGCCTGTGGCACACAGCTGTCTCAAGCTAAAAAGGGCTCGGAAAGACTAAAAACCCAGTTCTTATATTTCCTTACACATCATGACTAAGTCTCTTAGCTATTTCCTCTGCAGCACCAGGCAATTCTTCAGTGTATTACCCTTTTAAGGGCTTCCACTCATTTTTGTTTTTCCATTCATGCAAAAAAGGTTCAAAGGCACAAAAGGAGGCTGATGCCATTTCAGAGGCTCCCTGCTGTCCTTTAAAACATTAAAAACACTCCCAAAGAATCCAAAGCAAACTTCTGCTCTCCAAGCAGAGCAGAACTGGCATATCACCCCGTTTTGATTCTCCATTTTGGTGTCCTGATGATCAGAATTAATAACTCATTTTTCCAATTTTGCTTTTGAGTGTTTCTCAATCCTTTATTTCTTTACATCCTTTTTTTTTGGTAAGTATCCTTATGAATCTCTGACAGTACTTCAGGTTTCTGTTTTCTAGATTAGTATCCCTGCTCCAAAATAAATGTCTCAGCCACATTGGATTTGGAGACTCCAAAGAGCTTTTGCAATTGTATGTGCTCCCTTTGAGTGAACTCTACTATCTTAACATATTGGCCAATTTTCTTCCCCAGTTCTTCAAAATAAACACTGACGCTACTCTGTTTCTTAATATATTCCTCTTTTTATCTAATTTGGTCTGCCTACACTTTAATCTAACTGTATGTATTGCTTAATTCCCTGCAGTACTTGAAATTCGGACTGTTATTAAATTGTGGTCAGTACTACTCTGTTAAACAGTCACTTCATTTCACCATAATACTTATGCAAAATGAAATATAAAGCACTATCCCATCTAGTTACAAAATGAGCCAGTCCTTCCATTTCTGAATTGCTTTAGTGCAATGGTCAACATTAAATGAAAATCCTACTTAATATTGTTCTCCCTAGCCTAATGGCTAAGCCACCTTCCCCAGCATTTCGAGGAACACTTCATTATTCTTATTCAGAGGTCAGTACATTTTTCCTGTAAATCTACTTTTCTTCTACTTCTTCAGTAGCCTGCTGCACTGACTCAACACTTCAGCTATTTAAATCACTTTTGTCCATCCTCCATAACTGATTGCTGTTTGCCATAAAGCACCACGTCTTTATTTTCAGATATTATGAAAACATAAAAGCATTCATTGATATTATTATTACTTACTATTAATATTGCATGGTAAATTTTAATTCACTTTAATCTATTATCTCACCAAGTTGATTATCTTTGTAATAGGTAAATCTCCTTTAGTGATAACAAGTATCTTTTCATGACCATATTAGCCATTGCTGGATTCACTAAATGGATTTAAGGGAGCATCTCCCCTCCTTCCCATATCAGGGCCACACAAATAAACTTGCTCGTGGCATGCTGGAGCAGCGGCACAATTCCTCCCATTTAAAGCAAGAATGGTTGCAACTGGCCCTGACTAACTATGTTTTTTTTTATAGAGACTATCCAGTGGTACATTTACCCTACTTCCATTTCCAGAGAGCTAGACTATCTTCACAGATCCATTTCATCTCTTCACCTTTGCTGCAGGGCTTTATACTTCCAGCCATCACTATTTTGTCTCTCAATGCCTCTGTGAGAGCAGGAAAGCAGCACCTCAGGCAGCTGTCAGTTATCTGTGGGTGGAGGAGCCTTGAAGTGCCTTAATCCACCACAGGTGCAGAGATATCTTTACTAGCTCTACAAGCACTCATCTCCAAGCTGGACGCACAAAGATCATGGGTGGGAAAACATGTCAGCAGGCTCATCACTGGCCAGCATAGGTCCAGTGTGGTTTTTTAGCTCTGGCACAGAGCTCTTTCTCCTTTCAGCTGACAAAAGGGTAACGTTGAAGGGACACATAACCCGATGGTCGGGGTTAGTCCCAAAGATGGCCCTCGTTCAGCCAGAGCTTTGTGAGCTGCTTCCTTAATGCTTTATCAACCACATCATGCATTAAAGACACCAATGCTGGGGTTTTTTATTCCTTGAATGAAACTCTTCTAACGTCACTCCTTCCAGGGCTGCTTGGCTGTACGGAGAGGAACCGAGCAGAATGGCCAGAAGTCACCAGTGGGGAACGGTGGGACTGCCCTTGGAGCAATCCCTGCACCACGCAACCTGGCTGAAGAGGTGTAGAATGCTGAGAAGCCAGCAGGGGCTGGAGGCAACCTGGTGCCAGGCATTCAACAGAAACCTGGGTCCAGCCAGGCAACTTCCAGGAGTCAGGCTCAGGGGTTTTATAGTGCAGGTGGTTGGGGATATGGGAATGAGGACTGTGGGGTCCACACAATCAGAGCAGAGGTACCCCATGACACTACGTCACTTCCTCCCAACCAAATTTCCAGTAAATAAAATACTAAAGGTCACTGGTCATAAATTCCTACCAACGCACACCAGTGTGGCTGCTTCCTTCCCTCAAGAGCATCACTGAATATTTTAGACGTGAGTCCATGTCCATTGCAATTGGTGTGGGTCCTCCAGTGACTCAGAGGGGTTTGGTGCAGCAACAGCTGGGCCACTTGTTGGCATTCTGAAGTTTATTTACATGAAATGCTTCCTTTTTTTAAAAAAATGTTAATAATTTAGTTCAGTGAACCCATTTAATTGTAATTTAAAGTACAGTAGACTGTGGAGTATTAAAAATTTCTTAGGCCTAGAAAAAAATCCTTTTGATAATAAACATCAGAACACCATACACTGCAGGATGGCCCAGCCCAGATAATGAGTTAGGGCCCTAATAGCATAAGATTTCCTTAAAAAAAATGCTCTTGGGGTTTTTCAGATTAATAAATACTGAATTGCTCTGTTTTGCTTTTTGATTTTTTAAGATTCTTTATTCAAATTTTGAAGTTTTGCTAGGAAATGCAAGAGCTACAAATTGTCTTAAAGAAACAACATGCAAAGCAGACACACAGAGTTGAAATTTTCATGTGATCATCTTATTCCAGGAAAGGGAGCTTTAAGAAAAATATCATGAGACACCGTAAAACTGTGAAAATCATCAATGGTGCGACAAGCACCTTAGTCTGTATCACAGTAAAGCGCTAAAAATACTTTCAATATGAACTGTGAAGGCACCACAGAGATCAGAAAATGCTACCTAGATCTTTTGAAACCACACCAACATCGTGAAGAGCCAGTAGTCACATAATGCTTCATTTGCTGAGTCACGTATAGATTTTGGTCTATATAAAAATAAAAGAAAAAAACAAAAAAAACCCCCTCAGACAACAGGGTAAAGAAAAGCTTACCTGGATCACTAATAAATTCCTCTGAGGTGTTCCACGTCCTACCATCCAAGTACAAAGTGCCATTGGTGGAGTTAAACTTGGTGTAGTCCCTGACACACTTGTGTCGCAAGTTGCCCATGAAGAGCTGGAGGCCTATGAGGGCAAAGACACTCAAGCAGAAAACGGTCAGGATCATCACATCAGCAAGTTTCTTAACAGACTGGATAAGAGCCCCTACAATGGTCTTCAGTCCTAGGGAGATAAAAGCCAAAGGTTTATAGACTGAGAGGCTGAAACATGTCTGCAGATAGCTACTTTTCACGATGAAAATCTCCATGGAACAGAAAATCGGAAGGGCTTCTACTACGTGTTTGTAACTTGACGGCAGAAACGAGAGACAAGTGATCACTATGAACGTTTAGTTTGGCCTTTTGTCTGGACAGAAGTCTTGGTATTACTCTTACACAAACACTGATTTAAAAATGGAGGGAAAGAACTAGATGGAGGAGTAGTGAGACACAAAAATATTAATGGATAAAGAAAATACGGAATGTCTTTATATTTACATGGAGCTGCAGTGAAGGCTATAAAGCCTAAATCCCATCAAATTTTGAGAATATGAATTAGTTTTAAATCACTCAGTTGATTCTGATAACTTTATCCCTCACGTAAACAAATGAAGAGGTACGGAAATGTTATTTATTCCCTGATTATTTTACATATTTCAGTCCCAAATCCAGCTCTCTGTCCTCAAATGAATAATTCCTCTGCCTTCAATTCATTTGCTTAAGACAACAAGAATTTGGGATTAGAGGTAAGCCAAATAATATGGGCAATCAAATAACCCAGTGGAAACTGTTTGAGTAAAACAACCTGAGGCTCCAACAATACCTGTGAGAAGTTAATCGTTTTATAATATGCTGACAATGTAGATAAATCATCTTATTACAAACACCAAAGGCTTGGGTCACACAAATTAGCTTCTCCTGTGTTATTTCAACCTGTAACACTATCTTCAGTTTATTATTCTATAAATATACAGATATAAATAATTATACTGTTTTCTCAAAAGATATTGCTTGCTTTTGAAGTGTTCCTGGAGATCAGCACTATTTGAGGTGATTGAATATTACACGAATACAACAAAAAACACTCTTTTCAAAAAAAGACCCTTCTAAACTTGCGGACGTTAATAGCAGTTGCACAATGGTAGCAATCTTGTTGTTTCTTTCCTATTTATATTTAGTTAATATCCAATAAGTAGTAATCAGTGCTTCTGATAATCAGTGTCACCAGTATGGCACCAGTAAGAGAAATCGAGTTAAATGGAAAAAAGAAAATGCAAAGAGGAAACAGGAGGAATTCTCCTGGGCAATACTCAGTAGCACATTGATTTGCTCACTGAATATGATCATACACATTAAATCTCAGTTCCCTGGAATTCCACCCCAAGAGTTTGGCAGCCACAAAGGTTGAGCTAGTGCTGTATAATTTAAAATAATATGAAAATGTACTTGAGGACTCACAGGAAGGCACAATGGGTTTTTGGTCTTGCTTAAAATTCTGCAGTTCAAGTATGGGGAAATCATAGTTTCTCAAAGGAGGATGAGCTGCTGGAATGGCTAACAGGTCCAGCGGTCCCTGTAACCAGCAGCGTGAAATATTCCACTCCTGCATAGGGTATTGCCATTAGGTTAACCTGGGAATGATGTTAAAGTCTATAAAATGGCCATTTAACCAAAAGGGACTGACCTATCAGGTGTGGGTAGCTCTCTTTCTCCACTAAATTATTTTTTTGCCTCTTTAAAGCTAGTGTGTGACATGGTAAAGATGGAGAGGTTAGAGAACTCCATGCTTTAATCAAAAATAAAGCAAAAAATATTGTAGTACAAACATTAGGCAAAAGCTGGATTTTCATACTCCTCACCAGAGAGAGATTTTACAAATGAGGTCAGTTCTATTCGGGTACCTAGAAAAAGGCCATGTTTGAACTTTGAGTCCATCTGTAGATTTAGCCACCTATTTTTTTGATGCTTAAATAAAAAGCATAGCTCTTCTGATTATCTAGTCTTGGGTGAACTTTATACCTGAAGTGAAACTACTTTTAGTTGTAGACCAATTCTGAAGGACTTCCCGGGGTCTCACCCTTATCCAGTGTCACTAGAATATTCTTTATTTTATCTAATATTCTGAAATGTTTTTGATGATTCTCATCATTGGCTGTCCTTTGGATGCCCAGATGTTTCTTCACTGAAGCTGGTGAAACTTGGGAAGTCCAAATATAAACCGAGTCTTAAAAAAGGGAAAAACCCCAAACCATAAATTCTTTTAATTCAGTACTTTCTGTGGAACCCCTGCAGCACATTTATTTGTCTGTAATACAAATGCAAGCTTGGAGGCTGCATTAGTATCATCTAAGAAAGCGCACTAATTAATCTTACATGGGCAAGGACAACGGGAGTCCTAATGTGAGTAGGGATAATATTAGGAAACAAAACCTACAAAATCCTAATCACCGATGAAGACAATCGGTATGCAAAATCAGGCCCCAGTATTCTTAATTTCAAGGTCATTTCATGAAACATGTTTTTCTCAGTTTACTTACTGGGGTTTTAAATAGAATAGTAATCCTATACTACTAGTTTTACAAGTTCATTCCTTGCAGGTATCAAATAATTTCTTTATGAGAAAGCTTTCTGCTTTACTTTCCTTTTTTTTTTTTTCTTGATAGCACAGAGGCTCCTAAATAGTTTAAGAAGAGAATGCTTTAGTAATACAATTGTTGTAATTAAAGACCATTTAAAAATAATTCGTACTCTGCCTCCTGGATCTTTGTTAAAACTTTCCAGGGAAACCATTTGGGAATTGGTATACTTACAATCTAACTGTTTTTTTTCCTCACCCTTTAAAAACAAAATTTGCCCAGAAAATTAAGTAACATCCATCAAGTTTCTTGGCACAACAGACTGCTAAGCAAAGTGTTTAAATCACCATTCATTTAAACTTTCTGTGTCTCACAAATGGAAGGGCTGAGGGGAATTAAGGGCACCCAGAACCTCTTGCAGGTGCTCTGCATTTCTCTGAATCAATCCCATGTTTTGCAAAAGCAATGCTAGATGTATTCAAATTTAGAGCACTGTTAAATCTTCTAGATAAATAATCCTCCTTTGAAATAGTGCCAATGAAAGCACTGCAATATAGCTTAATAGAAGATACTATTTATGGGGCATTAAAGGTATTTACTTAATTCTTGCAAGTCAAACATCAAACCAGGCAGCATGCATCAAAAACTGAGGGTCTGATCCAAGGCTGAGTAACAGCTACACTTGTTAGTGACAATGGGTCTATAGATTACTCCCTATGGAGTAATCGATACAGGCTTTTCCTGAATCACTGAATTCTTTCCACACTTCCGGGCCAAATCCTGCTTGCATGACACGCACACCACCACGAGATCCAAAATCAGTGGAATGAGGGCTGTACAGGCAGCCTGACGTCTACAGAAAGCAAGAAGGATTTGGCCCAAACATTCCTGTTAATGCAGGTAGAAATTAACACAATCAGAGGTTAATCAAATAATCAGTTATCAAATGCAAATCAGAAACCATAGAAAATGCAAGCAACACCAAACGATGAGAAATGGCAAGATCCCACAACACCATCCATTCCTCCTACGAGATGTGAGAAAGTGTTAGCATCGTTCAGTATGACATCCATACCAGATGTTGGCAATCACCTCCAGAACATCAGACGCTTTCATGCACAGTCTGGAAATGAGTGGGAAGAAAAAGCGAAAATAAAGAGAGTGCAACTTGCACCATGATTGCCTTCACCTAGTCTACTCCTCCTGAGGATACGCATGTGTCTTGGAAATGTCTGCATGAGTCATGTGCATGCAGGGAGAGAGGAGTCCACTCTTGATGAATGTATTTTGCCATTAGCCACTGACACGTGGGCCAGTTTAACAGCATGTTGGCAAACTTGAATGGTTGTCAACATTTATGTGGACCATCTTTGCACGGAAATGTGACCATCAGGCCAGACCCCAAGGAAAATGTAAATATGTCATGGATTTCTCACCTCTGGGATAGTTACTTCTTGAGCTAAGTGATGTACCCACCACAAGGATGACATCTATCTCTGCAGGAGGACTTCAGTGAGACTGAAGCAGCGAACGGGGGTCAGTCTCCTCCACACAGCCTTAATTCTTGTGCTCTGAGCTCTGTTCTGGCTATCAGTAAAGTACTGGATAACATTCGCAGCACTATTTATAGCCTTTAGACTCACACTAACTTAAACGGGAGCTGGATCAGGCCCCAAAGTGCCTTGGCCCAATTTTCTATGAGGTCACCTTTCGCCGGTATTCTGTCATTTTATGTGAGAGATCGGTGATGTACATGCCTGTTCCAGAAAGAGCAGTGAAACTTCTCTGGATACAGGCACTTTACAAAATCCTGGTAATGATAACGATGGCTTGCATTTTGCAAGTTTTTTATGAGGAAACATGGAAGGGTGTACCTCAGGGCTTTACATTGCCTCAGTTAGGAGTTATTAAAAAACATTGGTGGTTTCCATGCAGATAAACCATGATTCGAGACCCTTGATTGTCATGGGAAGGATTCCTATCGAGCACACCGAGACTTGGACACGCTGGTAGTGGCAGGCAAATGAGTGACTTCAGTGGGTTGTGCTGCTGCTGACCATGGCTCCTATCTAGATCGAAGACGAACGAATCCAGTTGCTATGGCAATGTGCAAGCTGCTAATTAATAAATAAAATCACTGAGAGGTAAAGGTTTTTATGCTCCCATAGAGAAAATGTTACCTACTTCTAAGCACCGGAACATAAGGGATATAGGAAGAAATTAAAAACTTTTTTCTTTTAATAAGTCTGGATAAACAGGTACCCAGCTACTGTACAAAGCTTGTTTTCTCTCGATATCATGGGCAACTGGAAAACAGAAAGAAATGGGTGGGTTTAGTGTAGAAAAGGCAGAATTAAGGGGATCCATGAAGGTTCTCCAGCATGTTAAGTGCTGCCACAGAGGGTAAGACGTCCTGCACAGTGGCTGTAGGGTAAAAAACAATGAGCTGATAATGCACCAAAGAGAGTGAGGCTGGATGGGGGCTGGATTCAGAGACAGAACCTGCAGGTGATCCATGGCCCTGGGGAGCAGGAGATCCTGGCATGATGGCAACCAAACTGAGCCCCAGATCTCCAGTGAGCGGGAAGCACACAGCTTGCTGGCAGATGCTCGTATTTGGGGTGCTCAAGCTGGTAGATGCTCGTATTTGGGGTGCTCATCTGGATCTGAACATGTCCTCCCAGTGCAAATCTTCCAATGGCAAAAGTAATGAGGTGCCGGAACAGACTTCTCAGGAGGACCATGAGACCTCCACCCTTGAATGATTGTTAGAAGAAGTCAGGCAATAAAGATCAGGCCAAGTCTGAGCTGTCCTGAACACAGCCTTAGGCCAGGGGAATGGACTCTGAGACTTTGGGAGATCTTTTTGAGACCTGTGAGTCTTGTCCCCTAAATGTCCCTGTGCCTGCTTGCGCACTTAGAGTGAGGCATTAAAGGTAGGTGAGATTTTTAAAAGCACTAATTGTTAGCTTTACTGACTCCCTCTGGAGTCAATAGTGAAGCTCATTGATTTCAAGTGAAGCAGAATGCCTTTGAAAACCAGCCTCTAAGTGCTTTGCTGGACAGAAGCCTTACACCACGAAGGACTTGGCCCGTTACTTTCGGTAAGCAATTTCACTGTGCATGCTGAGTCCAAGTATGTTTGTGCAAACATAACTACCTGATGGAAAAGTGTGATCAATTTTATTGAGGAAAAGCTTAGATATTTGCAAAGGAGAATACATCTCAGCGTTCTTCACCTAAGATGTAAAAGAGGAAGCAAAAATAACCACCTCCTCCTCCTCTTTCTAGCAGTTGAACCCAAAAATCTCATGGAAGATATTAGCGTTCATCATCTTTTCATTTTTAAGCCTATATTGGAAAAATATTTCATCTCAGCATAAGCCTATGTTATCATTAAAAACTCTGATCTCCAAATAAACCCAGCATCGTGCCCAATATTTCTTTTAAAATATATATGTCTAACTGAAAAATGAACCGAATCCTCTCAAATTGCCTGCTAACATTAAAAAACCCCAACTTAGCTATGTTTTACAGGCAGCTAGGTGTTCCTTGGTGATTTGTAGCTCTCCACATCTGTAATTTAAACATACCCAGGGCACAGGTAATCTTGACAATAAAATCTAAGGCCAGGTATTCTATTAGCATATCTTCATGCAGTTATGTCAGCAAATGATTTAGTTACTTGTACCTAAAAATGCAGTTATCAAAAAACTAATCAAACAGGAAAAAAAAAAGAGATTGTGAGTTATTATGTATAACTCTAATAAATAATACTGCCTTTTACTGCCTTTTTTTTTTTTTCTATTAACCAACAAAAGGAACAATTCTGGTTTTAATATCATTGAAGGGCTTCGATGTACTTTTAAATAAATTTTTTCTGAATCTCAATACTCTTTTTTTCCCCACTAAAAAAACAACCAAAATTTGTCATTTTATGTAAAACAAGCTTCTGTTCCAATTCTCATAAAGAACAGCAGAAAACTGTGATATGTATAACCCAGCAAAATTGACAGGCTCTGCTCTGAAGAGGCTGAGGCTTGAGACAAGATGGAAAGCAAAAGGTGTCTTCCTGAGATCGCTGTCCCTCCAAGTTAGTCTTCAAATCGCTACCAAAGGTAACTAGGAAACTCTAATTTGGTTTCTGATCAGCCACTACCATCCCACACGATCTGTAAAACTGTGCTGAACTTTCTGTTTCCCAAGAAAAAATAATCCTTTCTCAGTGTAAATCCAATTAGAGAAAATGTAATAAAACCTCTCTGCTGATCGACTATTCTTTTTAAACTTAAAGACAGGAACTGATTTCAAGGAATACCAGACCTAATCCTCTTAAAGTATTCTTTAAAAACTATATTTTGATGTACACTTTCGATGAAAATTACTTTGCTCTTTCAATAATTTCACTGATTTTCATGACTTTGATGTTGGAATGAGGGAGTTAGCCCTAGGCCCTCATACGTGTTTTCTTAACACCTCGATTCCAGAATTCCCATTTCTAGTTTATCTTCTGTGTGAGTGCTGTCCTTAAAAGTTTCCACCACAGAATTTGTTTAGATTGGTATTACAGTGTGGATGTGCATAATATGATGGATGGAAAAGCCTTTCTAACCTTAAAGAGCTGTGCGTGAGAATCTGACCAGTTCTCTCGAAGTTTTGAGTATTTTTGACATGTAATTGCCAACATCTGTTCAGGATTATCACCAATAGAATCTACCATGCATGGTTTTTGCTATCTTCTCTACCTTGTCATGCAGGTTGGAGATGTTAAACACTGAGGCTGAATGAGACCTGTCCATAGATAATGCTTGGCAAGAAAGTACAGTCCTCAGTGGACTCATCGCTGCATAAATTACTTAATAGCAAATATGATGTGTTATTTTAAGAAATAGTAATAGATTAGATAAAAAGCTATGAAAAAAAGAGCTTCTTTCACTACCAGATCTGTAGTAAAACACTGATTTTTTTTTTTTTTGGGGGGGTGGAATCATATCTTTTAAAATGTGAGAAAATATGAGTTGGTGAAATGTCGAATCTACCGAAATCAATGATAAAACGTTTTGTGATCTCTTCAGGATCCGAAATTTAAACAGCGTTTCTATCACATGCAAATAAACACCATGACACATTAGGCTATCTGTTCCTGCAGTCTTGAAACCTCAGCTCACAGCACAGATTTAGATTCCTCTATCGATGTGCTCTTAAACACAAATATGCATTTTGAGGTCATTAACCTTCCATTTTTAAAAATCAATATCTGAAGACTTCAAAAGAGTTTCATTGCCATTTTCATATGGCTCATGAATGAGTACTTTATGTACGTGATTCATGAGCCACTGCATACTGCCGTTCTTACAGCAGCACGCGTTTGAGTGAGGTCTGGAATTTTGAAAGCACTCTAATTCCTTCTACCCACAAAAACAATATTGGAAAACATATGAAAAATGTATTCTATTGACAGGTCACATTCCCTACATTCCTCCATTTCCTGATCAGTGTCTATGGTTAAGTCATTTGTAATTACTGTGCTTGCTGGAAATGGCATGTAGGCTTTAACGGCAGCCGGAGTGTTTAACCTGATTTTCACCTGAAATGACTGAGATTGTTTTCAGCGCCCGCAGTACTCTGAACGTTCGCAAGGCTGAGACATTGCCCAGGTCCACAAATTCAGTTATGTATCTGTAACAAGGGAAAGTCACACACAGACAATGACAAAACACCAGCAAAAAAACAACAGTCAAAGGGACAAAGAGAGACAGAGAGAGAATCACTTGTAGCTGAGAGCCAAAACGTAAGGATCAGGGCTTCTTACCTGGGATTACTGAAATAGTTTTTAAAGCTCTCAATACCCTGAAAGTCCGAAGAGGTGAAACACTGCCTACATTCACAAATTCTCCTACATACCTGTAGAATTAAGTCACAGTTATTTGGAATTATACAATAGAGTATGAGACTTGTCTGAATGAAGAATGCATACATAGTGGGAGTGAATGCAGCCGAATGAGGGGTGCACCCACTTTTCAGCCTGTTCTTTGATGCCATTTGTCTGGGTTTTTCATAGTACACATTATTTCAAATGTTTCTTGAACTATTAAACTTATCTAAGAGGCATCAATTCTTTAAAACTACTGGGTGAACTTTGTTATTGTGCTGTTCACCGATAAATACTTTAAAGATATTACCATCACGTAGTTTAACAAAAAATTCCTTACATTATAGGAAACATTAAGAGTTATTTTGCTGCTCTTAAAAAAATAAAAGCTTCAAATACCCAAGTAATTTTCACATAATAGCCTCTGCAAACTACATATAGGACAACATGGGAAAATATCAGTGCAAATGTTTCTATTGGGTTATTTATTCCAAAATGCTGTGCTCCGCGGTAAAGCAGATGTTGGTTTCTCTTTTAAGAGATTCTTAAAATTTTATTTTTTGTACATCAAATCCATGCCCCATGGCTGCAGGAAGATGGGTTTTGAATGAATGTAATTGCAATCCTACTAAAAACTCTTTACGATTAAAATACCAATCCCAGCTCTTCGCTGCTGTGCCTATTTTGGTCATCACGGATACCCATGCCACATCTGAGCACAATGCTCCCAGGAGACTCGGTTGCGGAATGAGTTTGGTTTTATCAGTGTCGTAGAAAATTATTTCCTACAAGTCAGTAAACAGTAAAAGCATAGTCACCACTGTATCTTCTGGGCAAAACAGCCCTTGGACCCTTTAATTTCACAATTAAACTTCTATTAAATTTAATTTACATATTCTACTTGAGGCATTTGTTTTTACATGTTAAGGAAAAAACTCTCCTGGCTATTTTACAAAGCCTGCTTAAGTGGGTTTTGTGCAAAGGCCTCTGGGGAGGACAAAGCATCCTCTCCATACCTGCTAATCCAGATTATTGCCTGGAAGAGCGATATTGCTGCTCCTCTTCATAATCTCATAGGGCAGTCTGGGCAAAGGTTTACCTTTTCGGTAATTCCTTCCCAGGTTTACCCAGTGCTTCTCTCCCAAACTCTTCTGCAGCATGCAAGGGTGTAAAAAAATAATTTGGGGAGAAGCAATAGCATGGGAATATGGTTTTGCTCACCAGAGATGTGTAAAAACACATTCTTGATATGTGAACAAGCACATGAAGCAAATACTACTACTGCTTGTTCACAATAGTTGATTAAGGTTTATTTTGGACATTTCTTGGCTGAAATTGCAGCAGACCGGTTCATACATATTAGGGAGCAAGAAGCAACTGGAACTCCCATCCTGAATTTTCCCGTTGTCTTTAAGCTTTTGGCAGGGCATTTTCCAACCCAGAGTTACAGCTGCCTCTCCCTCACCTGTTCCGGAAAGTACTTGCTTGTCTGGGAAAGAGTGACCTAAACAGGGTCATAATCTCCCCTGAAGCCACCCATGGCCCCACAGGGGGTCACAAGTCGTGGCTGTGTCTGTTAGCACAGAGTGGGAGAAAAACCCTGGGCACCTGTGGCACCTCTTATTCTCTAGTGTGCTGTTTAAAACTACTCTCTGTGACCCAGTCTGTGCCGTTTCTGCCCAAAAGAGGAGGTGAGAAGTTATGCTGCAAGAACTGTAAAGCAAGTGATGGTCGTTCCACTATAACAGCCGGATTTTCTGTTCTCTCAACACCCTCGGTCCATCTAGATCTCATGGCCCCTCATCAGGCTTTCCCATTTTGAGCCCTCATGCCATCTTTGTTTCCAGATACAGAAATACCTCTAGCATCACACTAGCTACAACCAAAGACAGAGTTACCTGTATAATCAGTCTTACTCTAAGTTATTTGCAAATTGGATTTATATGAAGGATAAATCATATCAGAATAGAGTCCATCAACCAACGCTCCGTACTATCCGCTGCTTGCATACTTGGGAAGGAGGTTTCATTGTACATATGCAGATCATATTGCAGTCACTTTTAACTCTCTCACTGCTGCCTATGGGCTCAAGAAAACACTTCTCTATTTCTTTTCTATTCCAGTATTCCAATTTTTTTTTTCTATTCTAAAAATGTTAGTATAATATGCCTTAAAGTAAGAAAAATAGGAATGGATGCCGGTTCTGAAGAGCGCAACCATTGCTATAATTTGCTATTGAGAAGTTTGATTTTCTGTATTTGCAGGCCACCCAGTTTTAGGGATTATCTAACTAAGAGATGAAATACCATTTGGGAAGAAAATGGAAATATGGCTAGGAAAGAAAGCATAGACACCCAAGTCTCTCATTAAACAAGCCTCAAGGAAGTTTTCATGAACCCTTGGGCTGGAGCCCTGAGTGGCCATTCAAGTCTAGAAGAATTAGAAAAGCAAAAAGAGGTATAAGCCCACAAGCTCTGGGCACTAACCCCTGGTTCACACCTGCAGGGAGTGAATTCACCTCTGGGCAACTGTCCACCTCAAGCTCTGTGCAAACCTTCACGTCCTTCCAGCTCCCTAAGCCCCAAACACTCAGACATAAAGTGGATAGAATTTAAGGGGTATCCAGACTTTGTCCTGCACTGACGGTTCAGGCTTGAATTTCAGTGACAGTAAAGGAGATGCTCCCAGAGGAGTTCTGCAGAGCTGGGGGTGATGCCCCAACCTCTGCCCGAGGAGAGAAGATGAAGTGGAGCAGATGCATTGCCAAGGCTGCAAGCTGCCACTCATGTCCTTTTCTCGGCTCCTTTCTGCCACACTCTCAAAAGCCTCCTTTCTTGTGGAACAGAGGGAACCCATGCACAGAAGCTCTCCATGTTGTGCTGAATTCAGAGATCTGCAAATAAACTCACGTCCTGTCTCACGAGCAGAGCTTTTACCACCTGTCTGATGGACAGGAGAGCAGGCTGGTGAGGCTTTGTGTTGTTCTGTCCTGCCTCTAAATGTTCAGGAGAATTGCACTTAGCACTGCTTGAGGAAAAGTTCAGCTGAGAAAAATACCTAATGTGTACTGACCTCCAAAAGTTCCTCCTCGTCTGTTTTGCTTTTTTTTTTCCAAAAGCTTATCACGATGGCCAGATGTCAGTTCAGCCAAGTCCATAGGAATGCAGTAACAGATACCAGGATCTGGCCTAGGGCTGGCTTTGATCCAAAGCCTACTAAAATAAATGGCAGTCTTCCCAATGAAGTCCACACAAGTCTCACACATCTCCCTGCTGTTCTTCTCCTAAATGCTGCTAAGAATCATAGAATACCCCAAGTTGGAAGGGACCCATGAAGATCATTGAGTCCAACTCCCTTCTCCTCGCAGGACTACCTAAAACTAAATCATATGCCTGAAAGCATCATTCAGATGCTCCTTGAGTATTGGTCCTGATCCCTGCACCCTACCAGAGTATTGCTACCAACTCCAGGCCCTCGCTAGTGTTTGAACTAAGTTTGGTTGAACATTTTTTACCAGTTTTGGTGCCATTCAAATGTCACAGGCCCAGGAGTTTATCTCAAATGTCAGTGCTAGCAGGCTTGCATCTCACCTAAAGATGTGAATTATGAGGTTTAAAGAGGGCAGCGAGAACTAAACTAAATCCAGAACATAATACATGTATCATTAAGCAGAAAATACAGGGAGATCAGATGAAATCCTTCTACAATTAGGAAGCTGGGCCTTTCAGGGCATCTCTACCAGCTTCCACTTCAAGATGACATGTACTCATTGCGTGTTTTTCTCTCATCTTTGACTATGAAGAAAATCTGGATTTCTAGTTCAGCTGGAGATACCGACAGTGTCAGACATCTGCCTTTGGCCAGAGCTTGGGCTGACCCTGTGTCCGCTGTGAGCGTTGGCTGACTGCTCCCCTAGCCCCATGTATTTTTAGCTGTCTAGATGCCACAAATCCATCAGCTCCTTCAAAGCACCAGAACCCCACATGTCCTGAGTGAACTCTAACAATCTAGGTAGAAGTATACAGCTGAAGGGGAATATCTTGTTGGGGGCCAAATTTCTATTCCCAACATATATAACAAGTTTCAGAGGCCTTTAAATTAATTCCCTTTTGTAGTAAAATAGTAATTACTTTCAGTGTGAAGAGGCTTTGTGAAGTGAAGAACGCGAAAACAGCTTTGGTGGTGTTATGGATAGAGTATAAATAGGGATTTAAATACACGGGTATTCAGTCACACTTATAACACTTTCTATTCAGGAGTCTGAAGCTTCCCGCAACCACATTAGATAGGCAAGTATTATTATAGATATTTTACAAACAGCTCTCCCTATGGAGCACAGAGTAAATAATTTCTCCAAAATTGTCTAGTGAATTGAGAGAACAGAACCAAGAATTCCTCTGACTTCTTCCTCTGAAACCACTCAGGAAAACAAACTCCATCCTACTACACTTCAGCATTTTCTCATTTTCAGTACAATTTGAGTGAAAAAAGAGAACAGCCAGACAATTTTTTTAAAAGTTCTATTGCATATCGCTGCCTTGAAAAATATAAAGGACTGTTACTTACGCCATAACAATAACACTGAAATCCAGCCAGTTCCATGGATCTCGAAGGAAGGTGAATTCTGTCATGCAAAATCCTCTCGCCAATATTTTTATCAATGACTCAAAAGTGTAAATGCCAGTGAAAGTGTACCTGGGGAATAAAGTGGCAAGATAAGCAAGAGCATTAGCAAGCAATAGATGGCAGGAATGGCAGAGGCACACTCAACCCAAGCCCACACGCATGAGACACTCCTGCCCATCTCGCTGGGGTTGCTCATGTAAGTCATGGCTGCGACACTGGGCTGTGTATGAGCAGCTTCATGCGTGGACCAAGGAACATGTAAGAAATGGGAAAGCGCTCATGACAGCCACAGGATGAAGATAATTTTCACCGCAGGGTGTACCTTGATGAATCCTCACTCATTAAGTCAAACATGAATACTACGCTGTTAAGCTGTGCTATGGGACTTTTGAAGCTCTGCCTGCAATCCACAATTGAAGAAGAATGGATTATGCCACATTCCTCGTTGTTTCTCTGATTTGAAGGAGGTTGGTTGTTCAACTCATACCTCTCATCTCTTCCTGCCCAGGACATTTTGAAGGACAGCAGGTTAAAAAATGTCACCACTTGGTTTTATTAGCTAAAAAGGGTCTTCTTCCTGCGACTTCCCTTGTGCTTCACTATCCATGGTAAATCACATCAGCCCTCAGAATGAAACAACAGAATGCCCTCGCTGAAAAAAAGGAAAACAACTCCCACCTGAATACTCTATGTAGTAATTTTGACCTGTTTGACAGTAAAAGAGACACGAGGGTGGTTTTTTCCCGTAGTAAGATAAATTGGTTATTACCAACAGCCTCTTGACTGTGATGATCTTGGATAGAACATACGTCTTACCTTTTGTAATAAAGACGATACTTGTAATAAAATTTAGCATATTCTCTGTGGAGGACAGTAATGTATCTAGCTGACTTATAACATTCAGATCTGTATTCACCCAGGGCTCTACCTACTATCAGAGCCATACTCACTTCTTTTTTAAAGTTTCTACCTGAGACACCGAGCCCAATGGGACTAGGTATTCTAGGCCATATCTTAATAAAAATAATAAATGCTTAGTATCCACCACTGGCATTACCTACCCCTTTTCTCCAAATGAAGATGCAGATGATACCAAAGCCTATTAAAAAAACCCAACAAACAAACACCTAAAATTCCACAAACCACAAATCTCAGAAGTCTGATATTAGGGGCTTTCACTGGAAATGCTGATTGAGTTTTCTGTTCAGTCCCTTTAACATCAATAGCTATAATGGTGCCATCACACACGAAAAATTGTAACAGCTGGGGATCCTGTTTGGTAAAAAACAAGGTATAAGCAATTAAAGGTGGTAATATAAGGAAGCACTTAATTATGCATAAAAAGGAAATGTTTTCTGTTAGCTGTATTCTGCCGAGCTGTAACTGGGCACACATGGTGGTGGTGGCAAATTGCATGTCTTCCTGCCATCATGTCACACAGTAGAGCTAGTTGCACATGTTATAAAACCTTGGTATGCTTCATCTTGAAATGGAGACTAGCAGGACTGGTTTTGTGCAGCAGTGGGTGTAAAATGTTTCGCACATCTCGTCTTTGACCATACACCTAAGCATTATCTTGTATCTGACTTTTCATGGCTTCTATTTAGTTTTGCTCTGGTATTTTGAATATAGGTCACCCACGTGACAGTCTCTTTAAGCATGTGTATTCAGTAATACATGCAGAAAACACATGCAAAGAACTAAAAAAAATACTTAACAGTACATAAGCTCATTAAAATGATAAAGCACTTGTATTTATTCAGCATGTCAGATGGTTTAATTGATTGTATAATCATCATCTAATTCTAAATGGATCAGGCAGGTCCTCTAGCAATTGAATAGCTTCTTTAACAATGGAAGTCAGGATTTTAGAAAAATTTTTAGTGGGGGTAAGTTGAATTGATTTCTTTTTTTCAAAATGGTGCAGAAAATTTTTTAAAGGAAGATCTAGGGCAAATATTTGCACAAGGTTACTCTCGTATCCCCTGTGAGTCTCTGGAACAGCAGAACAAAATGGATTAAATGCATCTTTTCCAAACCCAACATTAATCAATCTGAATTACAGTTCATTAGGTTAGTTTGCTCCTTAGAAGTACTTGTTTTTGGTTTCATTGTATGCATTTCAGGAGGAAAAGCTGAGAGGTATGAGGGGACGCGGGAGAACAGGAAACATGGAAGGGAAAGGATTTAGTCCAGCTGACATCACAGGTCCATTTGCCTGTCTGCTCTACGTTTCTTGCATGCCCTGCTTGTGCACTGATAACATCATCCACATTTTCCTGCCTACGGAAGACACGACAAGCACTTCGATATTTTACTCCAGAATGTTTGAATTCCCAGCTGTAGATCCACTGACCAAATTTTTACCCACATGGATGAGAAGTCCACGTTTCGGCTGAATACATCATGGCTATGGTACAGTGTGACAGTTTTCAACAAGAAAAGGACAACGTCAGGCGAAAAGCAAAGTTACAGACATACCTGAGGGTAGTACACTATACAGAAATACATGAAACATCCTGGGATTAGGATGTTATTGTGATCGGATGAAATATTTGGTTCAGTGCTATCTATAATTAGCAATTTATGGCCTAGAAGATGTGCCCTGCACGATTTTATGAAACCTAAAATAAGGGCATTTTACTGTCTTTCCTTACAGCCCTGAGTAGACCAACCACCAGGCTACAGAGCAGCAGATGGCTGTGTTTATCATATGTCAGTCAAAAATAAAAAGTGTGTTCTGATTGGTTCAATGAGCCAAAATAATTGTTTAATGCACTGTAGGTTGATTAGCTTGTGCATCTGGTATCTGTTTCTAACAGGAATATTTTAAAGGAACTTAAAGAAATGAAATGGGCTTCCTGAAGCCCGTTAGTCTCTTTTAAAATTAATTTAAAGAAAAAACAAACAAACAAACATAACCTTCAAGTGATATCTTTGCTATATTTTCCTGATGGTTTGACAAGCTAAAAAGACAGAAATCCTCATGAAAATGTTTACAGACAATTCTATGCTTGCTCATAAAGTATGCCTACTAATGATAAGAGAGGGGAACATTTCTCATGATGTACTCAGTCCAAAAGAAACTTCTGCTTCCAATAAGTTTCACTTTAAGCACAGAACTATGTCCAGGAAGTATTTCCTGAAATAATTCAACTTAAATGCCATCAACCTATTCTCATGTGTCCAACCAGCGAATCTCTTGCGTGGGAACTGTGGAAGGTTGGCCAGGTTCAAATGGAGTTCTTCTCATACGTGTTTTTATTCATATGCATAGCAGGTGCATTTAGCAATAAGTATGAGCTTGGTAGACTGGAAATTGTCAGTTGACTTACTGAGGAAGTTTTCACAGGCAACAAACACCTGGTGAAATATTTTGTCAGGACAGATACTATGGTCAGTATTACTGGAAGGAAATTAGACAACAACAAAGAAGATGACAAGAAGAATGTAACAAATGATGACATCATTTCGAAGGACAAGATAAGGACAGGGCAGCCATAAAAACCAGCAAGGATACTTACTCAACATACTTATTCCACGGCGGAGGCTCTGATTGTGCCATGAACACACAATTAGTTAAAATAGTGCACATAATAAACATACTGAACAATGTAAATAAGTGAATTAAGGAAAACAACTCAAAAATTTTTGTCATTTCACACAAGATGTGACAGCTCGCTCATAATTTGCAAGATGCTTAAAAAGCACCACAGACATTTGTTTGCAAGTGCGTAAGGAAACAACTATATAGATGTAGAAAAAATGAGGGAATCTTCCCTGCTGTTTTTTTCTTTGTCTACATCTTTTATACGTACTTTATACAGTAAACAAATGTACTGACGCTGCAGTCTTCTGAAAATACAATACCCTAAATTTACAGCTGTGTCGGTCAGATGACAATGTGCATAGGTGCACAACTTTGTATGAAAAGAGGGATTAGTCTCATTTAAGTATCTACAGAAAAACCTGTGTCTGCAAATTCCCATTTTATTTTGTGTCCTGAACCATTTCTCAGGCAGTAAGGTAAGTTATAAATCTGGTCTTTTAATCTCTTTAATGGGCTTGAGGTCTTGCTTTCAGTATAAAGTTACACCAAAAGCTAATATGAGTTTCACAGCACTAATTTTAAGGCTTGGTCTGCAAAACCCGGTTGGCAAATACACGGTCTTGGTCTGCAAAGCTGACTGCCCCAGCTGAGGCACCAGTTTCCCTAACTGGAGGCCAAAATGAACCTCCCAAGTGTATAGTCCATGCACTTAGCTGCTAAGCTGGGGCCATAAATACAAAAAGGAACACCCTAAATCAAATTCCTGAAATTGAAAACATAGTTTGCTCTCCTAAAAGCACATGCTACTGTCTGTGAAAAAATAACAAAACATGATGGGATTCTCCTGCATAAATAATAGGTCGCATGCTACTGGAGAACATTTAACTAATGAGTTTAAGTGGAGAGAAGATAAAGCAAGGGAAAACAGCCTACAACTCAGTCAATACATTGGGACCCTTCTCAAGGAAGAGCAGTAGCATCCTAATGCAAATTTCTTTTGCTTTTTTTAGGAAAAAAAAAAGTTTTTTTTTTGTTTCGCCCCTTTTCTGATCCTGCTGGTGGTATTTTTTGTTTAAGAATATCAATCAAAGAATATAATTTCAAAGGTATGTCCTGATAAGTTTGCATGAAAATTGTCCTTTCGCAGAGCTAAAACCTCTGCTGAATACAGCGTGGAATGTTTTCTAATGGGCAACATAAGCAACTTCAGGGATAAATTGGTGGTAACCAACCTGCGTATTCCCCAGCGTCATCACAGAACATGGTAATTGAACTCAAAGGAACTGCTCATCTCACAAACATTTTCCACTTCTGAGGCCAACACCTCCTGCTGACGGGCTGTGAAGGATATGTGATATCCAGTCACGTTTTCTCACGTCAGCTTTGAGATACGTTTCTATAAGTTGTGTCTATCTGGTTAACACAGTTAGGTTACAAGCTGCAGCTAGCCTAGGAAACACCAGATTAATTTTTCAAACACAGCAAAATGCTATGAAAACAATAGGAAAACAGAGTGCTATCTTCAGGCCATGCCAAACAAATACTATATTTCAATTCAATTCCAAGCAAGGAAATTCCTCGACAGCTCCCCATTTTATACGTCCCTGTTTCCTTCTGGAATAAGCTGAACCTACAAGCTTTCCCAGATGCTCACTTACAGGCAGGTGTCATCACCTTATTGAAACACCAGAGAGAATATATAAGAGGACCCAGGTTGAAAATGTAAGGGGTCAGCTTTGGGACATGAAATGCACTATGTATTCAAACTGAGTTTCATGACCAATCTGAAAACTACAAAGAACATAAAAGAAAGAAATATTTCAGCTGGTTATGCACCGAATTCAGAGATCTGTGTTAAAAGAAAGAGAAAACAGACATTCCTGCAGAATGAAAATTCGCATTCCTGAAATCCAATGCAATTGTTTGCATTAGAAAAAGTCAGTGATTATGATCTACTCAGAAAGGATGAAGTAAAGGAGATGAAATTGAGATAATCTATATTAGCACCGTGGTCTGTTACCTATCTTAGGACTGTTATTAATTCCAGTTTTTGAAAGCCTACTAATCCATGAGTTGACATGGTTAACGCATCCAGAAGAATGGGTTGGACTGTGTTATGGACCACAAACCAAATATACTAAGCTACTCATCAGGATCCTTTCTGAATAAATTAAACCTATTGTTCCCAATTTGAAGTTAAAGAATAAGCTTTGAGCAAACTGATTCCATAAGTTACAATTTTTATCATCTAGCACAAAGATATTGAATCAAACATGGCATAGTTCTATTCTACACTTCATTATGATGGCTAATTATTACTTAGCAGACTGAATACTAGAGGCTCTTTGAGTGATCACTGCCAAATTACATAGAATATGTGCAAGCAAAGGTTAGTCCAACTCAATACTACATATAATTGGTGCTTCACAAGGTCTCATTTTCCCTTACAGAGGCAAGTGTGTAAAATCAGATGGGAGAAAAGTTGCAAGCAGAAAATATGAACAAAGATTGGAAATTCTTTAAGAAGATGTTTTTTTAGTGGGCCAGAATCCATAATTCTAGTATCAAGGAAGGCAATTTTGGCCAAAACTTCATTCTGGATCAGTGGCAAATAGAGAGCAACAGTCTATAACACCCAGAAAAACTAGGAACTAGCAATTGCTGTGGATTTTATACTGGGCAGCAAACTGCTTGGAGAAACTAGGGACACCACAGAATGGTCCTTGGCTTGCAGGCAAGAAGAACTAAGAGGAGTCTTTTAAGCATAAGACATCCATGAATGTTAACATTGGTTTAATCTTACTAATATGTGCAGACAGTAAATAAAGATCCTAATAATAGCTAACAATGATGCAGAAGGCAAAAAGTGTTCATCCAATACTTATGTTCTGAATTTCATATCGATGGGATGCAGACCTACACTTCTCATGTCCTCTGTGACAGAAATGGACCAGGGCCTTGTTCTGGTAGCTGTCTGGACTATGGTCCTTTCACAAGGCCTCCTAGACTCTGAAGGAGAGATGCCTAGAAAAGGTTTAGGGGTACGTTGTTAACCAAAGTAATTCACGTTACTAGTAGGCTGTGGCTGTTCTTTCCCGTGGAAGGGTGCATTTCTGAAAGACTAGACTAATCAGGCTTGGCTGGATGAGCACCGATCATAACAGGACCTATCCTACCTCAAGTCTCAGAGCAAGAACTCCATACACAGCTAATTAACCAAGAAATGTGACCGTCACAGCTTCTGTATAGGATGATTTCACTCTGTCCTCTCCATTCTGTTCGACTGTTGGCCTTCAAGGTACATTCAATGACTGGAAACAGGAATATGGCATTTACTAAAGAAGTTTCTTCCGACACTTACGTGACAGGGCACCATTTGTTAATGCACTTTTTTGGCTTTTGCCCTGGGCAAAATAAAGATTGCTTGATTACACTCATGCAGGACAACAGATCTGGTTCCCAGATTTATGTCTGTGACATTATCTGCTTGAGTACTTGCCGATTCAGGCTCTGTTCTGCCTGGGATATCAACTGCCTGCTCAGCCAGTTGGCCTTTGCGTTTCAGGTTGATGTGAAAGGTCTTTATAGACAGAAAACAAATCAGTGCCTGATTCAGGAACTTCACCACAGGTTTGTTGGGACTGGAGCTGTTGCCTCCCGTCCGTGCTTGCTGAAGATTGAGCTGTTGGATTTCCTGACATTATCAACACAAGGTGATAAGTTGGGTTTTTCTGGAACTAGAATTTTATTTGCACTGTGATGTTCCACTCCTGAAATGTTGCACTCCTTCTCTGACCATATTTCTGTTCCAGATATATCTTTCAAATTCACTCCTCTGTTGACTTTATCCTTGGAAGTAATGTGATAAGGATTTCTTGCATACTTATCTTTTGGATGACTACTACTAAGGGCATGTAGTTCCTGTGTATTGCACATACTTGTGACCTCTTGACTTCACCAGCCAGTGTAGAAGAAAGTGAGCAGAAGACAGAACAGGCCTCCAAAGCTGGAGCCAACATTGACACATACCTGCTTTTTTCTGAGAAGCTCAATTTTCAAATTCTTCTCTCAGCCATACCCGTGCAAACGCATTGACTTCAATTAACTTCAGCAAGGCTGTGCTGATGTCACTGTACCTAATAAACACTGTTGGGCTCTGGGTATGCAGCAGCATTTGCTGTAGTGCTTGCACATATAACCTGATCCACAAGCAAATCTCTCTGCAAAATTCTATGGTGTATTCTTAGTAACCATACGAAAGTTTTGGCTGATACCACATATTCATTTTTGCATAGAATTATTGTTACTAGAAGCTTCACCTACTTTTCCACATGTTAGAATATCTATAATCTCACTTTCTATAGTCTCACTTTTTTCCCCCACTGCATGGACAGCCACCGGGAATCTGGTTCCTTTCCCTATTTTTTTCCCTGAAATTTGATTATAAACCAATGATTCTAAGATGCTACCTGCTTAGTATTTCTTAGCTCTCTGTGGTGGACATGAGCATTGCAGATGAGGGATTTCCATCACTAAAACATCACATGATCACCACAGCAGCATGCGGAGTCTTTGAAATATCACTGCCAGGTCTCCCATGCACACCGTAGAAAAAGCAGACAACTCATGAAAAAGGGTAATGTTACAGTAATGTTTACACAAAGATGAACATTTGGGTCAGTCTGGTCTCCCAGAGAGATGTGACTATGACAGAATATAATGTTTCTGTGGCCGTGTTAAAAAAACAAGCCAAAACCAGCCACTGCAGTGTTATTTTTCATCACTTCAGAACTAGAGTTAGGGGAAATCAGGCATCACCCTTCCATCGAAAGGTCCAGCAGGCCAGCCTGTGCTTTCATTCCTAGCTGGATAACACATTGCAATAAACAAACTAAAAAAGTAACAAACCAATTTTTAAATGTTCTGTTTCAGCAGAGCAGAAAAATTCAGTTCTGAGGCAGCTCAAAATTAAATTGTGTCTGCATACGGTGTCACAGAGTCTCACGGGAGCGGTTGCTTAAGTGCTCAGCAGCAAAGCTCTCCATCAGTGTAGATTTCCCCAGGTGTGCTCCAGCCTCCTGGTTCCCTTCCTTTCTAAGGTACTACACCCAGTTTCTTCCACTGACTCATTACTAAACATGATCAGGCCCTTCACACCTTTTAATCCTGAGTAAACTCAGCAGACTCTCCAGTGCAGATCACATTATCTGATGCCAGCAGTACAATATAGTCATTTTCATAGCTCCCGCAACTATATAAAATGAAACAAACCAAAAATCCAAGTGCATTTCTTCTTCTGCAAGCAAATTCTGCCAAAAGATTTAAAACAGTTTAATGAAATAAAATGGTTTCTGACTTCCATCCATCTGTGCTTAAAAACTGCATAAAATACATGAAGAGGGAAATCAACAGAAAGGATATGAATGTACCAAAATTTTAATTGCTGCTCTTCTGATTGGATGGAAAGGACTAAGTATATACAAGGCAGGAGTGGCACTAAATCGAAAGATTGTCTTCCCTTTGTTCAGTACTATAAATGTCTGCAAAACAAAATAGAAAATGAGAACATTCAGTATTTGCATCTATATTCAGCTTTTCCCAGCCCGTGTCCCATTGGGAAATTCCTGCCAGTATCCCATACTTCTTCCCCACTCCCTCCCGAGACCCCCAAATTCCTTGTCACTCGGTGAACAGTTTTGTCCCAAGATCCTCCCAGCAGAGCTGTTGCCTGTGCTATTGCAATATCCCAACTATATTTTCTTCCTTCACTCCTTACAGGGTCCTGTGCCATGACCTCCATCACGGGGCTGGGAGGAGAGCAGAATCACCCTTAAAAATAAAAAATGACCTGGAGTCTAAAATGTGGTGGAGGAACTTTTATGATGCTCTTCTCCCCAGGTGCCTGGAACCTTACTACGTTGTTACTCCAACTTTTCTACCTTGAGCACTTTGTTGCTCTCAGTCAATGCTTTTTGTCTCACCAAGTAAGAAGCTGCATGAAGCACAGCTCCACAGCAGGATCTGACCCTGGCACTGAGGCACTGTCATTGTACTCAGGTTAATATGGGCAGAGGAAACCGATACAGTGAGTTATCTTAAATCCAAAGCAAAAATGAATTCGATGCCGGCCCAATTTACAGAGCTCTGAAGATGCCCCACCATGCACAGAGGAACTAATATTCACCCAAAGGCAGGATCAGGACACCCAATAGATAAACTCTAAGCAACTCACCCACCTTGAGTCTAAGACCTTCATGACACTAAAATTGCAAATCTATATCCTGCTGCTTGTGCCCAGGGATATCGGGCAAATTAAAAGGTAGATTAATTCTGGCCCTTCCAGGTAAGTAATCTATCTGTCTTTAACTATTTAACTGTCATTCTGTAGTTCTTGCACCTGTTTCTACACCGTTTTAATGGAAGTAGCAGTGTGGTCATATTAATTCATTGTTTAGAGGAAAGAGTATAGCCCAAAATCAGGAACATCAGTACCTGAAAGAACTGGAAGCTGCCTAAAAATACGCTGTGCTTCCAAGCCTTGTTTTGTCCCCTGTTTTGCAAAATGTTTGGAAAAGGGAATGAACTGTGGTAAGCAACCAGCCCAGCTCTGCTGTCAACAGCCTTTTGACAGAAGCTGTTTGCACTGCTGTGGCTTTGGTCCAGCCTACACGTGATTCCTCATCAGGTGATACTTGCTTTGGGACGAAGCTTACCCTTCTGCAAAGTGCCAGCATTGCACATGCTACTTACCTCTCCCCTCAGCTCTATTTTGGCCATCTTAAATGGAATTGAACTATCCCTCAGCAGGAAAAGAACCGCTGCTCCTCCAGGAATGATTTTGGAGGTGCCTTCTGCTCTTGTGCAGAGTGCTAGCACAAGACTCAAGTCACCCAGAAGCCCTTAACATTAAGGGGCTTAAGTGATAAACAGACCTGTGAAGAGTCAAGCCTCACGCAGGGGCAAGATAGGGTAGATAAAAACCTCTGGCTTAATTTAACTCAGCTACTGCTCTGCTCTTTTCAGACACTGTATATTCATACTCAGAGTTATCTGAAAATACCCAAGTTTTAATGATGCTTTTTATTCCCCTTTGCCCTCCTGCTTAGATGTTTTCTGGGAGCCCTGCTCAGGCTGAAACTCTGATCCTGAATCTGGAAAAAAATATTTTTACTGTCTGTAGAAATATAAAAACCAGAGCCCTCAAAACAGAGACAGTGTTTATGCTTTCGCAAAAGCAAAGCAGCAGGATGGCTGGCGGGTGCTCACCTTACGATCGTTGTAGAAAGGGTCGAGGTCCTCCAATGGCTCCCCAATGAGCTCTGGAGGAACAGTCCCATAGATATCGGGCAGCTTCTTGCAAGCTTGCAAATCAAACTGAGGCTGAGGCTTCTCTTCTTCACCCAGCTGCTCTCTGTATTCCTGCTTTGCATTCCTTGCAAGCTTCTCCGCAATTCGTTTCTCAATAGCAGCCAAGGATTCAGGCGTGAACCGGTGGAAGCTGTTAGTACCCGGTGGTAACAAGAAGTCAGCCATCTTTTCATCCTGCTTTGTCTTTACTGGTCTTTACTCCTAGTAGTGGAAACAGCTGAAACAAAAAGTACCAAAGGTCAGCAACAGGAGCAAAGCAAGAAGAACATAGCCATCAGAATGAAAAAAAAAAACCAGATAATTTGTAGACCACCTATTATCAGGAAACCCTTCATCTATTTTTATGCAGTTAGTTGAACATCAAGGAAAACAGAAATGACTGAAACTGTAATTTCAATTAGGAATCACTCCTGATCAGAGCTACAAAGACTTTGTAGATAGACTGTGGAGTATTCTTAAGTTTTTCAGTCAGATGGGATCCTAAATCCAAACTAGGGAGTAACTTATATTCATACAAGCTTAAGTTTCATTGAAAGCCACAGGGATTTGGATTCCTAACTCATTTTTGAAAATGCAGCTCTGGGAGTGGATGAACAATGTGCCTAAGATGACTGAAAGGCAGATTTAAATCGGCCAATCTCTGGCCACATGATGCAAACTCTAAAAATGCCCCAGCTGTTCTATTCCAAATTTAAAGAGTGAAGGGTCAAGTTCAGATTCTTAAATCACATAGAAATTCTTCATAAACTCTGTCTTAGGCTTCTGCAGCATAAATTTTATTCTCCTTTGGGGTAGGAAATATCATCTTCAAGATATCTGTCAAGACTTTTGAGCATTTTCTTCTCCTCCACACCCTACAATCTGAAGGATGTTGGAAGCCCAAATGTGCCTGGCAAAGCCCTGGGACCTTCATGACAGCACTCCAAGCTTCTGAGATGCTTGAATAGCCACTGCTGCCAGTTCGTCACATCCAAAAACCAGGCTCCTTCTATCCAATACCAGTTTGATCATCTATCCCAAACCTGTGAGGTTTGACCATCTTGGGTTGATGGTGCTTCACTGATAACACTTCCAAACCCCGCCTGAACAAAAATGAGTGAGAATTGCCACATCTCTTCAACTTAAATTAACAAAACATCTCTTCAACTTACGTTAATAAAGCCCAGTGTGAAAAACACAGCAGAACAAAAAGCTGTCTTGTTTCTGCACTAAACAACATGGATAGCTGTGAAAATTAATGTAAAGCCACTGTGTGAAAAGGGATGAAGCTTATCCCTGTTCTAGTAGCCTGCACAAATCCATCCAAGTTCACCAAAACTGTATTTTGCAATTTAATAGTGACTTTAGTGGCATGTTTTTCCAGCAAGAGAACACCTCACTATGCAACAACTAAAACTAATTTCACAGAAGAAACGCAGCCCTTGTTTTTTTTACTACCACAGGACCATTCATACTAAATCAGAATATAAGCTGGTGACTAACAAAACAGCAGATTTCGAGGTGGGCTACCCTATAGCGTTCATCGACGTGTGCAGGATACAATTCTTCGTTCACCCACGACTGTTGTTTTCTGCTTTTCAGATGGTATCTGTCTATTTACGGGGGATAGTTCCAGATAGCTTGCTTCTATTAGGCTCTGTGATGACAGCATTTTTGCTAGCAAACACGACTTTAACTGGACTCTGCCTGACAAATAGCATATTTATTGACTCAATTTATTTAAGTAAACTACTCTTTCAAATAACTACTGTTTTTCCTATTCTGACTTCGTTTTAAAATGAATTCATTAAATTGTCATTGATCACAGCCTATCATACAGGAGTGATTTACTGGAGCTTGTACATTAAACTCTGCATTACTGCTTGTTTGAACAAGGCTAAAATGAACTAGCCTTCCTAGAGTTTGGGTATTCTGACATTCTTCTTTATTTAGATTTTTTCTCTATTCCTTTCCCCTCACCCCCCACATCATTTGTTTTATCCCCCTCCTCCTGAAAAACAGGGAATTAGAAGCTTTCCCACAAATGGAGTTTTATTATGCTCAAGGCTTTGTGACTCAGCACCAGTGCAAGCAAATAGAATTTCACTTTCTAAAAATTACATCAGTACAGGTGGCCAGAGAATTCTCAGAGTTTTTTGTCATTTCAATTGTTGTTTCTTCACAGTGAAACTTGTCTCAGTGCTGAAGGAGACAACAAAAATCAGTGGCTGATCAGTACTTCTGGAAGGGCACAGACTAAGCCTCTAAAGCGGAAAGGAGATCATTGCAGGCTGTTACCTGAGGTCTAGATAATCATGAGCGCTGTGACGACGGAAAATGGGGAATGATTGTTCGCTTTTTCTCATAATACAAGAATGGAGAAATTTCAAATGAAATCACAGAGCAGCAGGTTTGAAACAACCACCAGAGCCACTTTCCACACGGTGCAGAGTTATCCTGCGAAGCTTGCTGGCTGCAAATGGCAAAAATTCACAAAGCCACAAGACAAATCCAAGGGCAAAAGATCCATTAATGGTTTTAAAGACAAAGATGCTGTCTCTGACTGAGAAAAGCCCCTAGCTGCAGAACCTGGGTGCATGCAGGAAAGACTACTTATATTTGTCCTATTTTTACGCTCTTCCTAGGCTACCGGTCTGGAGAAACCCGTCATCTGACCTTATGTGTTTTTACGTAGCACTAGTGCCAACGCAAGCCAGCCTACATCTCTTTGGGCAAGGGCGCAGTCTGCCTGCTGACTCTGTGGCTGGCCTGAGCTTGTGTGAACGTGGAAGCACGCAGAGGACCCAAGTTAATACCCCCATACATCTGCAGGTGCTCAAGGTGTGCATCGCACCAGTTACCTGCTTCCAGTGCTTTGGAGCATGGGCTGGGTACCTCCAACCTATGCAGACATTGCCTTTGCTGGAAAACTGGTGGTAACCACCCCTGCACCACCTTCTCCACATAGGGGAGACCTTATTGCAGCCTTCCAGTACTTAAAGGGGGCTTAGAAGAAGGATGGGGACAGGCTTTTTAGCAGGCCCTGTAGCAATAGGACAAGGAGTAACAGTTTTAAATGAAAAGAGGATTAGATTTAGACTAGAGATAAGGAAGATGTTTTTCATGGTGAGGGGAATGAAACCCTGGCCCAGGCTGCCCAGAGAGGTGGTCGATGCCCCATCCCTGGAAACATCCCAGGTCAGGTTGGACGGGGCTCTGAGCAACCTGCTGTAGTTGCAGATGTCCCTGGTCACTGCAGGGGGGTTGGACTAGATGGCCTTTAGAGATCCCTTCCAAATGTCCCTTCCCTATTCTATGATTCTATAGCCGAACCGGAGGCATGGCCACGGAGCATGAGGGACACCGAGTACTTTACTGACATGGTAAAAGAATTTGTGGAATGTCTCTACTAAGTGCTGCAGCTTTCACGGATGTTGTCTGAACAGAAAAACTGAATCTTCACTAGAATATTCAGCATCCTTCTTAAAGACTTCTGAAAGAAGTCATTCTGGCAACAGAACTGGTCAAAATTTTTTTAAAGAGCAAAAAAACAAAAAAGGATGGGGCATGGTGAGGAAAATAAAATAGCCAGAAAAACCCAATCAAAATGAGAAGTTCTGATTATTTTTGTTTAGGTTAATTATTTTTTCCTTATAGCTCTCACCTGAATCAAATTCAAGCTAGTCAAATCCAGGTCTTTTCAATTTTATCTGCAAATTCCAGAAAGATAGCTGCCTAGGAACAACTGGAAGATCCTACACAAATTTCATTAGAGCTTTTGCTACTCTTCTTTTTACTTTACCTTTAAAAAATTACATTTACCACCATCTTTGCAACTGAAAAATATTGACATGTTTTGTCTTCGTATTGTATATAATTTTAATTTCCAGATTTTAATATATGTATATTTAGCCTAATTCTTTTTCAATTTCATATGCTTTCAGGAAATGGACAAGATAATTTCGCGGGTCCTTTCTATGTCTAATTTCTTTTAATCTGTGAATTGCAAACATTTCTACAAATATCCAAGGTTAGCCCAGATGTTTCTTAAAAGGGTAAGAAAACACCATAACTTAAAAAGGGAAATCATCAATGACTGAATCAAAGAGCTGGAATGCCATTTCTTAAGAGATAATAGCTGTTGTGACTCACGTTTTTACAATATGAGGCTGGATTTTTCCATTCCTCTCAGGCATATTTTTGAAGTACAAGGCTCCAAACATATTGTTTCTGTGATATCACCGTGCACAGAATGAACATTTCCCTCTTGCTTTGTCTTTGTTAAATTCAGTTAACATCGGTTCTTGCTGATAAAAATGTACTGGTTATGTAAACAAAATGTGCACATGGAAATAGAGCCCCAAGATGCATAGTTTCTATGGCATGGCAAGAAGCGAGAACAGTACAAACAAATAAGATATTGTTAGTGCCTGTATTATTCAGAAAGATAAATCCCATTTTCCATTACAGTTTTAGCCTTACTCTCACAGGCTTCAGCCACCCCAGCTCAAAAGACCTTTCAGAACTTTCAGGTTCTCAGAACGTGGTCTGTGTGCCCTACAAGTCTTTCCCTGACTCCCTGTGTGTGGGTGACCATCACCCATCTGGCCACTTTGGGCAATAGGTTGTCTGCAGAGGTGTAAATACGGGGAAAGTGGGTCCTGCTCACCTCCAGCTAGCTGCCCTCCTGCTCTTGCATGGACTCAGACCACCACCCCAGCACCTACCAACCCCTTACCATGGCCCAAGATGCTGACATGAGCCAGCAGGGAGGTCCCATTCCACAGAAGCAACAAGGGAAACAGAGGCTGAGGTCCTTGCCGTGCACTACACGTGTTTGGACACTGACTTCAGAGAAGTCATGGCTTCTTGCACCTCCACCTCCTGCTTGCCCGGCTGAGGCATCAAGGACATACATGTGTGTATTTCAGACACTTGGCAATGATAATAAAGGAGCCAAACTTTAAGATCAACAATGTGGAAGTGGCACTCACAGGCTAGAGGTTAGATACCATCAGAGACGCTCGTCGCAGGGAGGATTGTATTCATTTAACCCTGCTGATTTCTGTGATACCACTCAAGAAGCTACTACTGACCATGGGCTGTGGAGATGAATGATAGCCTGTGGCAGCAGGTATGTTTCCACTGCAGTTCTGCTAGGCCTAAATCTTACAAAAAATCCATCAGGAGTCCTAAATTCTCCTTTTGTTTAAGAAATGTTTGTGACTAAATATAGGCTTTACATTCGTAACTGCTCTGGTAACAAAAACAGTCATGAGGATGGGTTTCTTTTAAATATTTGAGACTACATGGAGCACAGTTGTCTTTCCCCCCCCCCTTTTCCATACTATCGCTTTCGCATTTTCCTTTGACCTGCAGAGCACTGCAAAACATAAAACTAGTAGGCTAGGGAAATAAAGAACAATACAATGGCACACCTAATTTAACGTCACTGGCCCAGACTCACAAACTGTCATGCATAAATTTACACGTACGCACAAACATTTTATCATATTTTAAAAGACTACAAGGTGATATGGGACACATGGAAGTTTTGTTCCAGCCATGAAGTAATGGCTTCATGGAGAACTCTGTTTTTAATTAAGACCAAATAAAGACCTTCTACGTAAAGATACATATAGATCAAGAGGCTAAAGGAGTCTAGGTGACTTAGACACTCTTCATAATTTTACTGACAATCAACAGGCAACCTTCTGAGACTTAATTCACTTATATTTATACCACACTTCACGTTCCACAGCTAGGAGGTGTCATGAGAAATTATCTTTTCAGTGAAAAATTTCAGCTGCTGTTCATACACACTCTGAGGGTCTGTGTGCTGACATCAAAACAAGGGGGAACTGAATAATACAGTTCTTGAAATTTTACTCAGCATACTCATTACTTCTGCTTAAACCGGTATCTGGTTTGTTTCTTTTTTCCAGCAGGCCTAATTTTGTCAAGACCATAAACAATGATTTTTTTTGTAGTACCTGTTCCTAACACGTATAATCAGTCACATCTCCAGTGGGCGTAAATCAGCACAGCTCTACCCATCCCAGGGAGGTCACAGCAGCTGGGGAAGTGATCTGTTGGGAGCAGGAGTATTCAGAGATGCTTTCTTTAAAGAGAGTACCTTCACACCAGAGCATGAACACCAGCGAGCGTGCCACTGAGGTTTTAAAGTAATGGCCCAGAAGGTAACGAAGCTTCCAGGGAGCTGGAAAACCCTGGGGGTTTTTGCAACGTGTGAAGGCAATCTGCAAATGCTTCTTCATCCAGACACATCTTGTTGGGTATGCTCAGAGTCAAAGGTGCAAAAAGGGGTGCCGGAGACATCACTGCCTGCCGGGGACCAGGCAGGCTCCCAGGGCTGGCCTGCAGGGGAAAGGTTTTCTATTCCACAAAAATCTGCAATGTTTAGCTCTCGAAGGAGATCTCCTAGGAGAAGCACAGCGTTGAAATCAGCCCTAGACTGACACGGAAGGAGCCGTGAGAGAGTTCCTCTTTGCTGTCCGCATCACAAGGCAAGCCTGCAGGTCGATGCGTCATTGCATAACACCGATTTCCTAAAACGAGCCCCGTTTATTCGCCGTGCATGCTGACCAGGGGCAGAAATAAATAAGAGAACTCATTGCGTTCACATTGTTGGGGAAAAAAACCAACACAAAAAGTCCAAACTGAAATCTCAAGAGTCCCCGACCCATGAGTTTGGTCACAACCAGCTCTGCCTACGCTGTATCTTCCTTTAAATCCAGTTTAATGAGTTTTTCTGGCATCTCGCTCATCAGAATTGCAGCATCCTGACATTACCAATGACTTATTGATAAGATAAAGTCTTCAGAAAGCTAACGTGCTAAAAGGAAATGAACTTAGAAGATTTCATACTGATATTGAAACAGTATTTGGGGATGACAAATATTATGCCAAGAATTAAATGCTGGCACTAAGTCTTCTCTTATGATAAAATATATATTTTTAGTGAGCTAAAAATATTCTGCTTTCTTGCAGGTGTTTTTATTTCAAATTATGCCGCAACCAAATGACATAAATAAGCAGGAGGGAAGAAGCACATTATAGTTACCAATGCACATCTCTATATTTTGCTGAAAATTACAATTCTCTGCACTCCACAGGTTTTCATGTCTATTTTAATTAACTAGAGATTCGCCTCAGAGATATTTTACTATCAACTACTCAGCCTTCAGATCCAAGGAAAGATTTCTGCTTCCCTACTCTGAACAAACAGAGCTTGCAAAATGCTACCAAGAAAGAGGAATGTATTCAGCTCAGGATGCAGTCACTAGCTTTTGAAGAAGAAATAAGAAATCTGCAGGAGAACCCCATGTTGTGCCAAATATAATATACACTGCTCACACCATTAGGTGCTTTGAATGCTCACATGAATAAAATATATCAAATCTGGTCCATTTTATTCACGGAGTGTTTTGTAAAGACATTCTAATGGATATAAGAAGTTGTAAAACGGCTATTAAAATATATTCTGAACCCATTATGAGATAGTTATGCTGCTGAAAGAAGGCAGGTTTTATGCTGGCCACCAAAAGCTTGGCTGCATGCTTCTAGAGGAGAGGGAGCCACGGCTGGAAAGCTGTCTGATGTATTACCACAAAGCTATAGGTAAGGCATCACCGATCCCCGTCCCCATCTAAGTTATGGAGACACATTTCCTCAGCAGGGAAAACCAACAGACTTATAAAAGCCATCACCAGAACTGGCGTGTTTACGTTAAAAAAGATGGATGAAACTCTATAAGCAAAGCCAGGGCCTCTTCTACAATTCTACAATTCTCCCGCATCCCACAGGTGTGAGGTGAGGCAGCAGGTCCTGCCAAGTCTGCAGTATCAGGAGCACTTTGCTCCACGACCGCCATCCTTCATTGAACTCCATCCCATCCACACACTTGCGGGATGTCCAACTTCCCATCCTCCTTCACCTCTCTCCCTTTGCTATTCTTTACCCAAGAAAATGATCTCATCCTCCCACCTACTTTAGGCCAAGTCAACATAACCTTTCCACAAACCTCTCCCTGCCCACAGCGATAACCCTCACGTGACATTCACACCAATCCCATGTGATTTGGGCACAGCTATTTTATTCTCCTCTTTGTCCCACGCAATGCGTCTGTCTATCATGGTAGGTTCCCCTGGACAAGGATGCAGGGTCCCTGTTTGTCGGTGGTTTTGGATGCTGTTCAGTGCTAATGGAGCCCCATTATTTTATTGCAAAAGCATTTTCAGTGCTTTTGCAATAAAATACACAGGAGAAAAATGAAAAGGCACAGATTTAGAAGTCCACTGGCAAAATTATCTTCCCTGGTAATGGAAACAGAGATTCATGAAGGACAAACTGAACAGGGACCCTATCAGGGAATAGCTGATTGCTGCTTGCTGGGAAGTATTGAAGATGTGATTCATTATTTAGTGCACTGTAAATTTGACAATACTATTTGGATAAAGCTAGTGGATCTTCCACTCTGATGGAAGAGATTTTCCCTGCTGAGAGACAGAGAGAGATTATTGCTGTCCAAAGAGGAGGGATATTCTGCCCGTTTGCGATTGAAAACCGCCCGGGTTTGGTTGCCAAGTTTAGGAATCAGAGTTAAGAGCTTACTTGGGCTCTGGGGGTGCAATCCTCAGCTCATGTCAGTCAAGGGGAATATTTCATGTGACTGCAATAGGCAGTGGGTCAGACCGCTGGCATCGGAGAGACAGAATTATTTAATTTCTGTCATTCCTTTCAAATATGTTTACTTCAGCAACTCGGCGTAGCTTCATGGAAAAGATGCAATGGATGCTGGTGTCGACTGACAGCAATTGGATTTGCCTTACGTAATGCTCTAAACCATTATGTAAATGATGTGGATGGAAGCACAGAGGCGGAGAAGCCAGGGGTTTTTCATTGTTCTTTTTTTAATACCTAGTAGCCTTTAAAGTTAGTACCAAGATTGCTGCCTTCTAGCTACTACATTTTGCTGGTAGGTTAGCTGAATTAAACTTTATTTCTCCTGACACTAACTAAAACCTAAAGTGCATCTGAGCAAATGATGGAGAGCATCTAAAGAGTGGTGAATGTGGATGATTTTAGAGGTGTATGAGTGAGTCACATTACCAGGAGTGTTTTTGGCTATGTCCCAATCATGTCAATGAGGCTCAAGCTTCTGAGAACCCTGTGGCTCTCCTGAATACATCTCCCCTTCTACCTTGTATAATTTCCTCATCTTTTGAAATGGAAGAATTTTTCAGAGTAAGTAAATAACACTTTGTACAAACAATTATATTCCAAAAGTCATGACATTTTCCGTTAATTAACAATAACATAATCATCCAAATAAAACTGCTGGGGACATTACATTTACTAACAAGCTACATCCAAAGATGAATTTATGTGTCAACGGTGCATGCTTGAGTGGTTGGTAATACTCAGTTGGGCCTGAGGCACAATGCACTGTAAGCCTACAATAGTGGCCTAGTATTGCAAACCCTGTTGTGGCTTCTTGCTTAATTTAGCTTATGGGACCAAACAGTCAATGAGTAAACCAGAAAATAATACATCAAGTGGCCTGTGAAAGAGAAACATCTGATGATGGTATCAATGCAGGACGTTTTCCAAATGGAAAATGCACTAACTCCATAATTTGGGAACTTGTTTGCACCTCCTGAAAGAAAAAACACTATGCCTAAAAATAGCTTTATTATTACTAATAGCAGTGATAAACAGCAATTGCACCAAGAAATCATCCAATATCTTGACACTAATCCCCTCCTGTAGTCAGGGTTCTATGCTAGAGACCTTCAATAATATATGAATATTGGGTGCAAGCTAAGATCCCCCAAGGGACATTATGTCCCTGAGGAATAATAACATGAACTCTAATTGGGTCCTAAAATGATACAGAAATGACTGTACTGATTGAACATTCAGATTTTTTTTTCTGTTTTAAGACAATTTCAATTAAAAACAAAAAATTTACAAGAAAATGGAAGATTTTGGTCAAATCTTTTAATTTTTAATCTGCCATGTAAAAGACTAGTAACTCACCTACTCCCTGCTCCTCTATACATTCACCTATATCTTTATCCATCCTGCAGTATAGTTCCTCAGCTTAGACAGGACAAATAATGTATTCTAGAAATTTTTTGGCTCAAAGAACATGCATTGGATATGCAATTCTGGTGAAATACCCTCAAACACAGGATAGAATGAATCAACTAAAATCTGGCTTCTCTGATGCATTGGAACAGATTAGCCAAACCGAAGAAACGCGGGATGTTAGACATTCAGGGAGAAGTAGACACTGTTAGGACATGAATCATCCCTCCTGTTTTGCATGTCTCCTTCAGTGAGATAAACTATGCTTTAGACCCTAGAGAAGGTCCTGATGATTCAATTTGTTTATTAGGACACATAAATTTAGGTGCTGATATGTACTTGTAGATACCTGTGAACTGAGTGTCTACACTTGCATGTCTGCTTTTCACAGAGCAGGGGCATCTGGACAGAAGTTCGTCCCCCGCCAAATTCAGACCATTATGGAATATGATGGAAGGTGTGTGACGTGTGTTAGCTTTTCTTCTGCTTGACTTGTCTCAGAAAAATAGGGACCACCTACCTCTAAATGCATGGTGGTAAACGAGCGGAGCATGGGGCTGTTCCACTCCAAGGAGTGGCAAACCCTAACACTGCTACAGCAGTTTTCCAGTGCCCACAATTACTTTACAACATGAAGTATAGATCTTCAGCCTCAAGAACTGCATACATTTAATTAGTCAATGTCAACCACATTGTTCCTAGAAACAGGATCACCCAGGTTATCCTGAGACTCCCAGAGTCTCCATGGACTCACAAATCTGGAAAATATTTGCTGTCTTATCTTTTGTTTCTACAAATTTAAAGGGATGTTTGAGATCTGGATTGTGCAGTTTCATGGGCAAAGGTTGTTTTGAGCTATTATTTTTAAAAGTTTAGTGAAATATGGGCTAGTGGCATCCATGGCTTCTACGGGACCACAATGAAACAATCCAAAAAAGAGCTGAAAATGCACATCCCTCCTAGTTCACAGCCAATTTCCTACTCCAGTCTCGGGCTTGTCTTGCAGATTATGTGAAAGCACATAGAGATTTTAAAGGCAGAACAAGTAGGATGGCACAGTTCCTCTCTTCCCACACAAGTGTTTAGCCTGGCTCCAAAATATACTTCCCCGACTCTATTTCACTTCCAAAAGCATTCCCAAAACTTCTAATTCCAGAAAATCTGTCTGGGATCCCAGCTCTCCTGCCCACCTCTGCTGCCAGGCTGAGAAGAGAGTGGGGGAAAGAAAAAAGGCAAATTTGGATAGCTTTTCACAGATTCTCCTTGTTCCCATCTCCAGGATACACTTCACACTCTCCAAGGCCCTAATAACCATCCTTTATACAGGATGGTTGTATATTAGGTCCCTTTTACCTAATAACCCTCTGCGGTAGCTTAACCCAATTATGTCAGAGAGCAGCTTGGTGGGCGCCTGGCAGCCAGACAAGGTTAACCCACCACACCATCCTTTGTGGAAGCAGCTTCTCACATGACCTCTGAGTCAGTGAGCTGCAGAGAAGTTAACAACGATGTCCTGGAAGAAATGGCCGCAGCAGACCAGATTGCAGCTACGCACTGCGGCCTTGGGCTACAGCATGACTTCTCCTACCTCCCCTTTCCACCCGCCTGCAGGGATGGAGTCGGCAAAGAGAGTCATGTAGAACGCTGCCACAAAACACACACGAGAGCCAGTAAGCCAGCCCTTAGGTCCAAGCAAGAAGAACATCTAGCTTGAAAGATCAGACTATTAAAAGCATTACTGATACTCTCAATTCTTACACTTCATAATATTCCCAGGTGAATCTAAATTAAATTGAAGATTCACATTAAGAATATAATGGGAAATCCCACTTCACATGCTTAACATTTACTCATACAGCGGCTAACAAGAATAAGATGGTCCAGGAGAGAGTTCTGCTGATTTATTTTAACTCCCTTCTTACAAACCCGGAGCAGAAACACATCTCAATGCCTGGTCTACTTGTAACTATTATTTAGGGATGGCCTGATAGCACAGACATCACTGCCTCCATTTTACCCAGTAGACACTGTAATGAGCCCAAAACCTGATGGTTTAAGAGTGCTTTATCTTCTGCTGGCTAGTACAGATAGGCAGCAGACATGCAGGCCCTGGTCTTCAAGTCTTTCTCACATGGCTAGTGACACCATCAGCTCTGGCCATCTCATATCTCATTCACTGTCTCTTTCTCCCTGTCCTGGCAAGCACAATCTGGGTCCATCTTCTTTCCAAAACTGCCTCCAAGCCTAGGGCCAAGACTGTTCACCACGCTGACCCCGCTGTTCCTGCTCGTTCTCACATCTCTATTGTCATTTGGAGGCTCTGACTTAAACTAACATTACTACAAACCAAATAGAAATGTTTTATTATGCATGGCTAAAAATAGAATTGCAATCATCTATGCTTCCGTTACTTTAAAAGTAAATTTATCAAGAGATTATTCTTCCGTGAGGTTTAGCACATGAGAAGTCTTATGTTTTAGATTTCAATCATTTCACAGTTATTTATGAGCAGAAAATCTTACGGATTAATTTTATAAAGAAGCACAATCAGCTTGGGGATCAGATCTTCTTTCGGTGTAAATGGTCAGAATAAGTCTTCAGTCCATCAAGACTGTTTTTGTCTTTTTTATTAATATTGTTTGCTATGTTCACAGATAATGTGTAGCTGAGAACCAGTAAGATAAAATATGAGGGTTACAATCCTGTTTCAGAAAAATCTTCCAAATAACAGCTAAGACTCCTATGACTGAATAAGGAGAGAAAAAACATGTATTTTTCTGGGGTTTTTTATTAGTTTAGTTTCTACATTAGACAGTTCTTTGTGTGCAATTGATTTTGTAGTTTCCTCTGTAGCTTCCAATTAATCATCCTCCCTCTTTGTGAGGATGTTTTACACAAAAACAGGAGACAGGAAAACATTTTAAAGTAGGAAAATGTGCTTATAAAACCACAACAGTGGCATGGATATGCAGAAGTGCAGGTTCTGTATGAAACCACTCTTTTGAGAGGGAGGGGGAGCAGCGTTGCCTGCTGTATGTAACAGCTGACTGCAAATTTCCTATTGAAACTCTATTTCTATAGAAAAATGCTTTTCCAATAAGAGAAGCGTTTTAGTAAAGAGTATCTACTTTGAGATACAAATTTCTTTTTACAACAAAGCAGCCTCCAAACTGAAAAAGGGAACAGATTTCTCAGAGAAGATCAGAATTTTTCAGGGGGGGCGAAATACTTTCTCTCCAAGAATGATGGGAAACAGGCCAGAAATTACCCTAATCAGATCCCATTGCTGCTTCTCCCACTGGCTTGACATCCCTGTGCTTGTGTTTTTAAAGTATATGAAAAAATTGGGAACTTTACATCGTCATTTTGATCCCAATATAAAAATGTGTTTTAAAATTACTCAGTTTTGACAAGACAAATGACATCTCTTTAAATGACAAAGCAATAAATGTGAAAACACCTATTCAAAACCAGGAAAACGCTCTTTTCTTCTAAAAGTCAAAAGCATAAAACTTTAGACTGAGAAGAGGGATCTTTTGGAGCTTCGAATGAGTAACAGGATTATTACAAAATAAATAAAAGATGAGCAAGCTGCCACTTAAGCTATGGATCTCCCACTGCAACAGCTTCAAATCTTTCTTGAAACACAACAAACTGAAAAAAAAAAAAGGAGGCAGACGATAAGGCTCTGTCTAACTGATAGCATGAAAACATCAAGCACTTTGATTCAGATTAATAAATAATGATGGTGTGTTATCCAGGAAACAGTGCAATGCCAAGTCTGTTTGATCTCAGACCAACTGTTGGGTAAAAGTATTCTGAAACGCTCTCTTGGGCGAACGGGCCAGTTGTATCTCATCTCTGGGACTTTGATTATATAAATGGGGCTTTTATTAAAAGAAGGAATCTTGTCCTAGAAGAAATTTTATACCATAACACCTTCCTAAGGGCAAACTCCAGCTTTACTTCGCTTATTTGGGAGGCTGGGGTCTTAGGAGTGGGAGAGCTCGGAGCATCCTCTGTTATTGCCCTCCTAGCTCCTATAATCGAGATGGAAGCAATGGGAAAAGAAGAAAAGAGGTGACTTGTGAACCCTTTCCCTTGCATTTCAGAGCTGTCCCAAGGAAAGCCAGGAAATATCCTCACTGCAGCTCCCACAGCCCACACCAAGAGCTGTGAAGCCCTGGGAGCATCAATTCCCTTTGGGCCTGCACAGCACGGAGCATCACCCTCATTTTGTGGCCAGGAGCACATACCAGCCTGGCTTAGGGGGCACAGGGGTGTTGAACACTCAGTGCTGCAGTGCCATGGCACGGGGAATAGGCAAGACTGAGGGTGGGTGTATGTTCTCAGCCCTCCTGGAGCCTTCTCCTAAGGTGGCCATGTGGCTGAGACAGCATGTGGTACGAGGAGGCTTTCTGGAGGAACCAGCTAGAAACTCTCCCCTGGCTCCAGCTGCCATATAAACCCCTCTCTTGCAAAGCCTGGCTCCAAGCCCCAGTCCAACCCCTAAATGACATCCCAAGGCTGACGGACGAGTTCATTGCTGCCCACTTTCAGAGGGCAGACAGTGCTGCCTCCCCCAGGTCAGTCTACCACAACCCACTTTCTCTCCAAGGGAGAGTCCATCATCTCTCCGGTTAGCACTTCCACCTCACACCCAACTCTTTTGCAGGAGAGTTATCTCCCTGTCTTCTCAAAACATCTAAAAAACCTCTAAGTTTACCAACACGCATTGCCCAGGCAGGTGTTTCTGGACTTATTCACTTTTTTTCAGCGTAGGCATTCTCCCCATGACACGTTGCTCTTTCCTTACCAAACAGGACTTGGGCAGCCTGATAGCTCAGCTGAAAAAAACCCCAAGCACTAATGCAGGAAGCGTAAAGAGATCTGATAAATGCTGCAAAGCTTCAACTTCCAATAAACATATGAACTATCGCAACTGCCAAGAATTATGACTGCATGACATTCCATCCAGCTCCTTGCTCTTATTAAAAAGTAAGCATGGGTATCCAAGGTGCAGATGGGCAGTACCACACAATCTGCTCTGCTCCACAGTATGTGTTTTAATGGATGTTCATAGGTTGTCACAAAGCAAAAGTTTTCATCTTAAGGAAATGAAACAGCTGCTTTTAAGGTTCTGTGTAAGAAAATGGACAGAAGTGAGTGATTCTGGACTTTTGGTCAGTTTTTGTATGCTCTGAAATGAGATGTTTACCAATCTGCTTCCTACTACAGAAAATATAATGGACTCCGATCACTAGTTCTAAATAGAGGAAGGTAATCTGCACATTTTTTGTAAGTGAAAGTTAATATTTTTGGAAATTGCTAAACTGATAAGCTTCATTTTGCCTGCGGAGCATGAGATATGGCAAGGTAAGACCCTTGGAAGAGTGGCAAAACTGCCTAGATACTCCAGTCCAATCTGGAGAGATCAGCTCTAGCAAGATGAGTATTGTTTTACATTCATAATTCCTGATTTTACGAAGTGTCAGTTTATTCAGTTTGTATTGGATGTAGGGTTATTGAGATCTTTGCATGTTCACACCAGTAGCACTTGCCCTCAATACTCATACCTAATATCAGAGAGGTGATGTTTTGGAGACTCTGAACATTAAACTGATTTTAGTATATCAAAAACTTTTGGCACTATTAGCTGCAACTCTGAGCTGTAAGAAAAATATTCTGTGCCTTTTTAATAGTCCTGACCTGTCTACCCACAAATTTCCAAAACTACACCTGATACAAGGTGGGATAGATACAGGGATACAGAAAGAGCTGTAGGCAGGAAAAATTTGAATTTGGCATCCTCTAAAAAAAACACCATCCTTACTGTGCTGCAGGGTCCACAACAAAGATGCACTGCCAGTGTCAAATTTGCATTCCCCGAATTTCACTTCTGGAAATATACTTCCATCACGTTTGCTCTCACTCTGAGTAGCAGCACTTTGTTGAGACTGCTCAGATTTTCCTCTTGCTTTTATGGATGTTGTTCTTTCGTGCACTTCTTAACAGAAATAAGGCAGCATAATTTATTAGAAGTGATGGTATTTTGATCTGTGACTGTCAATAAGTCCATGGCCTTCAGACCAAACACTATTATCAAGACAACCATTGAACTGGAAACAGCGTTAGAGAAGAGACAGCTAACTCAGCGTCAATCAAGACTTTCTGTTCTTCCAGTATCTGAATATTGTCATCAGGCTTTCTGATGATACCAAACCTCCGGCAATTCCAGGTGGTCACACACTGACAGGTGACTTGTGATACTGCACTGCAAGGATAATGTCCCAGATTGACAGTTAACATAATCATTTCTAGGGCCCATGCACAGGGTTCAATGTTCACAACAGATTTTGCATGTCAAAATTCAGGAAACTCTGCAAATACATAGGATCATCTAGTGACAAATTCGTCTCGCTCTACCAGCAACAGAAATTAGACAAGGTACAGTATAGATTTGGAGACCAGCCCAGTCTCCTGAACAAGCCCTTTAGTGATCTAGTGAAAATCACCAGTATAACTAGCATGTTTGCTTCTTTGCCTGACCACAAGATGGTACCCAGTTACAGTCCCAGCTAAAAATTTAGCTTAACCTGCATCTACAGGCTTTTAAAGCTGGAGCTCTGGTTGCAGTTGTGTTGGTCAGCTGTAAGAACAGCATCTTCATCACTGTCCTGCACAAAGAAATTGCAAGTCTGGCTCTTTCCGCCTTTCTTAATATTTATGCATCTGGTCCAGCAGCATCCATCATCGGGGTAGCCTTAGTAGGTGCCCCAGAGGGATGAAATAATAGCAATTGCAAAATGAGACACAAGACAAACGGGAATAAGGAGGGTGGGAGGGAGCGGGTATCAGGAGCCTTTCAGAGTTAGGTTACATGAGGCTGTATCTCCTGCAGCACAGGAAGAAAAAACATCACCACAAATTAGCAACAAAGGGAAATGCTGAGTCTGAGCTGGTTTTGGTGGGGGCTTGGGTGGGAAAAGCATTTGGTAGAAACATAGACAGGACATACATTGCCAAGGGATCAAGGCCTGGGTCGAGGCACAAGGTGCTTTGCAAGGCATCTTGCAACCTCTTAAGCATGGGCAATGACCCACTCTTGGACAGGACAGTGCACACCCAAGTCTCCCAGAAACCAACCCAACAAAAGCAGGGGCAGAAGCTATCTATCCTCAACCGCCTCTGGAGAGCGAATTGCCGAAAGGCGGCAGTTCTGCAGTCCCCGGGAGGAGAGGAAAGGTCAGACTTCAGCTGGGAAACTGCTTTCTGACACCGCGCCATCCTCAGAGCTTTCTTCTGGCTGTGGTGGGAGGTGGTGGGGTTTCCCCCGCTGCACACCTGATGTAGTCAGGGTAAAGGCAGCTTGGTTCCTCCCGGCTTGCAGATAATGACCCTCTGAGCGTAGTGCTTCATCACACACACCGGATTAATTCCCTCCTCCCAGACTTCTCCAAGAAGGAACCTGGCTGAATTTTTACTGCATCGTCAGGGCTCTAGATCAACACAGACAAGACAGCAAGTTACTAGTCCTGAAGACTAGGCATGGTACCAAGCTTTCCTTCACGATATTAAGGAACCCAGCTGAGGGGAAAGGGCTGGGAGGGTTCGTGTGCACAAACTTTTGGAGCCTCTGAGCCGAAGCCCAGCCCCAGAAATTCCTGTTTCTATTTTTCATTCTTTGACAGTAATGCTGCCAGGCACTGGACAAACACACTGTGGACAGAATAAGGGGCAGGAAGGTGTGAAGTCATTTGCATCTTCCACCAGCGAGATGAAGGGATCCCAGCTCTCCCCAGCTTTACATCCTCTGCCTCCCCAGGCAAGAAATGCAGCTGCACCCTGAGCTGTGGGGAGACACACTCAGAAGGTCTGAGAGACCAAGCAAGCACCAGATGAAACCTTTTCCTTGGCAGGTGTGAACTTCATCTGGTGTCCATCACCTTGAACAAACATGTTGTCCACCAGCTCATCCAAATTCCTCCAAACAGAGTTCAAAGAACTGATTTTGAGCCATAACACCTCTTTTCCCTGAGGGTGCTCAAAACTACAGGTGCCCAGCTCTGCAGGAGCAGGGGGACAAAGCCGTCTCTCCAGGCCATCGTCTGGAGCTCATTCCCCATCCTGCTCCAGAAAGCTGTCCTGTTGGCCTCGGCAACACTCATAAGAGCTAAGGCATGTTGTGATGGCTGAGATGACGGGGATGTTAGAGGAGCAGGAAGGGAGGGAGGAGCACTGTAGCCCAGCTGGCTCGCTGGATTTGTGTGCGTGGGCGGCAGGTTCACAACCAGCTATTCCTTTTATTTCTCAATTTGTGTGTCTGCTTGAAAATTTGTACCAGCTCTGCTATATAAACAGGAACACAGGAAATTGGGCTAGAAATGCCAAGATAACCCAGAACCCCGAACCTTAGCCTTGTACGTTTCCTTCACATTTCAAAATCCATCTCCCAGAACATTCCTTTATTTAGCCTGAAATTAAATTCCAAGACTTAATACCTTCACAAGCTTTAACTATTTTTCTTCTTGCAACTGAAGCTGGCTTTCATCCCAGCACCCTTCTCTCAGATGAAAGGCTGCATTAAACCCAGCCCCTCTCCAGCACACCTCCTGGATCATGGGATCACAATTAACAGAGTTTGCTCTGAGATGTACACAAGGATCAAAGAGGTCACTGGCTTTGCTGCACATGAAAAGTGGCAACCTCTTATCTAGAGACCAAGCACGGCACCTCAAGGACTTCCCCACCTCCCAGATTCTGTAAAATTGATTTATAAACTGGACTGGAAGCTTGTAGATGGCAAAATGTTGCCCACTGTGAAAGGTGCCAGTCAAATATATATTTAGGACTGAGGTGGGCACAGCCTCATACCCCTATTCAACTAAAATATTTCCACGTTCACACCTAGACTGAGAAGAAGCAAAGTCCTCATCAGCTGCTCGAGGATACAGGTTGCCCAACCTGTTGGCTCATCTTACAGACCCTCAGCAAACAGTGACTAGTCTATGGGGCTTGTCTCCTGGCAGCTAAATCCTGTTTTGGTCAAGGCGGTGTTCAGATGTGGATAACCTGGAGCAACTTCTCATGCACACATGACAAATTTCAGTTGCTGAGACAGAGAGGACTTACGCCGCGTCAGCGGGTTGACCACATTCAATACTGCAGGTGTAATGTAAATAAACGGTCAGAGCAACGGAGAGTGGCATTGCTGTGTGTGCTGCATCATTCACTTGTAAATACTCGGAGCTTCCAGTATTAACTACCACAGATGCTGAAAAAAACAGGATGTACAGAGGACATCACAGGAGTCCTTGCACTAGATTTTTTTTTCCCTTTTTAGCCTAGTTTTCTGAGGAAACAGGCTTATCTGATCATGCTGTCTGTCTTTTAATCCCCTCTAATAACTTTTGAATCCATTGGCCAATTTCACCCACACTTGAGACAGAAGTTGACATTTCAGATACACTAAACGCCCACTCATCCTGTAGAAATGAAGACCTAAATAAAATATATCAATGGTAGTTAGTGCCCCCACTACAGTGTAGCTCCAACCCCTTATCTGTTCTGAGAGATGGCATTCAGCTTGTCCATCAGTTTAGGGATGCAAACGAGTCCTCAATAACCCATTGCACACATTGCCACTTACCCCCACAAGTGGTCAGGAAGAGACTATGGGCTTGGAAGGGCAAGAGAAAGATAAAAGAGCTAGATCCATAGGAAAAAATTCTGAATTAGTTCTGCTACTCACAATGCAACAGGAGCTTTATTTTTCCTGGTTAAGGATAATAACCTTAGAAAAGCAGAATCAGTGTGGCTGTGCAGGGATTAATATTGTGGCACCCCCTCTTATCCTCCTCTGCCTTGAAACAGTAAAGTCTAAAACCTAGCCCTCAAAGAAAGAGGAAACCAACGCTGATAATGCGAATCAATCCCTTAAAGCAGCACCACGCAGAATAATGAGACCATGAAAGCTGTTCAGCCTCCTTGACTGTGTTCAGTCCTCAGTTTGGCTCAAGGGTAGTAACTTCATGTAAAGCCACTGACCAGGGCACCAAAGCAGCAGTGAAAGACTCCCGCAGGAGCCTGATTGTTGGGCTGAAATCCTACTCTCCTGAGAACAGCATATGGTACACGAGAGCCGTAAAAGCTGCCTCTGAATTTACACACACTTTTAGCTTTATTTCCCTGACTACATGCACCACATCGCAGATCCGCACCTAGAAACAGGACCTTGGTATCGTAACAAGTGATCTCGTGCATGCGCGCACAATGTGCCGAAAGCCAGTTTTAAGCCAGGAGCAGAAATATGCTCCCAGACTCATGTGCCCTCGCTACAAATGGATGTAGACAAGCACAGGACTAACGGGACTTTTTCCCACGTGGTAAATTCAATGTGTTTCAAAGCTTCCACCAAAAAAAAAATCTAGCTCAGCTGCTATATATCATGAGAAATGGCTGATGCGCCCAGCACACTGGCAGACTGCCTGGCTACCAGCTGTGGTCCGATTTCCAACCCTGCTAAAAACAGAGGTCTGCCGGTGGACACAGTGCCACAGAAAGTTCAGAAGACAATGCCTGACTTCAGATGTGTTTGCAAAACTGCTACCGTGGCCAACGAGACGCATACAACGCTGTGGGCAACATTTTAGGCATCTGAGCACTCTTCACTATGGCTAGCAACGACCTGGAATCCTGGAAGTCAGTAGGAAAACTCAACCCCGGATTCTGCCTGGAGGGCAAGAAGTTCAAAGGACTGCAGACTGGCCTGTGGCCAGACTGAGAGGAGTGTTTAACTGGGTGCCTGTAAGAGGCATTTCAGACATTCCCATAAAAATGCCATTTCCATGTAAGTCCTATGCAGGCAGGCTTGCTCTGCTCCTCTCCCAGTCAAGGAATGCAGCAATTATGCCCACAATGGGAGGTCATCTTCCTGCTCAACAGCCAAGCTGCTTCCCATCGGTCAAGCTCTAGTTCTGGAGGCAGCGCTCACCTCAAAATCAGCACCTGACAGGCAAACAGAGCTGTTGGCTTTGAAAATTGGAAGGACGAGGTACAATTTAGGTGCCTGGGAGGCCAAACTGGACTTGGTAGAATTACTTTTTGTGGATTGGTCAGTGGAGGCCTAAAAGATCAGTCTCCATGGTCCCTAGGTACCTCTGTCCCTCTCTCCTTCCCACATAGGCACTTCCCAGGCAGCCTGTAGACACTCTTCTGATATATTAACCCACAATTATTAACATGCCCGTGATTTTCAAGGCTACATCTGCTATACCCATCTCTAGGATTCAGGATTTACTGTCTGCATGTCCTGCAAGTCTTGTCTTGAAGGCAGCCTCAAGGCTGCCATCAGAATGGTAGTATGAACCTTTTCCCCACAGGATAGTTCATCTAATTGTTCTTTCACCATTACTCTCACATCTATTCTTTCATCTTGTGAACAGCTTTGTTGAGGTCAAGATGCTGAGAAAAAAATGGGTTGCAAAGTTATATACACCTTGGTTACATAGTTCTACCATGAGAGCAAATGACACTCTGTTTTGCAATCCTTTTCCAGAAGGTACAGCTCACTTGTCTCCCTGTTCATTCAGTTCCTGGAACAGACAGGAACCTTGATGAAAGCCAGGTGATTCTACTTCAAGATAAATCAGAGTGATGTCCAGCAGAGAACTACCTTCAAGTACTTTTAACAAGAGTAATGTGGGCTTTCTTCTTCCTCATCTTATCCTTTCTGGCACGTGTCCTCTGGGTCGTTTGCAACACGGGATTATTTCTGGCTGCGTTGTAGAGGAGCACCTTTCATTTCAGGTACCCAGAAGATTGTATGTTCCTTTATAAAATGGAGTTCTCACCAAGTTCAGTCAGGTCTCTGCCATTTCAAGGTTGCACTATTGCAACACACTCAATTCGGGGCTACCTTTTAAGCCTGTTTTGTCAAGAATCTAGCAAATGGCAATGTGAGGCTATCTGCCTTCTGAACAAACCAGACCACCCAAGTATATTACACGTGGGATATGCACACATCTGACTGCTAATTCGCTCCCGTGTGTTATTCAGTGTGCAAGTCCTTAGCAACAAACCTAAAGATTTGAGCCCCAGCTGTACTGCTGCCCTAAAGCAACTCTCTGTGACGGAGCTAAGCTGTGTCTGTAGGACAGATCCTACCTCTGGAATTCAGCCATATTGGTAAAAACATCTCGCCTTCATCCCGGTTGAGTTCAGGGTAAGATAAATAATGTCCTTCTATTCATTTACAGCTGAAGGCAGGTTTCTCCTTAGATTCATCTCTGAGTTGTCATTTGGGATCTGAAGACAGCTGCTGCTGTGCCCTGCCCAGTCCTAGGATAAAGACTGGTCCTATCTTAACTGCAGCAAAATGAACCTCAGCTGTAGGGTGATAGGTGTCTTTTAAGTATTCCTAGCAAAATAGTAGATACTACTACCACTTGAGGCTTGACTTAGCACTTGATCAACAGAGGAGGTGGGAAATAAAGTGTGACCCTGATTCACGTCTTCACCATTTCCCCTACTTGCTAAACAGTAGTATATCTGTACAGGTGGTAACTGGGGCCCGGCTTATGTGCCAACAGGAGCTGCGGCTCCCTGTGCTCGCTGGTTTATTGCTAACGCAACAAATAGCCTTGGGTGTGCAGTATTTGTTATGACAAGCTGGAAGAAGTCCATGCGTCAGATGATGAAGTTGTTCTTGCTACTAGCAGGTACAATTGTCTTTTCTGCTGAACTAGCATCACACTTTCTTCTCCTTTCGCTCTTAACTTTTTCCCTTTTTTGACTAATTTTAAAAAATTTTACAGATGATGTACGCTCATGGCTAAGTTCTCCAACCCATTTTCAGCAGTTTATATGGGGCTAGGATCAGGGTTAGAAGTACTCATGCCAACACACTTTGATATCTCTGTTACTCCTACAGCACAATCTTGACATGCATGGCAAATTTCATGCAGAGGAAAAGCTAGGCAGGTCCCCAGCAGAGGTCCATTTCAAGGACTAGAGAGCAGGATAGACCTTGGCTGAAAAACTCAGCATCCCTGAAGACAAGAGTTTTTTTATGTTTGGTCACCTAAGCAGCACATTTTAGCCATCCTACTTCAGCAAAGCACACATTGGGAGCACAGATATTCTAGTTCAGACAGCACCAGTGCAGAGACAGAGGCACCTCCAGGCAATGTCTGAGATCATACAAGAGCATCGCCACACAAGTTGTTTTCTCTCTCTACACCTGACGAACCGTGTAAGGCATGCTCACATGCAGTTTCTGTTCATGAAAACCCCGAATCCAGTGCTGTCTTTTGGGGTGGGAGGTGCTCCTGCTTGGAAGGAAGCAAAAGTAATGTGATGGGGAATCTAAGCAGAATTTGAGGCAGGAGAGGGAAGGTTTTGGAGAAAAAAAAATGATGGTGGTGAAGAAAGAAACTCTGGGGAGCTACGGGTGGAAAGATCCTTCATCAAGCCCTTGGGACAGGAATGTGCATGCTGGGGCTATCTGTGGAGGTTTGAAGAGGTAGTCCAACAATTTGTTTGCTACTGTAGGGTGCAGGGCCAACTCTGTTGTGTAGTTTCTACAGGACTTTGGACATGCAATTTGCCCTCAGCTCCACCTCTGTAAAATGAGAAAAACAGTGCTCCCTGCAGTGGAAGGATGCTGTTTAAATAGAAACAGAGAATCATAGAATAGTTAGGGTTGGAAGGGTTGGACCTTTAAAGGTCATCTAGTCCAACCCCCCTGCAATGAGCAGGGACATCTTCAACTAGAGCAGGTTGCTCAGAGCCCCATCCAGCCTGACCTGGGATGTTTCCAGGGATGGGGCATTGACCACCTATCTGGGCAACCTGGGCCAGTGGTTAACCACCCTCACTGGGAAAAATTTCTTCCTTTTCTCTAGTCTAAATCTACCTCATTTTAGTTTAAAACAAAGGGCATGTCACTTTTTGGCATTTGCGTTGGGTTTTTTGTGTTTGTGGTTTTTTTCTTCAAGTAAGTATTTTAGGTAGCACCTATCTCATTTTCCCTTCATTGAGAGAGATCCAGTCCCTTAATTTTCCAGCCCAGTTTGTCAGTGTTGTCACATGCCCAGGTACTTCATTCGGGCAGCGCAAAAGCACCCAAGGCAAACATCACTGTCAGAGTGATCTCCACCTCTCATTCTCAAGCAGACACAGGCTCTCCTCCCTGGAGAGATGGCCCTCTGCTCCAAAATTATGATTCCCTTTGCCTGAGTTGCTTCAGCCTTTCCTTTGGAGTATAACTCAGCCCAGCCCAAGCTTCCCTGAGGCTGTTGAACTGACAATAACTGCAGAGCTTCCCAGCCCAACTGGATCAGTCTTTGAGAAGCTCTCTCTGACCCTCACTCCAGCCCCATGCTCAGATTGTCCTGTGACTTCACCCTCAGCCGGAGACACAAATTTCACAGACAGTAAAAGTCAGGAACAGTGTTTGGACAATCAAATCCTGCCCTTAAAAAATAAAATTTAAAAATAATGGCAAGTTAAATATATGAGTGTCTCCTTTGACTTGAAGCTAAACATGCGTGCTTGTGCTCACAGTACCCAAAAATAAAATTCACTGTCATTCAAAGCTTTTACCTCCACAATACAAAATTTTTGCCACTTCCAATGTGAAATTGCTACTTTGGTAAAAAAGAAGAGATCTTTAGATTTTCAAAATACAGACAAGGTCCCTATGGGTTATTCAGGCATAAAAGTCACCATTAACCAAAAGAATGCTTTCTCAATCTGTACTTAAGCATCTCAAAGAAGCTGGACTCACAACCAACATGTTGTTGCCTGCATCACCATTTTAAACATGGGGGGGAAAAAAAAGTAGAAAACTGTACCAAATGTAAAATGCTGTTAACTGTCAAGAAATCATGAAAAGCTCAATAACCAGCAAAAGTTCACTTTAGCAATTTGAGGCTGTAGAATGGGAAAGAAGGTCGAAATTAGCAACACCAAAACACACAAAACATAATTTATATTACTAAATAAACTGCTGTGGTAAATGCTTAAAGGACTACAGATAATGTTAAGACCTGTTACTTTGACCATGGGAACAATTATAAGACAGGGGTCATCCTGGTGATGGGTCAGGATGAATGAGATCTCTTTCCCTCACCAGCACTCTCTGCATTTTCCTCCACCTTCCTCTGCCTCATCCATCCTCTCCCCGCTGGAGGCTGAACCCATCAGAGGGAGAAGATGGGATGGAGCGGAGAAGCTGCGGCTGCAAGACTCCCAGGCTTAGCGGTGCCAGGGAAGGGGAGTCCGAGAATCACCCTTTGTCCATTTCTGATTTGGTTGCCGTCAGGTTGCCCGTTAGCAGCAGCAGGGCATCACTCCCTGCTCACTGAATCCCCTGCACACCAGTGCTTGGACTGAAGCGCTCTGCGCACACGCCCCGAGTCCGCAATGGAGCAAAAAGGAACCCGTGGCCTCGTGTGGTGATGGGGACCACTGAGGCGTCCCTCTCTCCACCCCTCCCTGGCATCCCCCAGTACTCTGCAGGATCCAGACCACAGCATAAGGTAGCGTGGGCTGCTGGCCTAATTCGCCAGCCCTCCCAGTTCACTGCAGTGCGATAAACCAGCTTTCCCAGCGCAGGGACGGTGTCACGCTGGGTACACCTAGGTCATGCAGTGCAGAGCCCTGTTAGAGATCCCTGGACCAGCTCCAAATGAGTAAAAGCGTCCATAGCCCATAACACAGCAGCACACAATGATAGTAGGTCAGGTCCTAGAAGCAATAAAACCACATTAGCAGCATGTAAAACTGTGCTAAGCAGCCTCTCCGGTTGTGCCCTGCAAAAACCCAGCCTCCTCCAGTAGCTCTTTACTGCAACCACTTAGATGAGCGCCTGCGATTTTTAGGTGCACAGCAAAAGCTCTTGGGGCAGGGACTGCCCCTTGGGCACAGGGGGATGGTGAGGGATGATATGGACCCTCGACAGCTCATGCAGTGAGCCACAGCGAGATACTGCTGCGCTCGCGGCAGAGCTGCCATGCACTTGGCATGTGACTACCTGCAAGGTGCCTGGGGCAAGAGGCTTTGGGGCGCTGGAAGGAGAGATGCCCCCATAGGGTTAAGGGCACTCCTTTGACCAAAAGTACAGGAACCTGGCTGCTTCTGAACTGAAGGAGGAGACACTTGAATCCAAGAGTAAGATTTAGAAATTCTCAAAACCAAAAATACCCTACTTGCCCTGTGAAGTCAGTGTAGCACAGCTTCCCCACAAAGCCTACTTCATCATTATTATTAATATGTATTATTACTCTCAGGGCACATAAGAAAGGTAGATGGTCCCTGCCACTAGGTGCTTACAAAGAGCCTAAATTCTTTACACAGAACACACGTTTCTTCCAAGGGACACCATCCTACAGCTGATACTAGCATGAAAGAGAACCCAGCAGAGATTGCACTTTTGTTACACATTTTTCCAGCAAATAGCTGATTAAAGTTTGCATTCCAAGTACAGTTATGCTGTAGGCTTATAACAAATCTTCTCATCTGAAAGTCATTTTCCTCCCCTGAATCTAGGACAATCAGCGGCATGAAATAGAAAATAACAATAAATTAATAAATATGCATCAGCCCAGAGTTCATATTCAGTCAAAGCCAGGAGGCCTTGTATCTCTCACTAAAAGACCCCAGGATCAGTGGGTTTGAAAGACTGAATTCTGATACTTTCAGTAAATGGAACAGAATCTCAGTGGCTCATAGGGATTCAACCATGATTTGGGAAGTTATCCTTCCTCCTCACAGCCCTTGGTATTTTCAGCTCATTGACCCAATGCTTGTAGCTCACCTTCCATCCTGGGCTTTCCTACAGAGCAGAAGACTTCTCCTGACGTCCTGGCTATCTCAGCCCAGCAAGAACGTGCTGAGGCCACTGACTATCCTAAGGATGCTCTTTTGTTGCAGTCTCCAGCTTAAGAGGAAGTCAGAGAGGAGCGATTTACTGCTTGGCTGCACACAGACAGTGGCTGTAGGATGATGACTCTGGCTTTGACCCTGGTATCATCTTCCTAAGTCCCAGTTATGTGTGGGCTGTTAGCAGAAACACAGAAGAAGGTGGCATGATATTGCAACCACATTTCATGGGGGAAAAAGAGCATATTTGCAGTTGCCATCATGCGACGGGACATGGGACATGTACTAGACTGCTCTGTGTTAATGGCTGGGGGGTGGAAGCCCCCCTTAGCCTGTCCTTTAGTTAAAAGGGATGTATCAAGGTTTGGGGATCTGTTTTGCTGGGGCTTTCTGCAGAGAAAGGGTTTCACTCCTAATGAGTTTCCCAGCTCTCTCCAAACACCCGCTGTATCATCCTTCAAATCCCACGTTGGCCGTGTAGCGCAGAGACTGTGCAGTCGCTCTCCCTGGGCACCACAGGGCTCAAAAAAGTTTCTGCCTCCTGTCCTGCAACAACCAAAATGTCTTGCGTGGTGCAAAGAAACGCTGCGCACACTCCACAGTGCAAAATGCTTTAAAAAAAAAAAGAAAAAGAATAAAAGGAAGTCAAGAATGAAACATGTAAGTCAGGTGCCAGTGATAAAGTAGAAAGACGCAGTGAGAACACTGTAGCTAGAGACGTTGCTGGCCTTTTTGAGGACGGGAAGGAACTTTTCAAATACATAAGGAACAAAATGTATCCTATAAGTACTGTCAGGCGCAACACCACAGAAAGGGCAGAAACGTTCAACGCATATTTCTGTTCTGTACTTGGGAAAAATCCATGCAATAGAGCAATAATATGCTGAGAATTGCATTCTTTCCAATTTAAGAGCGATAAAGAAGTACAATATATACCAGATTCTTTAGCTAGACCTTTTAAATCAACAAGTCAGGATAATTGCACCCCAGAGTTATTACAAACTTGGCCAAGATGTACTCTGAATATCAATGTTGCTTTCCTCAGTTTTGGGACACTGTTATAAAGCACCAGAAGAAAACCACAGTCGTGGCAGTATTTTATACGGATAAATAGGAAAAACTGAGTGACTGTTGGCCTCTCTGCTTTCTGGGCAAAAGAGCAGAATAGCTGATGCAGGGCTTGGTTAATCAGGGCTCAGAGGACACTAATATAATTAGATGGGAACATTACCCCTGTAGAGCATTTCAGTTCTGATGTCCAAAACGCAGGGGTTACGGTGATAAATTAGAAAGGTTTAGGGAAGTGTCACTAAGGACAATTATGGGATGGAAAACAGGCTCTTAGTAAATGCTGCGGAGAGCTCAATCATACCAAAGAGAAAGTAAAGGGATGAATTAATCACTGTACCATCACCCTTGGACAAACACAGCTACAACAATACTACTACTCCACATATTACAGAGTACTTTGCAGTCTGCCAGACTAAGACAGAAGAAATACAGAGGCCAGGAATGGGAACAAATGGAATATAAATTAGGTGTAATGTGCATGCTTTTAAGAAAACAATTTTACCATGGTTTACCAAAGACTGAAGGATGGAAAATCCATCCCCCTCAATTCCTGTTTTCTAGACGATACATGCTGTAGCCCAAACAATATTAATTATGAGGAGCTACATACCTCTGCTATATTGGAGACAGAGCAGATGATCACAGTTTTACTTTAGGGTTTTACAACCTCTGAATTACAGGGTTGATCCTAAATTTTACAGTCTTTTTTTTTTTAATCGCACTACCGAAAGAACAGAAAGGCACAAGCCGAAATCCCGTACGTGGGCTTCAAAACACCGTACAACGTCGTGCGTATGGAGCTCTGTTATAAAATGTGGTGGGAGGGATGAGAAAGCTATCCAGTTAAAAATAAACAAATGCAACCACAAAAAATACACATTACTGCAGATCTAGACAGCTCAGGGTCCCTCGCTGCAGAAAGATGGCTCAAATCTCGGCTCCTTCTCTGCTCCAGCGCCTGCCGCAGCCCGGCTGCCGTCGGGGCCGTTAACAGACAGGCGAGCGTCGCCCGCGACACCACCTCATTGGCACCCAGCCTGCCCGGGAGTGGGAGATAGTCAGCCTAAAAATAGGCTGTCCTCTGTTTTGGCTCTCCCCTCCCTCCGTCCCCCAGCAAAGGCACAGGGCTGGCGGTCCCGGGAAAAACATCCAGAAAAGCAGCAGCTTCATTGGAGGGAGCCGGGCGGTGTTTTTGGAGATGGAGGAGCGGGGTGGGGTGCTATCGGGGTGATGCCGAGCATCGCGCGGGAGGTCTCTGCCTGACCTGGTGCTTCTGGGAAAGAGCGATTCCCACCACCTTTAGCATGGGAGCTGCAACCCGAGACCCCCCCCCGGCCTCGCTGGAGGTGCAGGGACAGAGCGGAGCCACGCAGCCTGTCCCTGCCCTCCAGGATGCTGTCCCCAGCTGACCCACAGCCAAAGCAAGGCAGCTGAGCTCGGTTCTCATGGCAGCTCCAGCGCTGGCTCCCCCGTTTTTCCCTACTTGGGAACTCTCTCCAACCATCCCGTTATCCCGCGGAGGCCTTTGCTTCAACAGTCCGTGGATCGCTGCAATTTCTGGTTCAAGCATTTTCAGGCAGCAAAGCCTCACAGGACAGTTTTTAATAGGAATTTCATTGACATTGAAGACTCTCGTAGGGCTTTGATGAACACTTGAACTTTAGTCTGACATTTAAATGCCTAAAACTCTGTATGAAGCCCAAATTAAGAGATCTCAGACTCTGCTATTGATGCTTTCTCCTGTATGCAGCTCTACAAAGCTCCTGAACATCAGTAACGTTCCAGAAAGCATTGGTTTTGCTTTTAACTGGATACAACAAGCCAAAATCAATTAGAGATTGATCTCAATTATGCTTTTCTTTAATTTATTTTTAGCGTGCAGTTCAGCAACCAAAGTGAAGAACTGCAGTTGATGAAGCTAACTTCCTTTTTAGCAAAGCTGTTGCCTAGATTATAAGACGTTTTGTGAAGTTTCCCAAGCTCATAAAGGCAACTGTGTAAATAATGTGACTTACTGAATTCTGAGGAGTACTCTAACAGCAAGACTGATGGGTAGCCTAATACATCGTGTAGTTGCTATAAGCAATAATCTCCCATGCTAATCACAACTTTCCCATTCATTAACATTAAAGGAACCTCCTGAAAGAAATCATGTACCAGGGAACCACTCAAACGTATACAAAGATAGCTATGACCATAAAGCTAGCTTACAAACTGGCATTGGGAAGAAAATATCCAACATGAGGAGATTTACATCCCACAGACCTAAATGTGCAAGGTACTTCTTTTTGAGACCTGCTTTGGGCCACACGGTCCTACAAATCACTGCGTGTGTTCAGCTGCCACAATTTAAAATGGTCATGAAGCGATGGTGCTCTGCATTCAAGGTGAGATCCTGGTCTTCTGAAGTCAGAGGAGAAAATGCCCTTGCAAGAGCATTCCTCCAGGTTTAGTTCAGGATCTGAAGAACCTGACATTCCTGGCATGAGGAACATCACATGTCGGCACACACCTCTTGCACTTCCTAGCATGGTTTCTAAGTCAAAGGAGCAGCCAAGTCTCCAACCTGCGCATGAACTGAGACACTAAACTCCGTGAGAGCCACGTGTTGCTGCTCAGCTTCTTTCCTGCCTGAGCAAGGCTTCAGGCTCGCATTGGGGGGGAGAACTCGAGAGACTCCCCAAAGTTAAGGCAGTGTTACTCCCTGGCCACGCCCAGGGACCATCTCACCATAAAAACAGTACAGCCGGCACAATCCCCGCCTTGGAAATCAACCCATCAATCGACCACGGGGCTGACGGGGCTGGCACTCACTGCTTTACAGAGGTGCCATGAGCCCAAGGATGAGAGGCTGAAAATGAAGGTGCCCAAGGTTGGTGCATGAGGTGAGGAACCTCCCTGAAAGGGTTTGCCCACTCGCAGGGAAGTACTCTCTGTATTTTGGGGTGTGAGCTGATGGGGACAATGCTGATGGTCCCTCCAAAGTATGTTTTAAAACACCGTCCTCCTGGTCCTGGCAGACAAGCAGCCCTCCAAAATAACCTCTCTAACAGAGGTAAAGCGTCTTAGCTAGGCCACCCACTGCAAACCAAATCAAGGGCACTAGCTTGCCGTTAATATAGATATTTGCATATTTTCAGCGCTGGGTGTGCACATGCCTGTGTTTTCTGGCTCCTTGTGACCTTTTAAACTCCAAAATAATAATGCATGCCGTTCCTTCCTGCTCCTTTCCTCCTAGAGGTGGCTTGGCCAGCAAGGACGCTGCAGAGAACGGGGCACAGCTTATTACATGCCTCTGCACTGGATCTGCCTGGGACAACATCATGATGGTTCCCAGCCTCGTGCCGCCCTGATCTATCGTTTGGGGTTAGAAGACCTTGTTTCGGTTCATCAAGAAAAAAGGCAGCCAGCATGCACGCGTGCCTCTCCCTAGCAAGACGCTTAAGGAAGATGAGCCTATGCCAATTATTATTTCAGAAAGTGCACCTGGCCATAAACACCAATATACAGGGGGAAAAAAACATTTTGCTCAACCGACTGCAGAGGGTGGGTTTGATTTATCAGGGAAGGCAAAAGCTGTTGCAGAGCGGGGCGAGGAGGAGGGGCCCGAAGGTGGCTCTCAGCCACCTCCATGCTCCTTTGATCCTGGGGCCATGCTGGCCGCAGGCCAGTCCCTGCTGTGGGCTGTGTTAATCTGCGCTGGCCACTGGTGCCTCCCGGGAGGCTGGGTGGCAGCTGGGGATTACCGGGGTCAGGGACACCTTCCATTTTCCCTTCCTCGTACCACTCGCAGCGATGGTCAGGGCAAGGGCTGGGGGGGAATAGCCTCAGCCTGGCTGCGAGGGTGCGCGCACGTGGGGGTATCCTCAGTGTATCCCCTGCCGCCTCTCACCCCCGCTCGCACCAGCTTCTTGCCGTGGCTGGGCACACGTCCCGTCTGACACCACAGACAGGCCACTTCCCAGCCAAATGGGGATTATGCAACTGGTGGAGCTGCAAACTGCATTTTCAATATCCCTCCTTCAGTCCTGTTTTGTTTATATATATATATGTGTGTGTGTGTGTGTATTTGCATATATAAATAAAATATCTATTTTCTATATATGCATATATATGCTTATTATTCCACACTGGTGCACATAAGTGGGCAGCGGTGCCAATACAGTCAAACATCCCCCACGCGCACAGGGAGACTCAGCTATAACAGTGTGTGGGGCAGGATTAGGGCAGGAGAGCCATGGTCCTCTGGGACATCGTCTTTGTCCTTCCTTCATCTCCTCCAGTCTTTCGACAGGATCACAGGCTCTCTCATGGCCGGGGACACCTTTGGTCCCTGACTCCTGACACCCGCTCCTCAGCGGAGAGCGCATGCAGACCCATCCACAGCGTCCTGAAGCCAACGGGCATCTTCAGTGGGTCTGGATCAGGCACTAAATCCACATGATGGAGCCTTTTCAGATGTGATTGCAAAAGGGCCTGAAATCCCAGGGCTTTGTTTCCCAGTTCCTTTTGAAACTACACAGTTATAGTCTACACCCGGCATTACCTGATCTCGTGAACCTGGGTAACGCAGCCTAAGCAGTCACTGGCCTGGCAATGGGACACTGAACCTAAAATACAATACAATATGGTATAACGCAATAAAAATTCTGTGAACAACCCACGTTACCTAAGTAATCTGCTTCCCTATGGACCTATGGTGGATTCATTGCTGTGTAGTGTGTGGCTGAGTCACCCTACTGCACCTTCTTACGTACGACACTCCTTTGAGTCTCTCTGCTGTCTGTCCAGGAATATCCTTTGACAGTACTTGCAAAACCCAAGTATCTTTTAGTCCTGAACCTCTGACTCAAATTGTCCGGTAGGTTCAAAGCTACAGGATAGGACAGATGCATAATGAGAGCAATGGTGAACCAACTGAGAAACGGAGCAACAAAAGGTATTTTCTATGGCTTGCACAATGAAAGACTACATACATAGAAAATTATCATTTCCTGCGCAACAACTAATTACGCTATTTCCTTCTTATATTTAACCAGTCCAAGCACTAAAGGGATACAAAAGACATTACATCTGGCATAACAGTTAATCAAAGAACACCTAAAAGACAGCTTTAGAAAATTCCAGGGAGGGAATGATGTTTCAAAGTGTAATGCCAGATCCAAAGAAGTCAAAAGGAGCTTTACCTTTGGCTTCCCCGGGCTCTGGATCAGGGTCTTAAAATAGTTATGGAAATGTTCCAGAAAACTTATTTCAGCTACATTTAAGCTCTGTGCTTTGCAGCTATTCAGTAATTTTCACTGTTAGTGTTAAACTGTCCAGGGGACTTTTATGTTCGTAAACAAATCCTCCATCTCCCTTACGCTGCTTTTACATTGATGCTGCATCACTGACTTCAATAAACAGTCTCCTGATTCACCCTGTTGTGAGACAGCGAGCAGAATTAGGCACCAGAGATGTGTCTAAAAGCTTTGGTTTCAGGTTCTGAACATCACTTTAGCTAATTAATAAAAGAAAACCACAGCCCAGAATCTTTCAATATTTTCAGACCATAACCTCATATTCAGCCACTTGCTCTGTTCCCAGGAGCCTTGAATCACCAGGGCTTTTTTTTTTTTTTTTTTTCCATTTTTGTTATTGTTATTACTGTTTAGGGGGTCTTCTTTCCCATCCTCCAGATTTCTTTAAAGAAGTCAACATGTGACTCAGTGCGATGCTTCTCGGTTCTTCCTGGCCTGCCCTGAGAAGCAGCTAAGAAGCAGAGAGCTTCACTGGGTCCTGACTATTGAGCTCACAACACACAGAGCAAGACCTGCCAGCCCAGCAGTGCTCAAGTTTCACAAAATGGGGAAAACCTCCAGGAATCTTTTAACAAAAAGAATATTTTTTTCACAGATCTAACAGCACATGGGGATCAGTGCTGCATTTCATGGCTTCAGCAGAAACCAAGTTCTCCAAGCCATCCTGGGCAGCCAGAAGGACATCTGTACACCTTGCAGATGCTTGTTCAGGCACCATGTGGTCATGACGAAACTTTTGTCAAGCTTAGGCAACTTCATAGAAAAATAAACCCAGCATTAACTCAAGCACAACTTCCACTAAGGGCAAAGCAACCCAAGAACTTGGAGACTTTCCGAGGAAGTTTCTATCTCGATTTCATCCTCCCGTGAAGAATTCAGAGCCTTGACTCAACATCACCTGGACCAGCAGGAACAGGAGCACAATGGACCTACAGGAAGTTTGTTCTAGACTAAAGTACTAAAGCACTTCTTTAGCTAAAGTACTACTACAGAAGAATCAGGAAAGGAAGGGACTCGGGTGAAAAGCAGAGAGAAGATCTATTCTGCCGCTTTCTTCCCATATGAATACGACGATTCCTTTTTCTTTTTCCTTTTAGTTATGACACATGGTTTCATAACAACTATTTATTCTTCCTTCTTTATCTAACAGCTGTCTGCTGAGAACGATGGAAAAATAAACTAAACATGTTAAAACCGAGATAAACTATTCATATGCAATCTATAATTGCATGCTATATTTAAATCTTTGTACATTATCTTTCAAATTATATTTAGGTTCAACAGGAGGCGAAAAAAAATCCCCCTTACTTTCTAAAATTAGCAACAGAATTTGTATGTTGTTTTCAAATACAACCGCTCTTCCTCAGAAACTTTTGCCAGGGAATAACTAATGGTTGGAGACAGGGAATCTGACTACATCGGATGTATTTTGACATTGGCCCACTGTCACCTACAGCAAAAAAACAGGGAAGTCCTCAGGGAAAGGGCTGAACAAATCTGGATTAGCTCCGCCGAAGTCAAACCAATCAATCTGGATTTATGCCGGTGGAGCCGAGAGCAGGATTCATCCCTCTGATGGACGCAGGGAAGAAGAGAGCTACAAGGACTTCAGCACACCGGGGGAAGTTTGCCATGCACTGCGACTCTGAAGGGGTTATTTCCCGAGCGACGCACAGCAGACGCCCGCAGCAGCCCCTGCGCTCACGTGAATGAGAATTACACGCACGCACGGAGGGAGATTAGACCTCTCGACGTGAAACACTGTTCAAAAGAGATAAAGGGGGGGGGGGAAAATTCTTAAGATACTTGCAGTGCTTTCCAGACCCTCTTGCTGCAGACACCGCTGGCGACGCCTCCGGCCCCTCCAGAGCACGGGAGCCACGCACAGCTCGCTGTGGGGGGCTGGAAATCGGGCTGGGGAGGCAGCGGAGATGATGTGCTTGGCCCCGGGGAGGGAGAGAGCGCGGCTGCGTCACGCCGTCGCGACGGCTGTACTAATATGGGGAGCAGCGATGGCCAGAAATCCTCGTCCGGAAGGGAAGGACAACGCCTGTAACACGAGAGCCGGCGCGGGAGCGCGAGGCGGGGAGCAGACGCACAACCTTGGGGGGCTTTGGAGGGATTAGGACCTCCCTGGGCCAAGAGGATGGCACCGCCAGCTGCACCCGACGTGGCAGGGAGGGGAACGGGCTTTGGTGCAGGGGGGTCCCTCCTCTGCAGCACCCAGCTCCGTTAAACACCGTGTAATTACCCTGTCGTACCCAGGCAGGTATTTTAAAGAGGCTTTAGTGTGATTTTATACTTGTGCGTTAATGTAAGAGCGACCAACGTGTCAGGCCTCGGACAACACTAAATGCCGGTCCACAGGCCAGGCTCTAATACCTTAACGCTACGTTTCGGAGCTGATCGGTCTGGGCTGAAACTCTGTTGTTACTTCACCCACCCCTCGCACCCCAGTCCCCGTCCGGGGGCTTCGGCTGCATCTCCAGCGGGGCGGCCGCTCGCAGAGCTTCCTCCCGTCACCCAAAGCCTCCCTCTAACATTTCCCTCCACGGCCCCGTGCCCACTTTTGGTGGCTACATCACAGGGAAAAAGAAAAACTTCGCCACGGAGCTGCTCCTCTTTACGAGGTTTACATGATGATGAGGGGTTTTTTTGGTTTATTTAATCATCACTTTTTTTTAAAGTTCGTGTTTTTCAGGATTTCCCAGGGGCGGTGTCTGCCCTTGTACAGCCCAGCAGCAGAGATGCTCCTCAGAGGACTGAAATGAGCTGGCAGCGGGGCATAAAATCTGAGCTGGCTCCTACAGCGGTGAATTTTTCTCACATAAAATCACTAGAAACGATCCCTCTGTGCTGTCCTGTTTTGATTACCCAGGACCAAGGTTCGGTAAACCTGGGGCTGTGATGCACGCAAAGCTTGGTAGAACTCTTCTCGGCATGCTGTAAGCCAGCCGGCAAGAACAGTGGTGTATTCTGCCACTGAGACACTAACAAAACTGCCCGTTTCTTCAGATAAAGTGACCATTTCATTATAAGAAAAAGAATCTGGAAAAAATCACTTTATAAATAATACAGTCTTTGAGAATGGATTTTGGCCTAAAAAGTTAATATCTAATCTGTCTCCAGCTAATAGTCTTGAAAGAATTTGTCCAGGGGCAAGTTTTTCCATAACTTATTATACAGATTTTTCAATTTTCTCTAAAGCCTTTAACAACAGCAGAAAAAAAACAACCAAACTCCCCCCTCTCAGGACTCCTCCAAAACCCCAAAACCTGGTTTATTGGCAAAAGTCAGCCTGCAAATGTCATGAATATTGAGAGAGTCTCCTTGCTTCTAACACAGACACCTTACTCATGCCCACGGTTTGCGTTCAGTTACCTAACTTTTATACATTTACACACGAACCTGACATCAGTATGACTTTTTAAATATCCCATACTAATACTGGAGTTGGATTAAAATTAGTAAAGCATAACCTGCAGATATCTTTCAAGTGATAACTTGGATGCAGAGCAATTTTAGTACCTTAGGAACTCATCAAGATTTAAAAAGAATCTGTAACGTATCGGTAGGGCACTCTAGCATTGCAGTGGAAAGCTGCTTTGGCAGAAGTTGAGCGAACCCAGAAAGTTCAGTTCAAGCTGAAAGATGAAATAAATAATCTGGTAAAGAATGGACTTATTTTTTCCAAGATAGAAAAGAAAATCTTCTCATTTTAAAATTAAATTAAAAAAGGCAAAGAGAAAACTCAGTCCTTAACAGAATTTTTAATTTCTCTGCATGTTCTGGTACGACATTATTATTTGATGTCTGATATCTCTACATTTATAAAGCTCTTGCAATATTATGATAAAAATAAAAGCCAAGCCATTCTTGTCATGCAGAATTGTGATTAAAAAAGGCTTTGTTTATTACTAAGACCAGGGAGGCATGTTTTTGCTGTGAAAGATAAGGGATCTTTTGACATCAATGACAATTTTGCACACAAAAGATTCACAAGGTGACCTCCTCGCAGAATGCCAAGCCACAAAGGTGGGCGTGTTAGGAGAGAGGCAAGTTTTGGGGTTCATTTGCCATTTTCCCTGGGAATATACCTCCGTGAACTGGGACTGGTAAGAAACCAAAACCAGAGGGGTACAAACTGCGCTCACGACGGCTGGTACTACATGCATTTAACAAAACCAGTGCATCCACTCTGTCCACGTAGGGACTGGGATGGGGGATAACTTCAGTAAATGTTTCCTTGTTCTGCTCCCAGGCTGAGATCTGGGATCTCACCCACGGCGACCAGGCAGCCCACAGCTGGCCCAGTAACACCGTCCTGGAATGAGTGGGAAATAAATAAGGAAATGTTATTAATCTAGAGAAAAAAAGGCATCTTTGTAAGGGTGACCACATCACCTGCAGTTACGCTTAAAGGAAGTCACGGTCTGTATAACGGAGCAAAAGGATCCTCCACAGCAAACTTTCTGAACTACCTGGGTCTCTTCAGTGACACAAAAAACACAAGGAGGAGAGAGGCGTTAGGGACATTCCAGTTCTGGAAAAGTTTTCTTTTCCTCATTATTAGTAACTCTAATTACTTTGAAAGAAGAGCAATGAGATAAATCCTGCAGAGCCAGAAATGTGACCTGATTTCCTTCCTGATTTAGAAACTGTCACTTTGCAAGAGAAACCCAAAGAGACAGAGCCAGGTCAAAGTGGGCCCATCCGTTTGGTTTGCAAAGTAAATAATAAACCAAGATCAATAGAAATATAACCAAGGCTTTCTTTTGGTAGATGTTCATCAGGACGGTGCTATTTAAAAGATAAACAAACACAGGTCTGTCTGAACTGTTTGCCGTCATACATGACACCGTGGGAGAGATATTCACTATAAGCAAACAGGAATATACCCGACTGACTTTATGTATATTCCTCCAGGTTTGACGGTAAAAGCGAGAAGCAATGACAGAATCTCAAATATATATTGCTTCATACTATGATTAAGGTCCTACCTCAAGAGAGCATGTAAACACAAAGCAGAAAAGTGAAGCATATACTTAAGAGTGATGTTGCTTCTGCGATACCTGAGTTTTATTTAACAGAATTGAGAAATTACTTGTTGTCACCTTTCAACTATCAGAGCTATAATTTTCCAAAGTAATTCTTGAGGACGATTGGAGGCAACTTACAAGGTAGTTATTTTGAGGAAGAACCGAGCACCCAACTTCTGAAAACAACAGGACTCTTCTACGTTTTTCCAACTGACTTCCAAAAACTAAGGCATCTGAGGTGATAACAGATAATAACCTGTTCCTTCTGAAAAGCATGACCAGGATTTCTGAACAACCACCAACATGCTTTAATATACAGCCCAGAAATGTTCTCTCCTCATATACATGTACAGATACTATTCCTTCAAGATAGTAAACAGAAAATGGTAATGGGAAACAAAAATAGAAAAAAAGGAAAAATAGAAAAAAAGGAAAAATAGAAAAAAAGAAAAAATAGAAAAAAAGGAAAAAAGAAAAAAAGGAAAAAAGGAAAAAAGGAAAAATAGAAAAAAAGGAAAAATAGAAAAAAGTCAATCCCTGTCTAATATCATAAATAGGTGTTTTTAGAGAAATTAAAACTAGCTGTATTTCATAAATCTCCCATGCCCCTTAGGATGTTATTTCTTATGAGTACATTTTTAAATATAATTTTGACAACATATTTAAATCAAGAACACAGCAACTACTCAACGTTTTTCTGTAGCCTGTAGAAGTCCTGGGAGGTGTTAGCTGGTGCCACAGGTGTTAGTCCATCATAGCGAAAACCGAGGCCAGTTTCTGATTCAAGCCAGGAGTATAATGCTTTCAACTTGTTGCAGTTTTAAAGTCTGCACCCATAAGCTGTCATTCAGAGGCAGGAAGCCTCATGGTCTACATACACCCTTCATGGTCAAGGTATTTAGGCTACATACCCAATGATGCAACTGAATACCTTTGTGATCTCTGACGAATGATTGAGGGTATGAAACAAGATCAGTTCTCTACCATACTGTACAGAGGTTTTGCATGTTTAAAATCTACAGGAGTCCTCACAGCATAAACTACTTCTCCATGCAAACACGGGCACTAGAATCTGACCCTTTGCATTTGTAAAACCCTCTGAGAGTCTCAGACAGAAGTATAAAAGTGTACTGTGAACGGGTTACGAATGAGTGTCAAGAACTGAGAAAAACCACGTTACAACATTGAATTCCAAATCACGTACAAGTTAAGTAACATTCATCTATGATCATTTCCGGCAATACTGTGATCTGCTTCATACCAAAGGTTACATAAACTCCAGTACTGAAGGCTGAGACCTTTTGGCATGTTAATCTAAAAATATTACAACTTGCAGGACAGGCTTCCTTTGCTTAAATGTTGAGACACTTGCCCCCAAAAGGCCTGCTATTTCTGAAGCTCACTATCAACTGTGTTTATCATTTGAAAAAGGCTACACCAGAAAAAAAAATATATTACCAAAATCAGCGAACATCACTCTGATCCCATCTGCATTGTTCCCATCCCATCCTGACTCTGGGCTCCCCTCAACTTTTTTGGAACCAGCTATCTCATCAGAAGCAATGCAGCCAAACCAACAGCAGCGACACTCTCAAAACCACTGCTTTCTTGGTCTATTAGAGTTAACGGGTTTCACTTTCCAACTCTCTGCCACCAAAAGCTTATAGGATCTGCCGGATCCATCTGCGGCTCCACCTGGCCTGCTTTCCCACGCCAAAAGGACGGATCAAACACACGTGTCTGAAAACACATCCCTGCTTTCTCTTCATACCACCCGGGGAGGACCCCCCACACACACCGGTTTCAAACCAGAAGAAGCCTCTAAGATCACTTCTGCCAAGTCCCGAAATCCGGGGAAATCGCAGCAAAATGAACTTCAGCACCTTGGACAGGACACACACACGGAGAATCGCCGAAATCGCGAAATTGGCCCTGAAAATGCTGCGCCTGGACATGACCCTCTAGGGCACATCTGCGGGCCTGTTTATTTTTAGTATTGACAAATCCTCTTTGAATCGCTGCTTTTATTCCACCATCCGCCCTGTATTTCAGGAAGAGCTGCTGGCCAACCGGGCAGTGAGAGAAACCGGGGCCACCAGCTCCGGATCCAACACTCGTCTGCGGGATCAGCGGCTGTCCCAGTTGCAACTGGAAAGGCTCGGCTCAAGCACTCACAAAGCTCAGTTCACCCTCGACAGGCAAAACGAGACCTGTTGCCGTAGGTGTGTGTGGCTCGTGTTTCTCTGCTTCTAGAAGCTCATCTCCACTTCCCCACCCAAATCTCCAGGAAAAATAAAATTAAAAGGTCTGATTTATTCCCATTGCAGCCACACTTTTGTTGCATAAGTTTTGCTTTAATTTAGCTTTCGTTCTCTCTCACAGTGCTCCCAGTATGTCACTGTTCCCCTCGGGGATGCCTCAATAAAATCACGATCACCTTGCCAGAGCGCAGCACAGCTCTCCCCGTTTTTCTTTTATTTGCATAAGCCAAGTCGAATTTTTCATTTGTGCCGGTAAAAACTCCAAATATTTTAAGCAGGGGTATTCTACAAAAAGCTTTGAGGTGAGTGGTGCTGTTAAGATATATACTTAAAATGTCAGTTCTTACAACAAGTAATACCCTCATGATACAGAAGAGTGATACATTTTCCCTGCCACCGCAGAAATACCCATTCTAGTTCATTTCTTCCCTTCACAATGTGCCACTAAATTTTCACTGCAACACATCTGACACCACCTGACATTAACCAAACAATTTGCAGAGTATTTTCCGCCTTGTTATTTCTTTCCGGCACTTCTGCGTGCAGAAGCCAGATGGAAATGAGGACCAATATCCTGCCAGAGTCACCCTTCCGCAGCAAAATACACCCCTGACTACAGCCTCCGCTTTTACACCCCGTCGCAAGCTTTGCTGATCCAACTTCTCTCTCCTCCAGCCCCGGTAGCCTCCCCGCCACCCTTCCCGGACGGGACGGCGGCGGTGCCGGTGCCACCGCTCCTCCCGCCTCGTGGGGAAAGTTTTGGGGAAGAGAAAACCCCGGCACTACCAATTCCTCCTCCACGACACGCTCGGAACCGGACGTCTTTTTGGCTTCTTTTTTTTTTTATTTCTTTTCTTTTTTGATTATTATTATTTTATTAACAAGCAAAACAAAAAAGAGAAACTTACATTGGTTTATTTACTTTTTCCTGCTAAACCCAGAGTCCCAGAGCCACTTCATTGTATCCACAGAGTTTGAGTCCCCGCGCGGTCCCGTCCCGCGGGCAGGGCCCGGTTGCTGGGCGCGGAGGGCGCATGGCTCGCAGCCGCCGCGCCGACTCTGCCGCTGCCGCGGGAGCGCAGCCCCGGCCGGGCGGCGGGGCGGGGCGGGAGGAGGGAGGCTCCGCCCTCCCGCCCCGCCCCGCCCCTCCGAGCCGAGCCGGACCGGGCCGAGCCGGGCCGAGCCCGCAGCGCCCCCTGCCGCCTGTGGGGGGAGGGAGAGGGTGTCTTTGGGGAGGGGGTAGGAAGGGAGGAGGAGGAGGAGGAGGAGGAAGGATGAAGGATGGGCAGAGAAGAATGGGGAGGGGAAGGGGTGGGGGGAGAGAAACAGGGGTGGGGAAGAGGGAGGGAGAAAGGATGGGGAGGGGCAGGAAGGCGGGTTGGGGAAGAAGGATGGGCGGGAGTGAGGAAGGAGAAAAGGTGGGCAGGGGAGCGGGGTGAGGAGGGAGGAAGGAAGGATGGCGAGGGATGGGAAGAAGGGAGGGATAGATAAGGGGGGGGAGGAGGGAAAAGGCGGCTGTCAGGAGGGGTGTGAGGGAGGGCTAGGGAGCAAGGTGGGATGAAGACTGGGGAGAAAGATGGGAGGGCGAAGAAGTGGGGATGGGGCTGCAGTGGAAGCTGGGGGCTGCCACCGGGGGCTTGGAGAGAGGGTTCGGCCAGGGGCGAGGGGAGGCCCTGGGGAGCGGGACACAGCAAGGGGTCCCCAGCGGGCGGGAAGGGGCAGGTGTGAGCAGTGCCAAAGCCAGACCCTCCGATCACCCCCGGCCAGCCGAACCCGCGGCCTCCTGCGGCCGCCCCCCAAGGGCCTCAGGCATAAGGAAGAGGTGCCTGGGCCGTGCTCACAGGGCAGCAACGCCAGCGAGCGAGGACCGCGGCTCTTACCAAAAAGAAGCCTCCCAGCAACGACTGGGAAGGTGATAGACGGATGCTCACAGGTGGAGAGAGTTTGCCGGCATTCGGGGTGGTAGAGGTGGATGAAGCTTCTTAAGAACTGCAAAAAGACCTCAAAATACTGAGCAAGGTGAAATAGGGCATACAGGGGAGCCTGGCATTGCTTTGCTGGCTCAGTGATGGGCTGTGAAGCGCCTGTCACCACCGCAGAAGGAGAGTCTGGAGCTGTAATCAACACTCCTGTGAAAGCAGCTCAGGGTTTGGTAGTGATCAAGGAAAGCAAGCGCTGGGAAAGGAGCGGATCATGTAGGGAAAAACTGAAGGGGCTACAAAACAGCCCCCAAAATGCAGCAGCGGCCTCAGGAAGGTGGATGGAGAACAGGTATCCATTCAAGAACAAGTTCATGCTCAAGGAAATTATCAAATTAGCGATTCAAAATATAGGAAGACTCAGAACTGGAAAAGCAGTGAATGAAGAAGTGTGTGACAGGAAAGAGCTGGGTGAGGAAGAGGAGGAGGGAGCTAAGATGACCTCTAAGTCAGAGACTGGAAAACACAGGCTACAAATGAAGGGAGATGGAGGGGAATGAAGACTAGGGGAGGAGGAGGATGGACATGAGCTCCCTGGTGGGAAAACAGCCTGTGAACAGAGCAGTGCGAGCTAGGAGATGAAGGAAGACAAATCCTCAGGGATTTAATCACTCAACGCAAATCTGAATGGTAGCTGTGCAAAGGGAAGGAAGTTCTCACAAGGACCCAAAGTGGACAGAGAATGAGCATGTCTTCAACACCAAGAAAGGCAAACTGCGAGTGCTGGGCAGCATAACCCCTGCTGTTGAACCCCTACCGCTGTGCCACCACATGTCTGCAGGACATCTCTACAAGAGGAATAGCTTCCCCCTCCCCCCCCCCCCCAGCCGAGTTTAGTGGATTTCCAACACCATTTTAAGTCCAGACAGAAAAAGGAATTCACACCAGAGCAAAAATGCTGTGCAGGGATTGCTGCTGGCCTGAGCCCCGCAGGCTGGGGTCATGCCGCTCATGGCAGCAGCACAGCCCCAGTGGAAATCTTCCACGTTGGAACGGCCACTGTGTGGTCCCACCACACAGATGGTCTCAGCACCCAGAAACACCCCCCAGCTCTGGGGCAGCAGGTCCTGCGTCCTTGCAGGGGCTCAGACCTCACAGACTGCTACCATGGAGCCATGCCCTACATCACCTCTGAAAATGGTGCTTCCTTCCCCAAATCACCCAAACAGCTAAAAAACACTATCAGGGCCTTCATGGGGCAGCTGAACTTGTGCAGAGAGAGGACAGTAAACCTTTTGCTTCTTCTTATGGAGGAGGAGTTAAATAATACACTGCTTTGGCTGTGGCCATAATGCTCTCTGTGCTGAAGACATATGTTCTAGGGCTGATTTACATGTGTATGCATTTGAGGGAATTTTGGGGTTGGTATATCCTCGCCTGTCCTTTCACAGACCAGAGTTTGCCTCTGCAGATTGATGTTACACAAACATCGCTGGAGCTTTAACTTAAATTCAGGAATTTCATGTGGAAAGGTGGCCTTGGCTGCTAAAAGTAAATATTTTAGTCTTTCCCATCCAGTTCTTGCTCCACTCACAATCCATGAATGAAGGTCCTCCTCTCTGTTTTCACTCCTTCCTTAGTATCCTCAGCAGTGACTGCCTCAGGGTTGATCACAGAAATGAAGTGGGAGCGGATCGGGGGAGCCAGCAGGGTCTCGGTGGCCCAGATTTAGTGTCACAGCCAGGGCAAGGAGGGGAAAACCACGAGCTTTCACTTCATGTCCCGTCTCTTGTCTCTCTTCTGCAGTCTGTAATATGTAATGCTAGCCTAAATATTCAAGTCTACCACTTTTGTTTATGGAGGGATGAAATATCGTTAAAGCCTGATGAAGCACCAGGAAGACCTGTCTCTGTTTCATCTGTCTTTAGAAATTGAGAAATTGTTCCTAATACTAGCAAATCCTCATCCCCATGATAATGAAATCAGCTTGGTCTGAACCCAGCTTATAGAAAACAGAGAGCAATATTTCAAGAAAAAAAAAAAAATAGGAAGAAATAGAGGAGGGGGAAGCTACCTGTCAAATTTATTCCATGCCAGGAACAGGACTGAGAGGGTCCCCTGTTTCCTACCCCTTAGTTCAACTCACAGCCCAGAAAAAACATCCTTTCACCCAGATTTCAGTTCAAATATGTACACGTTGTTTAGGTTCATGTATTGCCTCCCTTTGAGCATCGCTACAGAAGATACAGAAATGTAACCCAGGAGCATACGCTGGAGGCAGCGCTGCAGGGGTGGGTTCTGGGTCTGTGCAGCATCAAACTCACGCAGCAAGCGGGGAGCATCCTTGGCACAGGATCAACTCGTAATGCAGATACTAATCAAAAAGCAACCACATTAATTGGAACTCTATAGACAGACTGACCAGAGAGGAAAATTGATTAAACATGTGCTGCCTTGCCAAAGTCTTCCTTTCTGCAAGAAACATTCAGGTAATGCTGGCTTACTGAATGTCTGAAAAAGTTCAGAGGAGTCAGCTGAAACCCAATAAATGTGCATGTCAGGTGGAAGTAAGCACCAGCAGCAAAAGAAATACTATGCGGGAGATCAGTTGATGTCATCTTCCTATTCACTTCTCTCAAAAAAAAAGACACCTTTTTCCCCACAGAGCAATCACTGCTTTCTTAAAGGGATTATAGACAGCAGTGCTGGTTGCAAAGAGCCGTTTATTCTTCCAAGATGTTTATAAAGTAAAGCCTTTCTTTCTTCCCATATCCTCACACATTTGTTGCCGTCTTTTTTAAGGAAACAAAGAAATTGAAAAATGTGTAGTTCTTGAAACAGTGAGCGTTTGGAAAACAGTTTTAGTTTAAAACACATTCTCTGTTTTTCTTTTAAAAAAAAAAACTTCTCCAGAAATACTTTTCTTGCAAAACTTCATTTGGCAAAACGGGGGGGAAAAAAAGTATTTTTCTTCAAAATTTGAAAGGATTTTCTGCACCTTTCCACACTGCTGGTGCTCAGTGGAGTACTTTCGATTTCCACAGACCCCAGCTTTCTTATAAAGCCCGTTTACTACCTGGGATAAGTGGCGTGAGAAACTCCTTTAGCACCAAGTGGCGTGAGGTTGCCGCACGCAAAAACTCAGTTTAGCCAACACTTCCCTCTACCGGGAAAGCAAAATACTGCAATTTGTTATAATTGACTCCGCTTGAAATAAAGGGCGATTGCAGGACGAGAAGGGTTTTCCTATCTAAAGGTGATGGGGGATTCAGGGTGCCTGGGATGAAAAAAGGCCATCACATTCGGGATGCCACCAACGGGTTGCTCATTTATTAAGCAGGCAATAGGGTTCTGGCCATCCCACACTGACCTCCCTTCAGTGAGGAACCCCCACAAGCTCCCGTCCCTGCTGTGAGTGAGCGGAGCAAACCCACCGGGCTGCGTCCCCTCCACATCCCCACCTCTGTGCTATGGAATGCATAAGGTCAGGCCACTATTTGCACCAGGAACGAACCCACCGCTGCGTCGCATCAGGGACGGTGCTAAAGCTTCGCTGTATAACGTTGCCTGGAATCTGGGCTTGTTCCTTCTTCTGAAAGAACAACCCTGATTTCGTCTCTTCTCCCACTTCAGTTTTAATAAGCAAAGAGGCTCTGGCATAAACCCAGCTGCTGTGTCAGGATACATCTGTATCAGTCATCACTTCTGTCTTTTAATTAAGTGTATCATACTCATGGAGCATCTCTCATCAAGCATCCATGGGGAAATCCTGTAACGCCTGGCTAAATTGCTACATTTGTTCAATCAGACTCAAAGATATAATCCTAAAGTGAGCTAATCTAATTTAATGGTGGGGGGGGGGGGAAATACAGACAGGCAGCACCTCTGTCAATGAACGTGTCCAAGTGTGAAGAAAGCGTTCAGTGCCCTGATAGGCATATAACAGCTCACATCATTAAAGTAAAATTTATTTTGTTTCCCTGAAATGGCTCACACACACACCCCCTCCCCTCAAATTAGTCCACTTGTGTCACACCAGACTACAGCTGCGTTTTAATTCAGAAGGGGATGAAGGTTATGCTGTGCTGGGCTGAATTATGTCCCATTACCTCTCTCTTGCCGCCTGTGGACAGCACAGATATTTGGTGATTAGGCAGTTCAGAGAGCAGAGAAACACTGCTTCGCTAAGTGGGGAAAGCATTTACATGGGGTTTAGTGATTAGCAGTGCCAGAAAGGCAGAGCTTGGGCTTCCAGCAAAGCTTTCTGTTCCTCCCATGTCCCCCGCATCGTAATAGATAGCAGGCTGGATGAATTTCTAACACCCAGGAGGTTGAGAATAACTTCACCTCATGAATTTTCCTTTGATAACTTCCACCAAAAAGTTATCAAAACCCCTCCTTTCCCAGGTTAGGTAAAGCCTCCTGTGAGGGAGCTGTCACATATTGAGCATTTGCAAAGTGTCTGAGAAATATAAATATATTCCCCACCTTTTGGGGTCAAAAGCACCAACTCATGACACCAAAGTTCCTTTACCCTTGCAACCTCTCTAGCAGAGGATGCTATCATCTCTTCAGTGGCTTTGAAGAACAGCAAGGCTTAGCCCATGGAGGAAACCAAGAGAGCTCCTAGGCACAGACGGACTTTGGATGCCCCAGGGAGATCACAGAATCATTAAGGTTGGAAAAGACCTTTAAGATCATCAAGCCCAACCATCAACCCAACACCACCATGCCCACTAAACCATGTGCTGAAGTGCCATGTCTACACATTTTTTGAACATTTCCAGTGATGGTGACTCCACCACCTGCCTGGGCAGCCTGTTCCAATGCTTGACCACTCTCTCAGTAAAGAAATTTTCCCTAATATCCAATCTAAACCTCCCCAGGTGCAACTTTAGGACATTTCCTCTTGTCCTGTCACTAGTTACTTGGGAGAAGAGACCAACACCCACCTCACCACAACACCCTTTCAGGTAGTTGTAGAGAGCGATAAGGTCTCCCCTCAGCCTCCTCTTCTCCAGGCTAAATGACACCAATTCCCTCAGCTGCTCCTCGTCAGACTTGTGCTCCAGACCCCTCACCAGCTCCGTTGTCCTTCTCTGGACACGCTCCAGCACCTCAACATCCTTCCTGTAGTGAGGGGCCCAACACTGAACACAGTATTCAAGGTGCGGCCTCACCAGTGCCGAGTACAGGGGCACAATCACTTCCCTACTCCTGCTGGCCACACTAGTGCTGATACAGGCCAGGACGCTGTTGACCTTCTTGGCCACCTGGGCACACTGCTGGCTCATGTTCAGCCGACTGTCAACCAGCACCCTCAGGTCCTTTTCCGCCGGGCAGCTCTCCAGCCACTCCTCCCCAAGCCTGTAGCATTGCATGGGGTTGTTGTGGCCGAAGTGCAGGACCCTGCACTTGGCCTTATTAAACCTCATACAGTTGACCTCTGCCCATCGATCCAGCCTGTCCAGATCCCTCTGCAGAGCCCTCCTACCCTCCAGCAGATCAACACTCCCACCCAGCTTGGTGTTGTCTGCAAACTTACCGAGGGAGCACTTGATCCCCTCATCCAGATCGTCAACAAAGGTATTACACAAGACTGGCCCCAAAACCCACCTGGGGATCACCTTTTGTAACTGGCCACCAACTGGATTTAACTCCATTCACCACAACTCTCTGGGCTCGGCCATCCAGCCAGTTCCTCACCCAGCGAAGACTAAACCTGTCTAAGCCATGAGCTGCCAGTTTCTCCAGGAGAATGTTGTGGGAGATGATGTCAAAGGCTTTAGTAAAGTCCAGGTAGACAACATCCACAGCCTTTCCCTCATACACTAGGTGCGTTACCTGGTCATAGATGGAGATCAGGTTGGTCAAGCAGGAGATGTTTTAGGGTGGGTGAAATCTAAACTTTTCCAAGCTCCATGGGAGTTTTGGCTGTGAATTCCATAGGGAAGGGCTTCAAAGCAGACCAAAGAAAGTTTAACTATTTCTAGAAAAAAATTTCCACATACATTCTAAAGCATCAACCTGATGTAAAATCACATTTGCTTTGTGCTTTCCTTTCCTTGCATAGGGACTTTGAGCAAACTCTTGCTTTACTTTGCTTCCAGAGCTACCCCTTGCACATTATACAGAGGATCTCCAAGGTATCTCACTGCTGTTTCCAGGCTGAAACTAATACTGGTTTGTCCTTTACATTTCATTGTGTTAAAGACAACAACAAAAAATCTCTGACAGAGTCAGAGAAAATTGGTTGATTGGTTGGTTTTTGGTCAAATACTACTTGCAACTTGCAGTTAGAAATGTGCCTTCGGGTACCTTATGGAGTCACAGCTAATGAGAAGATCCCCACAAGGACTGGAGGGAAATTCAAAGTGATAAAGTTATTTTCTGGATTTAGTACCCCGATCCCTCTTCTTTCTTTCATTGCAGTCCATCATGCCTGCCCTCCCTCCTTCATTTTAACACTTATTAAAGTCAAGCTTCCTTCCAGTACATTTACTTAGTATTTTACATGAATCATTAACCATTTCCCTTCTTTTTAATTTTAATCTTCTAATTAATTGTAATGCCTATTAGTTTGCATTCAGACACTGCCATTTCAGTTTCTGGGAAGTGCTCAGGATAGAAACACCCAGCATAGCTCAGCAATAAAGACTACAATGCCTTTCAGCATGTAAATAATCCTGTGGACTTCCTTAGGGCTGCTCTAGGTCTATTGATGGTTACATAGGCCAGGTCTTAGGCAAATTGTGGTTACGTCACTCAGAATTTCTGATAAAAGCTTGACAAATCTGAGGGAAATTAAACTGAGCTATCCTCCCGTTCCTTTTCTTGTAGGGTTTCCTGTAAGGTTTCTACATCATCTGTATCCTTCAGTGCCCTTTCTCTCGTGCTCGTCGCTGATGTTTTTATCCTCATACTTACTAAGTTGCAAATCCAGGGGCTGTAGGCTGCAGGGCTTTGACTGCCCGCGTTATTTTGCTTGCAAAACTCTCCATTCCACCAGATCGCTTCTTTCTGGTCACTTTTCTCCAGCATACCTGCTTCTCCATCCATTCCTGACCCAAGTCTACTGAACAGCACAGAGACGTGACAATAGAGTCTTTCCTTCTGAAAAGAGGAAGACCTGACTGAATTCAGGAACTGTCATCAGTATTTTTTCAGCATCTTCAAGCTGAGCAGCTTAAGGAGCCCCAGGTGGACATGGGGCCTGCCATGAAGTTCTTTCAATCTAAAACTCTTATCCTAATGCTGCATGTACATGGACAACTTGTCTGAGCGCCATTGCCTTCAGGGATTGCTCACAAGAGTGCTGGTACTCATCCTCCAGGTGGGATGAAGGCACACAGAGGATGGGTGGTCAGCAAAAGCCTGGCTGAAAGGTTATAATTAGAAAAGGATCTGATGACAAACAGGCACTCACAACCTGGTGGTTGTGTTGGGTTGATCCATTCCCTACTTGGGGAATACAAAAGGCACCAAAAAAACCAAAGACCAGGAGACATTTTCTTGTGCAGATCTCCACCCTCCACCTTTGAGTGAATGCTACTCAACCACAAATGATTACCAAATAGATCCACCAGCTTCCTCTTTTGCCCAAGAGTCAAGCACTAGCCCTCACACATCTCTTTGGGCTTTTTCCTTTGTCTGCCTGTTTAAAACCTCAGTCTGCAAATTTCTCACCCCTCTCCCGCTTACTCCCACCTCCAACTTGAAACTTCCATCAGGTCCCAGCACTGATTTTGCCCTCATCTTCCTTTCCTCAGCAAGCAGTTTTTAGACCAGATTAGATCTGAGACAAAGCTAGAACCTCTACGAGAGGGCCTTCCAGCTCACCGATAACCCTAACGTAACAAACCAGCCTGTCACTTGCAATAGCAAGAAAGAAGAAGAGGACAGCATTCAGCAGGATCTGCCTGCTAATGCAACAGGCCCAGTTACCTGCTGGGATAAACTACAATGAAGTCACTGGGTCCTCCAAGCATCTGAACATTTTCCCTGTTAAAAATCAAAGAATCCTTTAAATCCTTCTGCTTTACCTCTTTGGAGAAGATTTTTTAAACAAAGCTATAATTGCTCAAGGCTCTCAGCTTTTCATACTTCATCGTTAATGCAATCTCCTACCTCTGACAAATGGAGCCTTTAAGAACCGCGCTGCCCTTGACTGGAAATCTAGCATTAAAGCACATCAATGCGCACACTGAACAACCGCATTTCGCTTTCCAAGCTGACCCCCTCTGAGTGCAGGGTCAGACCCTTGCTGGATATTGAATGCTCTCAGCATCAAGCAAAGTCCAATTTCTTTTTTTTTTTTTCCTCTGCAGAGTTGGAGTGCTCTCTTAGAGACATTTGTTTTTTTTTATTTATTTATTCTTTCACCCATTTTCAAGCATTGATTTGGGGATGACTTTAAATGGGATAGGACTTGGGCTTCTGCCAGGTATTTTGAAGGGAATTTCTTTCCTCAACACACACACAGTCACCCACTGACAATAACACAAAATCCTAACAATTGCCTTTGGTCCCCAGAAGAGTTGGATGGGTTCAAGAGTGTCTCCTCTCTGTGTGAATTTGGGAATCCAACAACAAGAATGGATGCTGGAGCAGCACTTCCCACTGCCTGCCACTTTTCATATTTTGCTTTTTCTAATGGATTTTCACTTCTTAGCTTTTTTTGTACTCATGTTCATATTGAAAGAGAAGAGGAAAACACAAAAGCTGTTTTAAATAGATGGTTTGAAGTAAAAGAAAAGTTGAAGTGTAAAAGGCAAGTACCCGCTTCTGATTTGAGTGACAGTTTACCCCATTTGTCTTACAAATGGGGTCACAGTGTACTATTTTTGTACAAGACAATGACACCAGTAGCTCACTCATGTCAGTCCCTCCCTAAGAACATCCAAGCACCCTATAGTCTCACTTCACATCCCAAGTTCAGCATCCGACACAAAGACAAATGCAAATATCAAATCCAGCCTACACAATGGATACCCAAACAAAAGCAGTCAGTTCTTAAAAAAAAACAACAAAAAACACGATGAACTCTCCAAGTCCACATGCTTTGAAAACCTGGCTTCAACAATATCCGCAGCAAGGACTTCTTTGAGAAATACAGCACAAATACATCTCTCATCCCTATTATCTCATTAGGTACAGAGGTTTAGGGCTGTAACATAGCACAGGAAACGCTGCGACTGAAATGAAGGGCACTCACTAGACTAAGCAGACTTGAGCTCACTGTATGATCCAAAACATTCTCTCAAAATTGTGGCTGTTCAGTAAAGCAGTCAGAAGTCGGTGCTTTACAACTCTGAGTTTTGTGCATTTTTTCCTATCTTGTGTGAGTTATAGTAGGATTCATGTTCTCCCATTAAGGTGTCTAAAAGTTAGACCTAAGTCCAAGTCTGAATAAGTCATATATCATGTCTCTTCTCCAAAGGGTCAGTGGAGAGATATATGTGATCACCCATGGATGAATAAGATCAGTCAGCCTCTGGAGAGGTCTTTCTCCCCTGCATTGACAGTGTCATGAGCCTCGAGCTGAGGTTGTACTGCATTATTGATAAATTGTATTGCATTTACCTTGCCGCATAAACCCATACATAAACGTGTAGCTCTTCTGCAGGGATCTTCCTGCCTGAACTGGCTCGTAAGCACTAAGATGCAAAGGCACCCACTTGCCTTCTATACCTTGAAGAAAGTCAGCCAGAAATCTCAGCATTATTTTTATTGAAAAATATTTTTATTTTAGATAAATATATACACACACACGTAGGGGTTTTTTGGTGGTTTGGAGGGGGTATGTGTGTGTGATTTTTTTTTTTTTTCCTTCACTTCAACAAACCTATAACACCAAGTTCTTCAACAGAGCTGCTAAGGACACCGGTTCTCCTGGAACTGGTAAGTTCTTGCCATAAGCATAACCAGAAGACCCCACTTTATAAAATAACCACTGCCTGAACAGTTCCTACTTCCTGAGGATTTTTCTGTCATTTTGCTGTCTGTAAGAGCCACCACACTTCAGATTTTTCTCAGCTTGAGAGAAAGTTGGAGACAGTGTCCTCCTGGGCAAAGAGCAGTGCCCAAAGGTGCACTCTAGAAAAAGACAACAGGAGCAGGGATGGTGCCCAGTAAAATGTTCCATAATCTGTTTATTTGTCTGAAGAAATGTTGTTTTGAGGAGATGTTGGGACTGATGTCAGCTAATGGGCTGCCAAGGCTTGTGCAAATAAGTGAAAAATGGATTTTTAAGGAAGCTTGCAGCATTTAAGTTACAGAGGATACAACAGTATTTGTTAAAAGGCTTTGTAATGCACATAAGACTGGCTCAGAATACAGTTTCATCAAAACAGAAAAAAGAAATTTTGGATTGCTTTTAATGTATAAATTTCATATTAGCTTGTCTCATGACTGACCAAAAAAAAAAAAAACCCCAACCAAAAACAAAACCCCAAAATCCCAAACCCCCATAATTTTGGTTTAGTACATGATGGTTTGAGCAGACAAGGCCCTTAGCTGGTATAAATGGACTCAACACCATAAATCAAATTATATCGGCTGAGGGCCTAAACCAGGAATTGCTTGAAGAAATGAAAAGTGAGTAAAAGTTTCCCAGGCAAATTAAAAGTGAATTAACAGCTGAAGTTAACTTACTTTTGGGTGGTGGTGGATATCACTACAATTTTTCTTGCTGCTGTGGTTTAGCCTCAATGGAAGAGGGAACTAATTGCCATATAAACCTGAACATTCACCAGCTGCCTTTTCCCTGAAAAAACTCACTCAAAAATAAGTCTCCAAAAACTTCAGAAAAGAACGAGGTGGGGAGGGAAATAATTCCGGAAAGAAAGTATTCAAATTGAGTAAGATCTTTGTCCTTAGATAAATGAGGTAGAATAAATTAAAGTTGTATTTTGCACCTGCTACACATAATGTAGATGGGAACGGATGCTGAGCAGCCAGGAGGGGCTATCTGCAGTGTCCTCCCACCCCACCAGCAGAGCAGCCTACGTGTTGAGGTCTGCATGGTGTACATCAAGCATCCTGCTCTGCGCCCAGAGAATCTGACAAATGCACTTGCAGATTTGCCGGCATCTGAACCCAAGTGTGTGATACAGTATGGTCAAAGCTGGTGGGAAGAGCAGCGTGAAAGAAACAGGGACATCCTCACCCCTGTCAGCCTGCCCTGGCTGCTCGCCATCGCGGGCCAGCAGTGCTTGGGGATGCATTTTGCAGCCGGGCCCAAAATAGCTCTTTCTGGTGGCTGTTAAAGTTTCGATCATCCTCCCAATTTGTAGCATGGCCATGTCCTGTCCTGCACAAGATTTTGTCATGGGATTTGGTTTTACCCGTGTCAACATCTTTAGCTCAGGAGTGAGCCACACATTCTTCAGCGGCGCAATAGCGGTCACTCTTGCCTGCGATTGGCGAACACGGTTGCGTGAAAGGGAGAGCGCATGCTGATGAGGTTGCCCTACATACAGTTGGGTATCAGTGGAAATGCCGTCATTGCATTACACACATCTCAGCACCATTTCCTGAATCCAACTGTCTCCTCTGCCACAGGTACCTCAGCAACGGCAGAGGACTGCTCCTGTGTTGAGCCCCCCGATGCAGTATTACACCAGACTCCCAGTTCCCATTTCAGAATAAAGCTGCAATTCACACTGAGGAGAAACTTGAAAATATGACTTGAACCTCACTGAGGTAAAAGATCTGCCAAAAACATGAGCCTGAGGTGGGAACTGCATCACACATGTTACTGGGATGAACTACGGATGCCACCGCCCCAAGGGCTCTCACAGCCAGTAGTGGGATTAATCACTGAGAGGTGTCAAACCAGAACAAGGGAACAGATCCACTTGAGATCTTCCCCATTTTGTGGGGGATGAGAGGTGTAGAAATTGGTTGAGAAGGTGTTTGAAGATCACCAGCAGAATGATATAAACTTAACTAAACAAGTGCTCTCTATGTCAGGAAAGAGGTTTTCTTTCAAAATTCAATGTTGATGTCAGGTGAGAAAATATGAAGTCAGCCAAACATCTCCAGGTTACTAATCTTATGCTGCCCCTGGTTGAATTTTCTCTTTTTAGATATGTGGAAACATGCATTATTTGTGATTCCCCCCTTTAGGTTAGGTTAACATAGGCTAAAGCCACCACCAGGGTAGTAAGCAATCCCAACTGCTTCTCCTTCTACACGCTGCTGGACACCCATTGTCCAGGCTGGCTCAGACTCAGTCTGGCCCTTCTCATGGCACAGGGTCACCTCCTCCCACCAGAGAGCTTGACACCAGAATCAAGATACCAGATCAAGGTACTCCATGGTTCACCACGGGTAGATGGGTCACTCCTTGAGATCCTTCCACCCACAGAAGTTCACACCTTACACCAAAATCATCCAGTCAAGTCTTAAAACCACTTCTTCTCCCCCCAAAACAACACCCAGCTCTCCCTTTACCTTATCTTGACAGAGCTTACACACCCTTCCCCCAGCTACTCCCTTCTGTCCTCAGCAATCATCTCCTCCCTTTTTTTTTTGTTTTTTTCCTCCTCTTGATCTTTTATACCTTGCATCTGGGTCCTGATGGCTGAATGGGTTAACCCTTTCCCTGCCACATCCAATAAAGCTCCTGATAGTTGGTTCCTGCTCTTCAGCTCCCAGGAGAGGGAAAATTGGCTGCATACTATCAATTGGCTGCATCACCATAATGATCATGACAGGCAGCAGCTATGGCATTGGCGGGTCACGTATAGGAAGACACTGAAAAGAGCCAAAAGATTATTTGATTGATGAGAAAAATGCCTGTGTGAGAGTCTTTAAGGAGTCATTGCACTCACATTAAAATAATAAATAGGGAGGTGATAGTGAGTAAGTGCCTTCATTGAATGAAAATAGCAGGTACTAAGGATTTTTTTAATGTAGCACTAAAGGTATATTGAGAACCAGTCGCTGGTAGCTGAAGTCGAGCTAATTTAAATTAAAATGTAGGCTTGTGATTTTAAGTGTAAGGCTAATTAACTGTGAAACAAATTACCAAGGGGCAGACATTCTCCATGATATCTTCAGATCAGGAGCTGTAACCCCAGCTGGACAACTTATTTTAGTTAAATGCAGCCCAACACTCACACCTGCAAGACATCTGACAGCCTTTAAACCTGGGTTCCCTGTTCCTTTCAGTGGTGACATGACACAGCTATAACATAGTGATAAGCACTAAGGTCACTCAGTTTGTGCTCGTACTATCCAAAACCAGACCCTCTGGATACGTTTTTCATATCAGTTTGCACAAACCTTAGTTCAGTACCTGTTGAACAAGCTTCTGCATCTGTTTGCCTGCAATTATATTAACACGTGTCCCACACATGACTTGTGAGCCTGCTCTGCTACACCCTCCTGCAAAAATTACTTTGCACTTGTTGCAGGAAAATCCCTTTCCACCTTCTGGTGTTGCTGTTCCAACACATCAGAGGTCTCACTTAGGGACTGTCTCAATCGACTGGATGAGATAAGTAAACACATTTTGGATGATTGGATCTTGCTGTCCTGGAGCAACTTGTGCTCTGAGACAGGTAGGGTACGGATGGCAAATTTTCTAGGTGCATTTTCCAGCTTTCCTCTGTGCCAGAGGCCTGGTCCATAACCATGGGAACATGGAAAGCTGCCACAGGGAAACCTCGCCACAGGGAAACCACATCCCTCTTGTACACTTGGGAGGAAGGGTGGTTGAGGCAGGCTCTATTCAAAATAAGCGTTGCTCAATGATCTGGTTTAACCCTCACTGACATTTATTCCCCTCTCAGGAAAAGTCATGTCTCTCTTCTCAACTTCCATTACGCTGGATTAAGCAAGATAGAATTCCAGGCTTCTTTCTAATCTAAAGCCTTTCTAATCCCCTGTCTATCGTAGAAACCCTTTAATTCTTGTTTGATTCATGTGAATCTTTCTTGAGTATCATTTACCGACGCATGCACGGGTGCAGATGCGGCCTCCCCCACGCCTTCCCATTGCGTTAGTGCATCCTCCGCGGACTGCGTCTCAGCCGATAGACCTTCACTCGCATTCCTCCATTTCACAATTGCATCACATTATGCATCACAACCATTCTGTTTCAGTAATATATAATAGCTCTCTGCAGTGCACTGCGGTTTCCATCACCTGGTAGCAAATGTCCTGGTTTGTCCCCCAGTAGAGGACTTTATGCTCTGCCCTATTGCATTTTGTTCTCACCCCAGTGTCTGAGGTCACTCAGCGGGATTTCCCGCTCCTCCCGCATGCTCCCGACTTCTCCTGACTTTAATTCCTGACTGAAATGCTAAAGGTGCTGCCGTTTTTGCGCTCAGCTTATGGATAAAATATTTCTAAATCCAACTGATCACGGCAGGAGCTCTCTCACCAGCACGTCTTTCACAACAAGAACAGTTTCCCCTCCACCACAGCTCTTGTGTAAGTGGTGGTTGTCTCCAATTCAGCTGTAGCTCCCCGTCTGACAGGGCTTTGTCAGAATACCACTGGGTAAGATCTGCCATGTTTTCTTTCTTAATCAATAGATTTCAAACCTATTTTATTCAATTTTCCACTTTCCTTCAACTCTCTCATTATTTCCTTGCAAAATGTGTTCCACAGCCCTGAAACACACTCAGTTCAGATTAACAAGTCTCTGATTGCTTGAATTGTTTGTTATGTCCTTTTCAAATACAAGTATTAAGTTTGGGTTGAGTTTTTGGGTTTTTTCCCTCCTTCTACCTTTCCTGATTTGACAGATTCTCACAAAATTCTTACAGTTTCATGTGCCAGTTCTCAATAGTGTTTTTGAAAAGGGGTTATTCCGGCTCCCAACTCGATTGCTTTAATTCCCTTCTGTGTTCATCCATGGATGTACTCACATTTTCATTGAAACATTTCTTGTTAGCCAAGAAAAATATAACCTCATATTGAATATCGTCTTCACTGAACTTGAGTGATAATATTTATCTGGTCTTTGTCATATATATAGATAGATCATCTTTAACCCTGAAGTTGTCCAAAACCTCATCCCTGACCCATTTTAAGCCAATCTCACATCTTCTTTATTTTTATTTCTTCTTTTTTGTATAGACAATGAGTTATTTATTACTGTTTCAGTTTCTTATTCATAGACTAATTCTGTTTTACACTGGAAATTCTCACTCATTTCATTTTCTGACCTTTCAAGTGTAGCTTTCTTTTAGCACAACCTTTTGTCCCACTCCCTCTAAGTTCTCTCCTTGCTGCTCATACTCTTTTTTAAAGACAGTTAGTTATCTGTTTAGGCTCAATCTCTGTAGCTGGAATAGAGACCCCAACTTTTTTTGCAGTTTGAATGTGTCATTTTGATGTAAAACCACTAGGAGGAAGCATTCAACAAGTTTCACTGTCCTGTTGCAGCTCTCAATCTTAATTTTATGAAATTCAGATAGTTTCAAGCAGGAACCAAGGTGTCTGCTGGGTCACACATACCCTTGAAAGTGCCGTGGCACATAATCCCTTGAAGATATTTATAACGATTCACCTTTCGGCCAGACTGGCTCCTCTGCTCCTGCTGCACAGTGGACTCCATCCTCTGAAGAACAGAAGCCACTCCTAATTTCCGGGGTATTTTTTTCCCTGACTATTCTCTTTGTCTTTTAAATGTTTTTCTCCCTAGCTCATATTTTCCCACCTGCTTTATTTACTGAGAGGTACGATGCATCCTCTCAGCTGGTATTTCTAGGCTGAACAAACTAAACTTGAATCTCTTTTCGTAACATAGATTGTTATTCATTCTAGAATTGTTTCTCGGCACTTGATCCAGTTTTAATTCACAACTGTTGAATTGCAAAATATCTGGCAAACAGAGGAAAAAAATTCTCATTTCTTTAAAGCGCAATAGGAGTTTCATGCCATGCAGCTCCATTGATTTGCCCAAGAGCTGAGAAACGTTGAGCTAAATTATCATACCAACGAAAGTATGGTCCTATTAATAATGATTGTCTCAACGGTGAAGTCAGTCTAGCTTGTGCTACAGGTCCTGATTTTTGCTGAATAAAATAGCTTTTTATTGGTTAGTTCCACATAGTCCTTTTTTTTTTTCCTTTAACTCTTTTGGCTGGGGTGCAAATTTTCAAGGCCTTTCCCTTACTTTGATTTCCTGTGAAAAATGCTTTAGGTAGTGAAATCAAGCCCACTACAGAGAGGTACAATTGTTCTGGTATTCTGCTGTCCTTCACTGGTATATTTATTGTGCTATGTCGCTATCAAAGGAACAAACAGCAACATCATGTTATTAAGCTGTTGTTTCACATGGGCTGACAAAGGGAAAAGCTCTCAGCCCTCATGTTTTTGTTGTCTCTCTTAATAACCTCTTTTAAAACGCAATTTGGGGTAAATTTTATAAGCTATATATAGATTATGGAAGAGGTAACTCTTGAAGAGACCAGGCTGTTAAAGCAATGCTCAGAATAGTGGCTAAAAGGGGGCAAGCACATCAAACATCGTTCAGTATGGCCAAAAAGGACAGCAGCCATCTGGAAACAAGACTGTATACCATACAGCCATCACAGGAAACTAGGATGCTACAATGGACTCATTATTAGGTGTAGTTTACCATTCATAGTAAAAGAGAATTTCTGTCCAAAAAGCTCACAATTGGTAGGATCCAAAATTAAGAGGGTTCAGGAGAGAACCAGAAGTATTAAAGAACACGTGAAGAGGCTTGCCTTCCCCAAAATTATATCACCTTTACTCAGAGGGATTCTCCAGAAAGTAAAATTCACCCTGGAGTGTACTTGTCATTTCACAGAATCACAGAAGGTAGGGGTTGGAAGGGACCTTGGATCTGGTCCAACTCCCCCTGCCAAGGCAGGATCACCCAGGGCAGGTTGCACAGGAATGCGTCCAGTTGGGTTTTGAAAGTCTCCAGATCAGGAGACTCCACAACCTCTCTGGGCAGCCTGTTGCAGTGCTTCATCACCCTCACAGTAAAGAAGTTTTTTCCTCATGTTGAGGTGGAACTTCCTGTGCTGCAGTTTGTGCCCATTGCCCCTCGTCCTGTCACTGGGCACTACTGAAAAGAGATGGGCTCCATCCTCCTGAGAGCCACCTTCAGAGATTTATGGACATTGATAAGGTCCCCTCTCAGCCTTCTCTTCTCTAGACTTAACAGCCCCAGATCTCTCAGCCTTTCCTCATACGAGAGATGTTCCAGGCCCTTAATCATCCTCATAGCCCTCCATTGGACTCTCTCAAAAGTTCCCCATCTCTCTTGAACTGGGGGGCCCAGAACTGGACACAATACTCCAGATGAGGCCTCACCAGTGCAGAGTAGAGAGGGATGATAACCCTTCTTAATCTTCTTAATGCACCCCAGGGTAAGTGTTTTAAAAATAATTTTAGCCAACTACAACCATTTAATTTTATTAATTACTTTGTAGTTGTCAGTTTTTGTAGTTATTTTTTATTGTGAAGGAATATGTATCAACACTAGTGTGGCCAGCAGGAGCAGGGAAGTGATCGTGCCCCTGTACTCGGCACTGGTGAGGCCGCACCTCGAATGCTGTGTTCAGTGTTGGGCCCCTCACTACAAGAAGGACGCTGAGGTGCTGGAGCGTGTCCAGAGAAGGGCAACGAAGCTGGTGAGGGGTCTGGAGCACAAGTCTGACGAGGAGCGGCTGAGGGAACTGGGGTTGTTCAGTCTGAAGAAGAGGAGGCTGAGGGGAGACCTTATTGCTCTCTACAACTACCTGAAAGAGGGTTGTGGCGATGAGGGTGTTGGTCTCTCCTCCCAAGTAACTAGTGATAGGACAAGAGGAAATGGCCTCAAATTGTGCCAGGGGAGGTTTAGATTGGATATTAGGAAAAATTTCTTCACTGAGAGTGTGGTCAAGCATTGGAACAGGCTGCCCAGGGAGGCGGTGGAGTCACCATCTCTGGAAGTGCTCAAAAAACGTGTGGATGTGGCACTTCGGGACATGGTTTAGTGGACATGGTGGCGTTGGGTTAGTGGTTGGACTTGATGATCTTGAAGGTCCTTTCCAACCTTAGTGATTCTGTGATTCTGTGATTCTGTAATAGAGTCCCCCAGGTTCCAATGGCACAGAGCTGTTGAATTCTCTGGTATAAAATAGATTCACTGTGCACCTTTCTTGAAATCTGAGGGAGTATTAGTCAAAACTAAAGATGCTATGATGCCAGGAATGGCTAGGAGAAGCTAAGGGAATACCACAGAGGAAATTAAAAGGTACTATAAATATTATGTATTTGCAATCAGTGTTCAGACAGTATTAACTGAAAACAGAGTCTCATTATTAGGTGTAGTTTACCATTCATAGTAAAAGAGAATTTCTGTCCAAAAAGCTCACAATCTGAAGAGGTGAAAAAGACAGAAGAAGAAAGCGACACAGGACAGGATATATAACTGCCACCGTAGAGGAGGGGTGTTGACTGGAGTAGGCAACTTGCTGCAAGTTGCAAGCAAAGCGTCCAGCAGGTCCCACTCAGTAGCAAAATCTGGTTTACTTTCTGAGTGAAAACAGTGTGGAGGGAAAAGCTCACCCAAGCCTTGCCGGAACCTGCTAAACCCAACAGTAACCACACAGCTACGTTTTTGCGACTAAGAAAAATAAAAAGCATCTTATGCTAGCTTGTGTGTAACATGTTTGACGTTTAAATAAGAAATGAAAATGTCAAGGGTGATTTATGACTATGTCTAGTGCATGACAAAGGATAACTCAGCAGCCATTAGACAGCAAAGTGCATTAGCTGGACGTATCTCCAAAGCACCTGTACAAAGGACAAAAGACTGAGTACTGTCTGGGCATCTGTTTTTCTGAGAAGCCCAAGCCAGTAAGGACATGAAGAAAGACAAAGAACTTTATAAGGAAAATGTGGTGAAGATCATGAGACACGATGGGCACACACAGTTTCATGAGAAGTAGCGTTTATGATTACATCATTAGTCTTATGTTAGCCCCAGACCCAAACGCTTCAACCCAGATTTTCTAATTGTCCCCATTATTTGTACTTTGGTTTCTTCTAATTTTTGCAGGAGAGAGGAAACTCTTCCTCCCATCAGAGAAGCACAGGCAGAAGGAGGAAAGGCTCCTACTATTGATGGGACACATCTACCTTAGGTCAAGGCCTCGTTCCATGGCCGTGGGTGATACCACCACAACCAAGGGCAGCTCAGATGGAACCCATGTGACACTCCCCAACCTGGGTTTCTGAAGTCTAAGGGAGTGGATGAAGTAATGCTGCCAATTTCCCCCCAGTAAAAATGCTTATTTGTATCTCTCTACCACATTGGCAGGAATGAACTTGAGCATGAAACTTAACCATTCTGTGAAGTTTAAGGAAAGCATATAATAAACGCGATTTGCTATGGAGTGATTGATAGACACACAGCACAGCTGCCTCCACCTCACTGCCAGAGGAACCCAGGTTAAAAAAACAATCCTCACAGACATAATATAAAGTAAGGTTTTACACAGCTCAGTACAACTTCTGTAATACTGAGAGTTGTATTTATTATTTCATTAAGCTGCAGTAACACAACCACAATAGCATACATGCCATGACTTACTCTGTAAATAGATCACAGTGGAAGAAGTCCACTCTGCTGTGGCATATCTGTGGATCATATAGTGGCTACGTTTGTGCTATATCAGTCCCCAAACATTAAAAAAAAAAAAAAAAAAAAAAAATCAGCAGCCATTTGCTTGACAGGTTTATAGTGAGAGTATCAATTTGGGATGGACTAAGGGTAAATTTTAGCTCCTTTCCCCTTGGCAATTTATCTTAACACTGACATTCTTTTTCTGTTCTCCAGCAGATCTGGGCTTTTCTCTGCTTCTTGCACCAAGGGTAACGTCAGCAGACGTTATCGATGTGTGATGTATTCACAGCACTCAAGTACTGTGGGACCTGCTTTGCAGTGGGATGCCCTTGATCAAACAGAACCAAAACCTTTCACAGCTTTCGTCTCTGCACATGCAAATATTGAGCAAAACTGAACATAGCGGAGCCAAAGGCTATGATTTAGCAGCTACTCTAGTTAAGTGATCATGTTTAACTATGGTTAACTGACCGTGATCAAACAACGTTGTTTAATAGGGAGGCTGCCTCAGCTGATGTGTATTTACAATATCAGCTGCTGTGAACATTTTGAAATATTCTTAACAGCACTGTCACTGGTGAACTATTTGATGTCTGGAGATTGTTGATTACCTGTAATTTCTCCATTCTCAACCATGAGATTGCCACTACTGGCCCTTGTGACACTGTCATATGATGGAGGAAAGGATGCTGAGGACAAAGTTTCAGACTTCTCAGGACTCCTACCATAGTTTTCACCCATCATAGACGCAATAAGTCCTTCTTTTTCTGGGGCAGCATCTCCAAGAGTGTCAATACTGCAAGTTCTGTGATGGTAGAGGTAAGAAGCCTGCTTTATGGAGCGCAGGAGCAAATGACTTCTGTAGGCACGCTGGATGACAGTGGCAGAAGCTTCCTCTTGTCTGTGTCTGAGTGTAGTAGAGATAGGCTCGTAGGATTTTTTTGATGGATTGGCAGCCATGAACTTCTCCTCCATTTGTACTTTTAGAGTGTCCATCTCCCCAGAATCTCCTAACACTCGTTTGGTAAAAGCAAACAAGATATCCAAGCAGTGGATCCTGTCTCCACTGACCATAGGCAGGTCCATTGCTATGAGTTCAATTTTGTTTGGTTTTGGTACACGTAAAGGTTCAGCCAGAGCATCTGCGAAGTCTGACAGCGCGGAGAAAGTTATAAACTGAGTTGCCTCAGGATCAAACTTCTCCCAGATTTCATAAAAGATGTCAAAATCATCTTCCCCTAAAGGTTCTGTACTTTCCTCAGTGGCAGCATTGAAGTTCTCCAGAATAACAGCTATATACATGTTTACAACAATGAGAAAAGATATAATAATGTAACTGACAAAATAAATAATACCTATGGCAGGTTTACCACATTCACCTATAGTACCATTTATGTTTGGATCACAGTACGGTGGCCCAGTGTTTAAAATAGGACTGAGAAGACCATCCCAGCCAGCGGATGTTGTGATTTGGAAGAGACAGAGCATGCTGTTAGCAAAGGTTTGGAAGTTGAACATGTCATCAATGCCATCTTCCATTTTCACATAGGCAAAGTTAGCCATGCCAAAAATAGCATAAATGAACATGACTAGAAAAAGCAAGAGGCCAATGTTGAATAGAGCAGGTAGGGACATCATTAACGCAAAAAGCAGAGTTCGAATTCCTTTGGCAGCCCGGATGAGCCTCAGTATTCTTCCAATGCGAGCCAAGCGAATAACCCTGAAGAGTGTAGGTGGTAAGAAATGTTCAAAAGCTTTACCGATGCCAGAAAGCAGTAAGGCTAAAATGGAAAGGATAACAACTGGTTAGAATATCACATTTCTGCTTACCTGGTAAGTAGGATGAAATGATAATATCTGTGCAGTTGAAAAATATCTGATATGTGTGTGTTAAGACCCTAGCAGGACAACCTTTAACAGAAGTTAAAGTTGAAAAAACAGCTGTAGAAATCAACAATTATAAACTACGTTCTTCAGCCACCAGAAGATAGTACCCATTGCACTAAGGGTGGCAAGCACTTTTCTACACACAATTTCAAATAACCGTATCAGTCAACAACTGTTGACTGATGGTTTTCTTTCACACTGGTTGCACAAATACTTCAGCAGATGCAGGTTATGTATTTACCTTCTAAATTTGACTTCAAATACTGACACTACAAAGCTAAACTAAGAAAACGAGATATAATAACAATGCCATGGTCATCATTTAGACAACATAGTAAAGATATGTGTAAGCAAACCCAGTGACGAACATAGAAGTTGTGCATGCCACTCTACGATGGCTTTTACTTCATTCAGGGACATAGTTACACACGGATGTTATTCTACCTTTACTTTGCATGAAAAAGTGACAAATCTAGAGGCACTAGAAGAGGTTTGTATTTTCTAGGTTTAGATATTTGAGATACATTTTTCTGGATTTCCACTCCAGGGACTTAATTTCTCAAGGAAGAGCCATGTTCTTACTGGAATCTTACCCAAAACATAAGTTGTACTAAAGAAATGAAATATTTTTCTTCCTCTAAATGTCTGCTGCTACTTTGGCATTACTGGCCCTAGGAATAGTTAAATTGGCAGAAAGCTCAATTGGCAGAAGAGATCTTTATTCCATACTTCTGTTGCAATCCCTTCAAATAAGAGCTAATACATTTATGGTGTTCTTTTCTATCCTGTTACACAGTGTGAACCCTTATTTTCCATCAGCTGTGCCTGAGTTTTCAGAAACTCAATTTGATACTCTATAATCTAATTCCAGTCTTCATATGCTCTATATATTTCAACTCTCTGTTACAAACACAAATGACAAAACCCAGCAATTTTTATCTGATCAACGATTTCTTAGTTGGCACTAAATTTGTAACAATGGAAATGATCACATAATGTGGTACTGGTATGATGGGTTATTCATTCTGTCTTTCAGACGGGAAAAAACACAACCTGAAGAACCATTATGAAAGATTTTACATAACACAGCTGCCTTTCTAAAATACTTCTATTAAAAGTAGATAGCAGAAATTAAAAAAATCTTATTTCATGTTATTTTAATATAATCATGGTGGGTTTTTTAGTTCTTTTTCCTCAACTCTTTACAGTATTATCATTTCCATTTCAACATTGATTTGCAGTTGATAAATTGTAACTATTTTTTCCTGAAAATAATAGTAATAGATTTAGTAAAGAATTTGCCAAACCAATTTTACTTACCAAGAAGTGACATGATCACAACAACTAAATCAAATATATTCCAGGCATTTGAGAAATAGTACTGCCTCAGAGCCACCAATTTCAGCACACATTCTGCAGTAAAGATGGCAACGAAGAGTATATTGATTTTGTTAAGGATGTTAGTCTTCATTTCACTTGGCTCGTAGGTTTCCACCATCATGGTGATCATGTTAAGGCAGATGAGAATCATGATGACAACATCAAAGGCCTGGCATGTTACAATGTCAAAAAGGAATCCCTGGTACCTGTTCTAGAGGGAAAACGTACATGTGGCTTCAGTTATGAAAGTAGGGAGTTCTCAGCCATGCGTGTTTCCAACAGCTCTAATTTTTATGTTGCAAAGTCACTCAACTATAGTGAAATCAGAGAAATTTAAGAAAGGCAGAATATAAAAAGGACATTAAGAATCCCTTCCCATCCTCAAGTTTAATCAGTTCCAAGGTGAGTGAGAACCCCAACAATATTTATGCAGAGAACTTACTAAATATTTAACCTCTAAAATATTTCAGTGCAACTTTTTGTTATGGAATTGACTTCAGAGCACTGTCTGAATATCAACATACAGATGGTATAAATAATTTATATGCAATATATAAACACACACGCTTTTCAGTGAATTAAATTACACTTTTGCAGTGTGTTTTCCTTTTGAAGAATTCAGTCTTACCAGTGGTCTTGGAATGGGTTTTTGAGGTTTCTTCGATCCCAACTTTTTCATTGCATTGTAATATTTTTTCTGTTCTTCTGTCATAAAGATATCTTCCCCACCTAAGTATATAAGGAAATGTCACTGTTAATTTGGCGAGAAAGCAGCACTATTGCAGTTACAAAGTCTAAAATGCTGGAAACTAACATTCCTTCCTTTCTCACATCTTGCTGATCCCAGACCTTTTCATAATTTGTAACCAAGTCCAAAAAACCAGAGTGGCACAAACCATACATTCACAGAGCTGAAGTCCTGGGGTGAAACCCAGCTAGCTCAGAAAGCATGAAAACAAAGGACCTCCTGAAAACCTGGGCAGGAACAACTCTTTCCCTGGTTTCCCACATCCTGTTCTTGTTGAATGTCCAAAATACTTCTCAGAGCATCCGTACCAGACCACTTTCTAAACAACAAGTCTCCTGTTGTGCTCAGTTCCCAAAAAGAAGCAAAATTTTAAGGGACTGCAGAGATGTCATTGCCTTTGATCTGTGGGGAAAGAGCTGGGTGTTCAGGTTATAGGGGAAAAGAAAGGAGGAAGAAACTCACCCTGGGTGTTACTCCTGCTAACTTAATTATTAATGCTCTTGGAAATGCCAATAGAAGTTCTAGATTCTATGTATAACACAGACCTTGGTCTCCAAAGATAGTGTTGCTCAAGATATAGTAGGTGCCTGGGAACAAAACCAATATACTTATCTTTTTCTTTTGCTGGTTGAAGTTGTCAATAATAACACCAACAAAGAGATTCAGGGTAAAGAAAGATCCAAAGATGATGAAGTTCACAAAGTAGAGATACATAAATAGACTGTGCTCCATTTGTGGCTGCTCATTTTTCTGCAACAATGAGAAGCAACATGAAAAATGACCAACAACAAGAAGATTGCAATTCAGAATAATCTTCATATTGCAAATCCTCTCACAAATTGATTCCAGGAGGAACTCAGATATACAGCCCTACTTCTAATTCTGACAAAATTGGTATAGTTTAAAACTACCAATAGTGCATAACACAAAATACTGTACATATATGGTACTTTTGGAAGGGGCATGAAATGGTGGAAGAAAGTACCATTAAAATGGTGACTACGAGATGCATCAAAATTCTAAGACCTCATAAGGACATTATTGCTCAGATGCTGACTGCTCTCCCTTTTGAAATTAAACATGAACTGTATGAAATGAGACACCAAGCACAACACCCGAGACATAACTAACCAGAAGATATGATTCAAAAGAATAGTACTACAAAGTGTTTATACTATGACAACTCGTTAATTTGATTTCTTTTTCAATGTTTGTTTATGTGGTTTCTGGCTAAATCATTGCAGAACAAGATAATTTAATTCATACCGATACATTTGCACTGAACAACTTGTAGAGCAAAACTTAGTCCTTGACTAATGGTGAATGAGGTTTACTTTTCTTTTAATTTTTTTTTTCTTCACAACAGCTGATTGTTGTGGGTTTTTTTCTTCTTTTCAAACGTGACTTAAAATCCTATCATTTGCAGTTGATTGAAGGCCTACTAAATTCAATAGAAAAAGTTACTGAATTGGACATTCTTGACATGATTTTCACAAGCATTTCAGAAGCATCAGTTCAGCTTCTTCCAATAAGAATAGGAGCTGTAAATTGCTCAGTACTTGAAAAATCAAGCAAAATATTTAGAAGTCTAACTGCAAGTTCTTGATGTCAAAAATCTTGGCCTAGATAGTTTTTTCTTCTTAGCAAAAAACTTCTTCTATGGCTATTATGGATTTAAAAAAAATCAGAACAAGAAAAATAGTTTTTCAAATTGAAACACAAAACCCCCCTATTTTTAGATACAGTTACTTTTAAAATTATTTTATTTCTTTGAAATCATGATCAAATTAAGACAGCCTCTTCATCTGAAATTCTTTGCCTCCAAAGACATACCTCTTTGCTCTGTATAATATTGGATGATACTTCTGATAAGACAGCAAAAGCTCCCGTCAATATAAGCAGTAGGTAAAATAGTACTAGTGATGGCTGACAATGTATTTGAAATGGTTGTTTATGCACAACAGCTTGATTCTGATAAGTTTGGGTTTATGTTTTGAAGTGAACCTTAAACTATGTCACTGTAAAACATGCAGGTTTACTCCAAGTTTGATGTGTGAAGGTAGGTGCCTCCATGTGAGTGGAAACTCTGAACTCCCCTGCTAGCTGATGGACATCCAGTTATTAGTAGTATGAAAAGGTGCTCAGCTGAACAGTGTAGATATCCAGAGTGATCTGAAATGCTCCCTAGATCCCTCTGAGAATATTGACTAGATCTCCATCAACCATAGAGGGCACTTGGAGGTCAACTAACTTCATTTAGGTGAGTGGATCTGGAATTGAATCCCACTCCCCATTACAACAGATTAAGATACTATAAGTCATTCACAGATGAAATGTTTACATCAGCTGATAAAAATAATTACTGGAAAGATTTAGCACAAACAGCAGATATAAAACTGCAAAAACCATAATGCTTTTGTAGAAAGCAGTAGCACTAACAAAAAATATAGCTTGAATATAGCGACTGACCTCTCGTGAATCTACTGCCGCATACATGATGTCCATCCAACCTTTAAATGTTGCCTAGAATGAGAGATTACGGAAAATGTGTTGAACTTTCAGAGTAAAAATCTTCACAACATTTACAATATCCGAATGATACTGACTGGAGTAAGAGCCTTTGGTATGGTCACACACACGTAGCACCACGCTCTGTCTTTGGGGAAACTTGGCCCTGCTGTATGTATGACATTCTCAGCCTTGTCGGGATGCTTGGGGTGGGGATGCTCTAGGCCAGCTTGCTAGGGTGGGACAGAACACGTTGTCCTAGGATGCTGACAGGGCAAACCTTCACTAGCATGATCTACTAAAGGCCTTACAACCCTCATGGCTGAAAAAGATCTGTATTACAGAAGATTAATTCAGTGTTTGCCCCAGATTTCCTTCTGAGATGGACTCCAGCTTTCAGTCTCATGAACCTGCTTGGAGGCTGAAATAGCACTTGCCCACTAGATGCTTGCTTTATCACCTGGAAAATCACAGCGGGATCTAATTTGTCCCCCTATTTCCATTTGTGTGCACGAACAGCACTGGTGGTTGAGCAGTGCTTCACCCCTACAACCTGCATGATACCACTTTTTTCCAGCAACCACAGAGATGAGTCAGGAGTTGACACGAGGTCAAGCCCACCTGACATGGTGCCGGCTGGCAAAGGCAAGCAGCACTTACCACCTGAAGAAGAGCCAGGTAGCCAGAGCCAACATTATCAAAGTTGACTTTAACATTGACCCAGAATATTTTTCCTGTATTATTATACATTCTACAGTCTGTTATGTCATTGATCGAACTATTTAGTTCTGAATCTTCTTCTGTCAGATTGACACATTTCCCAAACTTCCCAGCAAAGAGGTTCACTCCCATGATGCTAAAGATGAGCCAGAAGATGAGGCAGACAAGCAGAACATTCATGATGGAAGGAATGGCTCCCACGAGGGCATTGACAACCACCTTGAATGAAACAGGAGAGGAAAAATACACTTAAACAAAGATGGGCTCAAGTATCTGCTCAGTGCAATTAGTCAGTCACCTCAGCAAACAGAAACCTAATGTTTTCCCTGTAAATACCAGTCACAGCTGGCATGGGTACCTTGAGCAAAGACTCAAAGGTCCAGAGTATCTCTCAGGCTTTCAAAGGAATAGTTGACACTTTTTTGGCTGCTGTGAGCACTACCACAGAAGTATACTACAATGTGAGTCCATCCTCTTTTGATGATTTTCCCTTGGTTTTGTTTGTTTGCTTGTTTGAAACTTTTACAACATAAAATTTCTTAAGTATTTATCCATAAAAACTAGCACGGAGGACTGTATTGTTAAGATTGTAGAAAGCAGTGTTTAAAAGGACCAGTAATAACTCCACACTAGCATTTTCCTAGATGTATTTTTTTTAGCGGGTGATGATTGCGTTTGGGGTCTATAACCATGAGCTAGGTACTTTTTCTGTGCTAGCTTCTGTCTAGTCACAGAAAATGTCCATGTACGTTTTAAGTGCTTGCTAAGACATAGCAGATTGCTTAATAAAATGGGGCAGTGTAAGGAAAAGATGAGAATATATCTTTGAGTTTCATAGTGAAGGCAATGAACTCAGCAGTCAGGTAGCAAAGAAGAACTTGATCGACCAGAAAAAGGAAATGAAAAAGCTTTGTGAAGGTCTTTGGAGACCATGTCACACACATTCTGCATAGCAAGAGAGAAAGTATAATAGTACCTGTTTCAAAATTGACTCCAGACATGGAAATTTTGATACATTCTGTTAATTAATTTAATGCAACTTCTTTCTGCCTTCACAGTGAAAAGATTGCAGTCAGAGAGCTTTCAGTCTCACTTCCAGAAGCCATTCAAAAGCAATCTATATCTCAGCTGCATTGAGTCTGCATTCCCATGTAAAGGTGTGACCTTGATGCCACATGTATTTCTGTCATCCATTTTCACATGCCAGAGCATATTCCATAGACCAGACTTTTGCCCAAATACCACTGTGGTTATCGCGCTGTTTCACGCTGCAGCGTATGCAGCATATGGCTGAGGGAATCTTTCTCTGCATTTGCACAACGGTAAATTTGTAATTAATGTCCAGCAGCTTCACATTGTTCCAGGTGCTCTTTTGATGGAGAAAGGCAGCAAATATTCTACAGACAAACACTCCTGCTTTTTGCAAGAATAAGTCTATTTGGAACAATAATTTGAGCAAAGTACCTCTTCATAGTCTGAAGTTTTTGTAACTCAGTCCAGTAAAACTTGCAGAACAGAGGTGATTCTTTCCTCTGAATTAGCTTGCCATCAGACTTCAAAAACGAGAATTGTGCTCACAGTTCTTATTCTCTCTCTCATTTTTGTCTATCTCAGTAAGACAGGAACACAAAAATGGCTGAGCAGCAACGGAACAAAGTTCTGCCTAGTCTGGTTTTAGTTTCCACAGCACCTAGGGTCGATCACTCAAGGAAAATCTATGAGGAGTAGCCAAGTAGAAGAGTGCAGCAAAGGCACCTTTTAAAAAATAATTTTATAGGTTCTAAACTGAATGTGGGGTAGACGTGGACTTCATAAAGACACAGTCATGAGTTACGAACCTGTTACGAGCTTATTAGTACTGACAGGTTTTACTTTGTGTTCAGACTTACCCTCATTCCTTCAAATCGTGACAATGCTCTTAAGGGTCTCAGTGCTCGGAGAGTCCTAAGGGATTTCATGGGGCCAAATGAACTGTCTAAGAGGTTTATTAAAGAGACCTGAATGGGAAGACCAAAGAAAGTATTAGCAATGTCCTGGTACCGGTTTCCTTTATTCCTGTTTAAAAAACCCAAACAAACTTCTCTATATTTTCAGTGCCCACAGCGTGATATCCTGAAACCACCATTAAAGGAGGTAAGAGTACCGTCGTAGCTTCACATCCAGACAACTGTCCGTGATTCTGCTGCTGCATCCTGCGTCAGGACCCGTGTAGAAATGCCAAAGGCGGAACTTACGTCTACAATAAGGAAGTCCAGCCAGCACCAAGCATTGCTGAAATATTTCTTGAAGCCATAAGCCACCCATTTCAGGAGCATCTCCAGAACAAAGATGAAAGTGAACATTTTGTCAAGAAATGCCAACATAATTTTTATGCTTTTTCTCTCATTTATATGGATGTCTTCAAATGCCTGAAATCATAATATATACATGGCGAAAGTCAGAGATGAGCTTTATAAAATGAAAGTCTATCATTAAGACCCCTTCATCATTCAATATGTGTTTTACACAGATCTAAACCCCATCTTTTACTCAGAAGTATGTCAGCTGATAAACTTGTAATTCTTTCTTTTTCTCTACCTAGTATACCCCTGTGGACACACACGTTATACACACTGGGAGCCTAGGAGGAAAGTATAAACTGCTTGAAATTAATTTCTAAAAATATAGTTTTGAGAGAACCAGGACCTTTTTTTTTTAAAGTATTAAGAGTAATTTATTTGTTTTAGTGTCTTAAGAAAAAATATATTTCACAACCGTGAAATAACGTCCAGAGCAATCCAGAAAAATCCAGTATACAGCAAGAATAGAAATAGCTTCTGAGAATTATATATTTTCACATTGTTCACTCTCTCTCATAATTTGTAATAATAATAATAATAAATTTGCAGTAATTGCAATAGTGAATAAATGACTGCTATGTAAACCTTCTTCTTTTTTCTACTGATGAGTTCAAAGATATGTGCTGTGTTTTCTGCTAAAAATAACTTCTCGTGTGCAAATTAAAGCTAAAAATGCTTCTAAATAAATACATGAAATTGTGCTACACTAACCAGAGCTCCACTGCTTAGAAGAATCATGAATATAATAAAGGATTCAAACCAGGAGTGTTCAACAATCTGGTAGCAGGTTTTTCTCAGATTACACCATGTTTCTCCTCCAAACTTTATGGCACTACCCACATAACAATGGAAGTACCGAACACAACCTGAAAGGGAGAGAGAGCAAGGAATGTATGGAATGAATGTACATGCACATGAAGGGTTGCTCAAGAAACTTCTTGCAGCAGGGGAAAGTCCATGGTCACCTTAACTGCATCACTGTTGGGTTTTTTTCATGTTTTGCTATGGTGGGGGGAGGCAACCTCTAATTTTCTCTGCCTTATAACTCCTATTTATATACATAGAAAGTAGGTGGAGCCCCTTTGGACAGCTTTCCATTCTTTCAAGGTATTTCTGAGACACTGGACGTGCTCTCAGTGACCTGCTGTTTGGGCACACAAAACTTCAGGACCATAGGAAGAGTCTCGATGTTACAAAAGGCTTTCTCAGTTTCTGCACACTGTTTGGGAAGCAGAGACAAGATAACCCAGAACAAGAAGGCTTGGAGACAGAGAACATTAACAGTTGTCATCAAAAGTGCAGCATTATACCCTGCCCTGCAAGGCCTGTTTATTTATTTATTTGCTTCTGAACGTATGGAGTGACTGATTTTACATCACATAACCTGCAAGAACGTGTCATGTTCTAGCTGACATACAGGCTCCTTGAAAGGTGACATCCCCTCCCAAGCTCACCCGATGACTTCTTGTAACAGGCAATGACGCCAGGGCCACCTAACATTTCCTGACCGCCCCATTACAAAATCCGGGGTTTGATTACTTATTAATTTTGTCAAGAATTAACTCACTTTGGCTAACATTTTCTTTGCTGTGCGCTCTATGCTAATTCATGTTTTCATTACGGCAAAAAATGTCAGCCAGAAGGCTTCTGTCATGTCCAAGCATGTACGCGATATAGTATCATGTATGTAACTCATATAAATAATAGAATATAATACATGCAAAAAATTCTGATCATCCTTCTTTCAACAATCCCAGTTTCCCCAGTAAAGTGGATCTGGGATGTGAGATGAGGCAGGGAATGGCACTTGCACAAGATAGTGCCTTTTTCTTGTGCAAAAATCTGTGTTAGGTACAGATTTTCTGCACCTTCAGTTGAGTTCTCTAATGGTTTGGCCACAGCAAGCACACTCCAGCCTCAGACTGCAGAGCACAAAACAAGACATGTCACATTTCTTCTCTGGAAGGGGGGAGGGAAATATATATTTATTTTGTTTTAATGGCTATTATGGCAAAAAATGCCATCAATAAAGTAGATTTGAAAAAAATCCCTGTAACTCAGAAATCTGAGATGTCTGTTATTAATATAATACTTGTGGTTTTGGGTTTTTTTCCCCTCAAGAAAGCAAACAGCAATGTAGGTATGCTGGATCTCAGGATTTATAATATATAACAGAATAGCATAAGTATATATTATTATTACACAGATAATACTTTGCATTTGGTCACAACATCTCTTTAGCTTCAAATAATTTCTACCTGTTTCACTGTTGTGGATTCAATCCTAAAACTGTACATTAGAAGTTTCATTGACCCAAAAAGGGCACAGAAAAAAACAAGCCAGCTCTGCAGAGCCGGGCAATGAGGGGAGGGGAGTAGTTACAGCGAGGCTAGAGAAGTCCCGCCTGATCGTTTCGTGGTACAAGGATGCTCGAACAGGCAGAAAACAGCAGCATCAATGAAAACTCAGGGAAGAGGTGGAAATAGTGGTGGTCAGCCAGGCTGGCTGGGTGAGCCAAGAGCAAGTTGGAGCACCAGGAGGAAATCTGTCATAGTTACAATTCGTTTAATATAACACACTTGGAAGAAATGAGCCTATAGTCTGACTTGATATAGTTTATTCTCTCACAGCTCCTACTGGGAGTTCAGTGATTACCCCTGGCTGTTGGTAGTGGCAGTTATTTAAGAAAAATCTCAAGAGCTTTTTTTTTGCCTGTTATGAAAACCACAGGTTGTGGGTTTTATTTTTCAGATGCCACCATCCCTCTGCTGACTAGAGAGGGACAATGATTTGCACTATTTATCCGATTTCCAGATTACTTTCAGTTCATTTTAGTTATCTCACCCTGCTGGGTCAGCACCTCTATGGAAACAAGCCTGGTTTTCACTCTTCTCATTTCCTAGTAGTGAAACCATGAAAGCCTCACCTTCTGGAAAACATTTTTCTGGAGTCTTGAAGTCTTCAGCAAACTCTGGAATCTGCCTCAGAAGATCTTCAGGATTTGTCAGATCCACTGTGCTGCCTTCAGAAGAGCTGACACTGTCAAACTACCAAGCAAAATAAGATCAGGTATTGATTCCTTCTACATTCAGCTCCAAATGAATAAAATCATCTATGAACAAATAGCATTCAAAATTAAAACTTGCCTATCTACTAATATTTCAAATAGTGTTGGTAATGGAACAAAGTTTGTGATTTTAAAAGTATGTGAGCTTAGAAGTACCAATAGGTGCATTCAAATAGGGGCCAAAGCTAGATAATTAGAATATTTATCTACATGAACCAATGTAACTGACTAATAAGCTGGTAAATTGAATTGCTTTTAACTTGCTTATCAGTACATGTCGTCCTCAAAGTGGGATAAACTGCTTGGGTTAAAACCATGAAATCACTGGAAAACGCATTCAAACAGGAGAACCAGATAAATATACCTGGTATTGTATCGGGAACTGAAACACCCATTACAGTGTTTATGAAGTAGAAATTGGGATCATATCATATATTCCCCAATTACAAAGCTTTTCTCTATCCCATCACATCATATATAATGTATATTTGTCAGCAGTTTATTAGAAATTATTTCATGTTTTTGTTCTTTTATGTTTGCGTGATGCTGTTACTTTTTTAATGCATTCTTTATTCAAAATTATTCCAAAAATATTTTTAATTAATAACTACTATCTTTAATGTTATTGTGAGAAATTAATTTAAATATTATATTTTGTGAAACTGAGATACTTATGACACAGTCAGAGTTGCTGAAGTTTCCTACTTTTACTTGGAAGCATATCTTTCTTTTAATGCCTTTTTTTCCCTCCTCTCCTTTTTTTGTGGACTCATATTTCAGTAAATGGAAAGTAGCCAAGAGAATTTTATAAATTATTTATTTGCATCTACTTGTTTTGTTGTTTTTATGTTTCTCTTTCCTATACATAAGTTTTTCTTAAAAATCAATACCTAGAAACCCAGCACGGCTTCAATTTCATTCACATAATTCTGGCTCCACCATTAACCAGCCAGACCGGCTACTGCAAGCTCAGCTGCTGCTGCCACTAAACTCCACTCCAGCAAATCCTTGAACAGAAACTGTACCCAAGCTTGGCAAGTATCGGAAAATTAATGCCATTAAACAAAAAAATAAACAAAAAAGTGTTACCTCTTTCTGCTCTGGTGACGACGGTTCAGATTTCCTATCCTTTCCTAGGTACAGCACACTGCACTCTTCAGAAGAAAACCCCGATCCTTTACTCCAGCTTCCTGAATTTTTCCCTCCTTCTCCTCTTTGCCTCAGGTGATTTTCATCCTGAAAAGAATCTGTGGATTAGAGGGGGTTTCTCTTCCCCTTTTGCGAGGTGGACAAGTTGGAAGGGAAAGAAAGGTAAGAAAGATATGCATTTCATGTAAATTGGGGCTCTCCAGTCAAACGTCGTAAGACATGATCATTTTGAGTCTCTGGTTTTACCTAAGGATAGAGAAAGGGAAATTTTTCCCGATGGACATGCAGCAAACTAAGGAGTTTTAGTGAACTAGTCAAAAGTTAAGTGAGAATTTTTGCATAGGAATTAAGACAGAAAATTAAGTTGAGAAATTTTGAGACAAGAACAGCAATCTTCTATGGTTAAAACAGAATGAAAAAATTCAGAGAACAGAAAAAAATAGGATAATATATGCTCTCTTATAAGAAACTTGTCCTTAATAGAGTCACTCCATACTTAATCCTTCTAACTTCTGCTAATGATTACTACATGCTACACACAGCAAGGACAAATACAAAGAATGGACCAGGACTATAGATCCATGTTATGAGTCCATGGATATGTTTTTTATGCAGAACATTCATTTTTGCACTGTTATGTAAATAATGCCAAAACAGTTGGCATTATTCACATGAATTTTTACATAAAATTTCCAAGCTCCCCAAGGACTGCCACAACTATCGATGGACAATCTATGGGCTATGTAATTACCTGTGTGTAACACAACGTGTCAGCTAGGAATTCCTGCAGAAAACCTAAAAATTAATGGTCTTTCTTTCAAGAAAGAACTATGAAAGAATTTTGATTTTAAAAGGCTCCAAGTGATAACTTACCCTCTCTCTAAACGTTTGTATTTTTGGTTTTAGTTCAAAAAATTCGGTAACTCCCTGGAAATGGATCAACATATGCCATCCTGTTCTACTCGACAGTCTTCTACCATACGTGCATTTGTCAATATATAGAAGATCCTACACTTCCAACACAAATAAAGAAATTCATTACCTGTTTGCTGTATTCTGTGTCTGTAAATGTGCTCAGTTTATCATCATCTTCAAAACCCTCACTTGTATTCTCCGCCTCAGCAATAGGAACACAAACAAATACATTGGGGTTGGTAATAAAATCTTCAAGACCTGAGCATTTGTCCCCATTTTTCTCAGCCCATTCGTTATTGTAATTCTCTTTACAATTTTTCATTTCTTCACACTTGGACCCAAGTTGGTACTGTGCAGTCAATTTGATTTTCTTCCTGTGTGCTTTCTTTATATGCCTGAGCTTTCCACAGCAGGTATCCCATGTAGCGCTCTTCACCAAGTGAAATCCCTTGTGAATCCGAGCAAAGGCAAGACGAAGATTGTTCATCTCTCCGTCATCCTCTGCTGTCTGGAGGCAGTCGGTACTGAAGGAATTCAGCAGTAGTGCAATGAAAAGGTTGAGAACCTGAAAGTTATTGAAATAGTAATAAAATTAAAAGTCAGGAGAGTAGCATCCATAAATCTAGATTCTAGCTTAGAAGAACACGGATACTACGAAAGTTCAGTCTCACTGAGCAAACCAAACCAAGGCAATAATGAAGTGACTATGACTGATCAGGTTGATGAAGTAAACTTCTCTCTCAGAAAGTCCAATGTTCCCATGACCCTATTCCCCAAAAAAGTTATTCAAAATAGTAGCTAAAACAGATCCGTGCATGCCAAATGCATTACTTGTCCAAAACAACTTTTCAAAGGTTATAGTAGTAACAAAGGCTATGGTCATGGCTTGTCAGTTTAATAACGTTTCTTCCTTCTTCTAACTAGCATTAAATCAGGACTCCATCGAGCTACTTCCAAAATTCTGTGTGAGATCAGATTCAGGCCCATCGATTCTATCAAATCTACAACACTGTCACAAAAATGAAAATCAAGAGAAGCTTGAAGTGAGGTTTCCTCTCTGCTTTTGAGTACATTTAAATAGAAGAATTTATAAACTCCACTTTTTTTTTCCTTCTTTTTTTTTTTAAGGGAATGGGAGAATTTAATTTTTTTCCTAATGCTTCAGTTTGGGATGGGATCTACCTATCTTAATTTTTATAGTGTCAGAACTGGGCAGATAGCACCCCTGAGTCATCCAGGAACCATAGCCAGCGGAGAACATTAGCCCTCCAGAGACCAGTTCATCTCACTTGTCTTAGTTATTTACCTTAGGTTGGAATAAATGTCACTCTCGGATACCCTTCTGTCTCCTTTGATAATAAGAAAGTCTAAACAAGGAGCATAGACCAAGAGCTTAGTTGTTTGACAGTTAACATTATGTGACATGAATATCACTCACAGCGTTTCATCGCTGAAGTCGGTTGTTGTGGTATAGAACAGGCGGGACTTTAAACCGGGGTGTTTGAGATTCAGCCAGAGAACAGGCATTTCCCATAAAGGACTGCCTAAACTTAATTATTTTCAGTGATTTCTTAAATTAGAGGAAGATTGGTAAATGAATGATACTAAGAATGACATGTGAAATAAAGCTACTAAAAAAAGATGTTTATGGTTTTTAGGCAGAAATGATGGAACAGGAGCAGGAAGGCAGCCTGCTCCTTACACCCCGGCATGGGTGTGGGAGGCTGTGTGGGGTACACCCTAGCAGGATCTGGCTGTTGGGTGTAAACCTACTTAGAGATGATTAAAGAAAATCCTGATTTCAGTGACAGGAGTGTAGATTCTGTCATTTGCTGATAAAGAATTCAATACCCGAGTCCTTAAAACAACCTACAGATTTTGATTTACAGACAGACTTGAGCACTTCGCTCCATTAATTCAAGCAGGTAAGCCATGAGCCCTACTGATTACTTACACCCAAATCCCAAGACGTGAAGAAATGTAGTTGCCTGTATCATATTTATTGCAAAGATATTCTTTGTCACATTGCCACGTGAAAAGGTCAAGTGATGCTGTGTGCAAAGCGCACAAAATGGGAAAATACGGACAGCGGCTCAAAGGTGAAAGGCAAAACAGGCTTTTGCATACTATAACACACACAGGTAACTCTTTCCCCTGTTTTGGGAAACTACCTTTTTTTGATGAAATGGTACTTAAGTAGATTCTACCATTCACAGAATAAAGAAGAAAATATTGGAAAAAAAACTCACCACTAAATTTCCTATCACCAGGACTAGCAGAAAGACAAGAAGGCAGAGTGGTTGTTCAGCAACCACCATGCAGTCCCACATGGTCTCGATCCATTCTCCACACAGAATTCGGAAAATGACGAGGAATGAGTGGAAAAAGTCCATCATGTGCCAGCGCGGCTTGCCATTTTTGTTTATTTTATGGCTGTTCTCCCCATAGCTTCTCCCAAAAAGTTGCACCCCTACTATAGCAAAAATGAAAACTATGATTGCCAGGACGAGGGTCAGATTACTCAGTGCTCCCAGGGAGTTACCGATGATTTTAATTAGAGTGTTCAAAGTTGGCCAGGACTTTGCCAGTTTGAAGACCCTCAGCTGCGTAGAAACAAGGAACATAGTGTTAGACATTGGTAGAGATAACCCATCTTCGCACTCTTCAAATCCGGCAAAAACTATTTTACAGGTATTCTGAACCATTCCAGCAATGTAGTATTTGTGGCATTGAGACATTAATACTTTTTTAAAAGTATTTATAGATTTAATTTTTTTATTGTGTTATTTTTTAACTGGGCTATACTGCAAACATACAATAAGCACCTCTTAAAGGACCACGCGAACACGAGTCCCTGGTAAGTGTTTGGCCCACACAGGCAGCTACCCATAGAATGCACTTGATGTAGACTAACCCACATGTGACACAAAGGACCAAAGCCCGGAGACCGACTGCTACAACTATAAAAGGAGTCTATCTTTTGGCAAAGCAGCCCAAATCGGTCCACGGTATATGATGCAAATAACATCATTTCATGTCTATTTTTAAGTATTGTTTTTTCTGTATTTGTACTCAGAAACTATTTTCCTGTTTCCTGTGCTAGTTTTTAATGTTTGACACCAGTCTGATCATGTCTACTCTGGAATATTTTTTCCTCTGAGTATTTCTTAGTATATTCAAAAGAAATTTATAAGTCATTAAAGTCTGACTGTAACATCGCAAGGAGTTTAAGACTGTGATCCTTATTCCTAGTGTTGAGAGGAGGAAAAAATTTTTAAAAAATAATAATTTCCTGCATTGTAACTGCAGACAACAGAAACATTCTCTATTACATTCACAACATAACATAATATTTTCTACGACTGCATAAGCATGAGGCATTACCAGTCTGAAGGATCGTAAAACAGACAGGGTTCCTCCTTTTCGCCTTTCTTTCTTGCTTTTGTGTTTGGGTAAACTCAGTTCAATTAAACTCAATGTGACGATTATACTGTCAAAAATATTCCAGGGCTGCTGAAAATAATAATAGGGATCTAGAGCAATTATTTTTAAGATCATTTCTGCAGTGAAGATTCCTGTAAAAACCTGTGACAAAGAAACAGTAGCATCAGCCTAAAAGTAGCCATGAACTTACCATATCTTTAAATCATGTTCCCACAAATAACATTCATGGACAGGTCAACAACACCCATTTTTATGAACTTCCAATGCACTTTCAGTTAAAATGGGAGTATTGTTTTCTGCCTTCTCAGGAGTGTGTTAGAAGTGTCTGAATAAAATCTGGGAATTGTCTATATTAGAAATTTAGAGTTTATAAATGCAGAGTTTCCTAATCTTTAGTTTTTACAGTCACACTTTATGTCTCAAGTAAAAATCCATCAATCAATCCTTGGTATAAAATGTCATATAGCTGAGAATTAGCTTACCAAGTTGCCTACATTAAGCATCAATTTAAAATTATCTGACATATTATTGTGCTCCAGTGCCATGAACAAAGTGTTCATCACAATGCAAACAGTGATGGTGAGATCAATAAAAGGATCCTTTATGAAAGCAGCCACTTTCTTCTTGATTCTCAACCAGAGTGGACAACAGTCCCAAATTAGATACTTTAAAGCAAGATCATTCAGGCATGGCGGGCACCTCCGCTGGGATTCTTCAAGTTCTAAATGCAAAAGAAAACCCCACTATAATAAACAAATAATATATAAATATAATAAAAAATAGTTATTACTGAGCAAGATGGTGAAATAACAATTTCAAGTATTCAAGAGATCAGAGAAGAAAAAGGAAACCTCACATCTCACACAGTGCCCCAAATCTTCCCTGCACTTTCTACCATACATGCAGTCCCTATATCAGCTAATGAACATGGAGATAAAACTCAGAGAAAATTGGATTCAAAATTCATTCATGTGACCTTACTTCAAGAGCTTTTGGATTAGGTTTTACCGGTCTTAGACCCAGACTCGTACTACAATCATTTGACTAAAAACGGACGTTTCTGATGCAGAGGCCACACCGCAGCCCCCCACACTAGAAGCACTTGATAGTCAACATAGCTGCTAAGGCACTTTTCACCTTATCCTCATGGAGATGTCTCGGGCATTGGCTGTATGGCACCCGACATCTCTTTGGCTCCTTTGACTCTCAAGGGAGTCTAGAGATTCAGGGGAGTCTAGAGAGTCAAGGGCGGCCACAGGCATTCTAATTGTAGTCGAGACAAATCCAAACCACAGCACCTGAAATTCGGCCGTAAGCCAGTTCTACTGGAAAGATCATTCCTACCATTTCCTAGCTGATGTGAATTTCTCCATTTTCTATAGACAAACATGGGATAGAAGCTATTCTGGCTTTACAACCTTTTGGTCAAATATAAATCTCATAGACTTTCTTTCCTCAACATCAATATTAATGGAGCCCTCCAAAATACTTTTGACCCTGCTTGTGTAAACTCATTGGCAAACTGGAGCTTACTTAAAGTTAGATAAAAGCACAGTAGGAATTATTAGTAATCTGGTTTTTGGGGACCTGAAAATTTTTCAAAAATCAGATGAGCTGATAGAAAAAAAAGAAAAAGAAAAAAATCAACGTGTTCCTCATTCTGGTCTCTTGGTCCAGAAAACAACTAAACAAATAGGGTTGAAATTGTTCCGAAATTGCAACAAAACTATTTGTCAGCATAACAGCCACTGATAAATTCTTCCAAAAATTCACACGGAAAAATAAGTTCAAAGAATAAAAGGGTGAGGTTAAATATTCAAAACCCGGAAATTGCCACAACTGCTTTTGCTTGTGTAATCTTATTGTTAGTATTTGCTGTGCCAGTGACACGTCACCAGTCACAGGGTCAGGAGGAGAAAACTGTACCCAGTCGTGCGCCTCAGATGCTAGAGAAACTCCTTCCACCCACCCTCGCTCCAACCACTCCCACTCTGTCCTACAAAACAAGATCTGCTATAGGCAAAGGATGAGTTCCTGTACATAAAGGCTGTGTGATAATGCTTTTTTTTAAAAAAGCAAAATTAACAATGAAACTCCTAACTACACACCTACAAATCTCTGTTAACCTTTAAGAAAAGTATTGACATTTTGGTCCTTCGTGCTAACATTACCTTAGGATTGAAATAAGCATAATGAGGAACCACTTACCCTCCAAGACACTAGTAATTATGCTGACTGCACTTGCTGCCCTTTGTCTCTGAAGTGCCTCGTTAAAGTACTCCACTGACAGATGAGGAGGCAAATGCGTCGTGCTGCTCTCATCATCTACGGCTGGCTGCTTAAAGAAGTAAACATGATTAGGGAGATAGCACAGGAATAAAATGAAGCAGGATGTGATGATGGGTAAGTATGAAAGTTAATAGGAATAATGACACGCGTCCAAATTAGTGTAGCTTTTTGCAAGATGTAATAGATGTTGAGAACGAAGATCCTACTCTTTGGTGATAATGCTGCAGTAAATGGATCCTGCAAGCACGTAATAACAACGGGGCAAGCACAAACCTTGGAAATAAGTATATGAGGGGAAATAGGCCTAGAAAATATTGCAGACTAATGGAAAAGGAGAGACATGAGGGATAAACTGGTAGAAAAGCATCTCCACCCACTTGGGGAACTTACAGACAAAGCTTCTGCATGATGCTAAAGGTGCTGTGAAGGTGAAAGAAATTACAGGTACTGCTCAAAATTACCCCCCTGGACAGGGCATAGGATAAAAACACCCTTTGGTGACTTGTAATTCCAGCACTAGGAACCTTCAAAAGTATGTTAGTTCAGGTTGTGCACAGCAGAAAAACAGGATTTATAACGTGAATGCTGAAGCAATGAACTCCAGTTTTTTGGGAACCCATCAGAGTCCAAACTGCTTTCTGCTGACAACTTATAAACTCCCCACATCAGTACACTTCATCTCACATCGCTGTTTGCCATTTCACTGAAACTCCTAAGAAAAACCTGCCATTTATGGAGAAACCATAATATGAAGTATATACTTAAAATGATATCTTTTACTTACCAGATCACCCTTTCCCGGGTCTTCCATTACTGGCGGGAGCATTACTCCTTCAGAAGACACTGGATCTAGACTGTGTACCCTGCTGCTTCCTCCTCCCATCACCGAAATCACCCCATTGCAGTCATCCGCGTTAGCCCACTTGCTGCTCCGCACGCACTTTGGGGTAGCTGGGTGAGAGCTGTGGCTCATCTGACTTTGCACACTGGAGCGTCTTCCCATCTGCGTCACCAAGAGTGACCGACCCTGGATTTCGTGTTCCCCGGCACTGCGGGTCTCCTCATCACCAAAATCCGTTCTGGAATCAACTTCTAGAGCAGGTATTTGGAAATTGAACACACTCCCATGGCTCAGTCTGCGTTTCGCCTGATTTGCGTTGGGACCGTACACCAGCCCAAGGAAAGACTTAAAGTCCAGGAAAGGGAATAAAGAGAGAATGGCATCATATCATAGAAAAAAGTTTGTGAAGCAATAAACATTTACAGTTTCATAGCATTCCCTGTCAACCATTGCAAGTCGAAAATTTTTATTTGATTTAGATTTTTCAGGAAGGTTTATGCTCAGATTTTAAAAGGCAGATAATAAAGTCCTATCAGCTATAGCAGGTTTTTTTTTGTGGTAAGTTTTATATTTAAATTTTAAGTAAGAAATTTTTAACAGAGAATGATGGCACAAAAGTTAAAACCTGATAGTCATTCACTTTATCTCTCATTGTTATAGTAAATGTATTTTAACTGTTATAATAACTTTCCTTTCATCTTTCATTCATAATATTTCCTTTTCAAATTTTTACATACAATTTTTCCTTATCTGACGATGTTGTTTAATTTAAAGACTTAAGAGTGATCAGTGCTTGTAATGGGATTTGGTTTGTGCTTTCAAGCAATTTATTTTAGTATTAATATTGGAAAAGCTGTTAGGATCTCAGATTCAGACAATAGATTACCAACTTTCGTTGACTGTCTGTGGACTGTGACTTGGGGAATCGTTGTTCATCTTCATTATCTTCTATCCCCAAAGATTTATTTCTCTTTTTCCTGTTGCTTCTTTCTTTGATTTCTTTGGTAGACAGAGAAGAAGCTTCAAAGGAGCTAATTGACAGGATATCAATCCCTTTAACAGCCAATGACTGAAATTAAAACAAAAACATGGATGATATTTTTGCCGGGTACTTGGAATATAAGGAGAAGGAAAACTCTTCTGTGCTCTATGTTATTTCCTCTTAACAATTTGTGTTTCACAAAACTTGTTAAAAATCTTCCAATATCTGATAACACTAAAAGAAAGAGGAGAGAATTTCCCCAACATACGGAGCACTGAAAAATTTGCTATATGCAGTATGTTACATGATCACATATATTGGGCCTGCCAGGGGCAAAATTTCCTATTCCTCCATATGCCAGATTTCCATACAGTAAAAATACTTAGTTTGAAAACAATACTGCAGAATACATCTTTTTCCCCAAATAAATGCTCAAACAGTATTAAAATTCTGTCTTTTCATTGGGGATCGTTGTGACTGTATTTACACTATGGCTGACTTTCCTTCCCATACTGAATTTAGGACAATGTATTCAAAACACAGGAGTATTTTATTCCAGAAGCTTCTAAGCTATTTAAGTTACCCAGAGACTTTTCATTCAACTACAATAGGTTTTGGGTCAGTTGTTAATGCAGCTGATCAATGAAATTACTGTATATTTCTCTGCTCACAATGATAAAACACAAGAAAATAATAAAAAAAAAGCTACATTTACTTTTGGAAACTGCTAGCTGATGGGATTTTATATTTTCCAGATTTTAAAATACTATTTTTCTTACAGTAACAACAGCCTTTAATGCTTATTATCCACAATAAAATTCATCGTTTCACAGGAAAAATACACAGCTGAACTAGGAATCGATCCTGTAGCTCTAGGAATCAGTACTTTCGATAAGTTATCACTTGCTCCTGTCCCCAGGAGTGACTACTATACACAGCTGTATACAAGGAGTGGGGGGTTTTCTTATGTGACTGACAACAGAGTACCAAGACTAATGCTTGCAAGGGAATAATTTACCTACCTCCTGCTCCTTCTGTAATAATTCCATGGCTTCCCGAAATTTCCTTTCCTTTGCCTCCGTTTCAGCAATAGTGGCTTTGTTCTGGTCTTCGTATGCCATTGTGACTACAGCCAGAATCAAGTTGACTAGATAAAATGAGCCCAGAAAGATGACCAGCATGAAGAAGAGTATATACACCTTCCCAGAAGCTCTGAGGGTCTGTAAGCAACACACCCCAGAGATAAAAATTACCATAAAAAATACCAAGTAGGCTTTCAATGTGTCTCTGAAATTCTTTAGAAGCGCTCAGCTTCCTAGACACAATGCTTTAGGAAGTTTAAATGGAAATATACCTTTCTTGGCCCTTCTTCCCCCTCTTTCTCCCTCTTCCTATACCATCGCCTGTATATCACTGGTTGTATATCGATGAGGATGACCGGGGAGGAATTGTTATATTTTTTAAGGACAACCCAGGACCCTTTTAGTACTTTTTTTAAGTCTCTAAACCAACAAGGTGATAGAGCTATTGCTGGGAAGCACTTCAGCATCGCTTTTCTAGGCGTCACAGCTTGCAGGAAGGTATAAGGGAGGATGTGGCCTCGATGACTTGTAGCTATTGCTTTTATTTGGGGTTTCTTGTCCTCTCTACACATTTTCTGTTTCAGTTGTTGTCCCTGGAAGACCAGTTCTGAATTATGCACAAAGTTGGTACCTGCTGGTACAGACGCTCCCAGTAGTCCTGGGTCATCAGGCGGAACAAGGAAAGAAAAGCCCAACCAAAGGTATCAAAACTAGTGAAACCGTAATCAGGATTTGGCCCAATTTTCAAGCATGTATAGTCAGGAGGACAGGTCCTAGAAGTAAAAAAATAAAGTGGAGTTCTTTTACCTGTGCAGATTTCAAGGAAAACTTCAGCTTATGTGAGAGTTATTCAGCTCTCTGTTTCATTACATTGCAAACCAATTTTCTACTCGAGCTAGCATTGGCTGGAAAGTGGGATGAAAAAAGCAGCATCCACAACCCAGCAACAAAGGAAGAAGCCAGGCTGGAGTAGACCACGAACCCAGGACAACTGCCTCATCACCGGTCTCTTTCCCTGCCGCTCGCTGCAAAACAGCCACATCTCCCTCCTTGCCCAAACCTGCCCTCCAAAATTCGTGATTTGTTTTTCCCGTTTAACACTCATGAGCCTTCACAGGGAGGAACGTGTCTGTCCTGTGCTATATCTGAGATCTTCTGTGTTTTCAGTTCTCTCGTACATCCGTGGAGAAAGACAGCACTTCTGGAAAGGCTCAAAGGAATTCAGACCTGAATAAATCAACTGCAGGTTCCTGCTTCATTCCCTGTAAGTATTAAAATATCTGACTGTTTACTATATTTTGTTGTCTGTGTTCCTGTTTCTGCATTCAACAAAAAACTGGAATTTCTGCTTTTGTCTCATATGGCTGAGCTACTACAGAAGCACTAAGGCAAAGAAAACTTCCAAAGAAGAAATATTCTTAAACGCACTTACCCAGCACCAGGACCACATAGCAAAATATCTGAGGTGCCCCCTTTCTTAGCAAAGTGTGCTATAAAAAAGGGGAGAAAAAATTAAAACCAAAGAACTTTCTAGCCTGAATCCTCTATCCTTTAATATGCGCAGTCATCAGTAATCAGTGAGCCATGAGTGTATCTGCACAGAAATACAAATTGCTGCGTAGCAAATACGAAATGAGCGCTGAAGAGAGACAGGTTTCCCACGCTCACCGTGACTGCGCCATGTTGCAGGATGCCCTGTCCTCATTTATAAACTTGCATATGTGTATGCACAAATTTCAGTCCTTAAAACCAGAAATTTTAAAAAAGATTATCACTTTTTGGCCCCATCTGCATAAAGGAAATCAAGAATTGGAGGGCACAAGCTTAAGCACAGTCCCTGGTTTGGTAATCGTTAGCGCAAACTCCAGCACAGTTTTGGCACGTAGCCATTAGCCCTCTCCAGGACAGGCTACGAGCATCAGTTGGGGAAGCATAGACAAGTTCTGTTTCCACTGAGCAATAAAAACAAAGCACTGTTTTGAGGAGGAAGAAAGAGTACTTGGCTGTGTGGATATACATCGTGCCATGTCACTACCCTGCTGAGCCAAACAGCAGGTCCTAACCCTGCGTAGCTGAGAAATACAGATTTCTCCATTGGGATACCGGGGCTCTGCCCTTTTTGACCCGATTCCCCTATTTCTCTTAGCACGAGTTACTCTGATGTCTGAGCTAGAGCAGTCTGAAGGTAACAGCTTCAGTGCTACCAGCTAATCAGCCCCGTTAGGCTGTGGGTTTATTACCCCAGACGCAAGGGAGGTCTCATGTCTTCCCGGTGCTTCCCAAACCTCAGTTGTGCTCATCAGCACGAGTCCGAGCCAGCAGGAAGCTTTGGTATCAGCTGTACTGGACCATGTAAATACACCATAAAGGAATGAGTCGCTCTCCGGGCTACTTTCCACCCAAATTTTTAAAGACGATTCAGTAATTGAGCTTCAGGGAATCATAACAACGCATAGTTCTCCATGTTGGGGATGGGAACTTCACACAAAGTCAGGACCATAAAAAATATCCAAAAAATCATTGAATAGAAAACTGGGCTTACAGTGCTGTAAGTCCTAAATCCTGTAGGAAAGTCATCCAGCTTTCATTAAACCTGTCTGGGCCCTCCTATTCCTTTTGCTGTCATTGCAAATCACCCCGCACACAAGACGTATGGCACAGGATGTGGACAAGGCAAAACTTGTGAAGTAACACAGATTTTTAATTTCTTGAGCCTTGCTGTCTCTTGCCCATTGCTTTTATACAGCTGCAATGTTCTGCATTAAAAAAAAAAAAGCTTTTGTTTCCTGTTTCTTCAGCACAGAATATTAGTATTTTTAGCCAAAGTTTGTCACATCTGTGCTAGTCTAGTCACTGCCTGGTTTCTTTTGAAGTTTGCTTTCAGTTATGATCTTTACAACATTCTGTATATGTAAATGGCTTTGTATGTGTGGGGTTTTTGGTAGGTATAAGAGTTCCTTGCAAAAATTTTTTCTCAAATATCTTTTATATAAAAGATTTTCTCCCCTGGACTCTGAAGTTATTAAAGAAATCCTGTCAAATATTCCACATGGAGTGTATACAAAAAGCAATCCTGTGTGGGTTTTTTATGTATTTCAACATTTCCCCCGGGACAATGCTTTTCTCCCTGTACAACTGCTGCTATGTTTAAACTCACTGGTGGAGATTTTCTTCAGTGATGAAGCTTTCTTCATATTTCTAGCATAGACATTGTTTACTTTGAGTGTGTTTTTTCAGGTATATTGAGTTTTTTCCTTTAGCACACGGCTTTTCCTTTCTGAATTGGATCTTACAGTTGCTGTTCATCTGAGACTGCTTTGGTGTGTTTTCATATGTCTGGTCTATGCTTCCATCACCAGCCACAGTCAAGACGTATACATGAAAGATATATACTGTATATGTCTGATATAAGACATAAAATAAGACATATATGATGTGAAGAAGAAAGTATCTTTGACTTTTAAAGGAATTCCTCTGTTTCAAGCTGAAGAGTAACTCATTGGGCAGCAAAATGAAGCTGTAGAGACTCTTCAGCATGTAGTAAAAGGTGAATTTTGGGGAATTACAGCAGAGAATGAGCTAATGCTGTTTCAGTTATTGTCATATCATTCTGGGAAACAGAGCTGGATGATACTGGAAAATTTAGGAGTGCTATTTCTTATAATGAAGGGAAGGGGTGCGTTCCTGGATGCCTGCAAGCTGCTCTGGCAATCTGAAGGCCATTATCAAGTAGTTAATCATCAAAATATCAATCACCAAAACATCAATATCATTTACAGCAGTGGTTATACATGCATGCGTAGGTGTCTATACTATCAACTAAAAAAGAATTAAGGAGAAAAATTACCTGTGTCATTAACAAACATTTCATAGGATTCCCATGTTTTGTTAAGGAAATAAGGTGTTTTACTGAACACTGTAGAGTTCCTGATACACTTTTGTCTTAGATTGCCCTTGAAAAGCTGGAGGCCTATGAGGGCAAAGACACTCAGACAGAAAACAGTCAGGATCATCACATTGGCAAGCTTCTTCACAGACTGAATAAGTGCGCCTACAATGACCTTGAGTCCTAGGAAGACAATATACAAAGGAAAAACAGGATGAAAAACTGAGATGCAGATGTCATACTTGATTAGAGTTAAAACAATGTATAACAAGCAAAGTCCCTAAATTACTGGATAATATGTGGCAAATACATTTGCAATGCAAGTATATTTTGGATGAGAGAGTAATTTATATGAGAACAATATTTTTTTTCCTCATTTGATTGACCCTACAATTTCCAGATGTTCCTTTAATCGCTGTAAAATATTTAGGCAAGGATGAGGAACCAGAGATATTAGTCTTTCTGGATAAGTTTTTCTTATCTAATATGCATAATTCAAATGACATTTCCAACACTGGTAATCTGTGAAGAAACTGGAAACACTGGAAACAATAATGACTATGATCAAAAAGACCAGAAAGAGAAGACAGAGGCAACCTACTGGTTCTTAATTTGTATTTCATCATCAGAAAGAAACCACTGGCTTTATAACTAAGGGAAAAGTTAACAGGAAACTGTTTTCCCAGGGAAGATGTAAGATGATTAATAATCTTAAAATGGAGTCATTCCTTTCAGTCACTAGAGGTGTTTCTGTCGAATCATAACACATAAACCAGCCAGAAGAACACTCTGTAAAACTGATATTATAAAGTCTTAACAAAATCTTTAAAAGCATCATGAAAACAAACTAAATACAAGAGTGTTTCTAAAGCATGATTTATTCTGGTTGGGCGAGGCGAACTAAGATACTATTTGTGTCCACAAATTCATCTGTGTCTGCAATCAATGAAAGATACAGAAAGAGAAAGGAAAATTAAAAAAAAAAAAAAGCAAAGCCAACATTTTGATTGGAGTAAAAAATCAGTTGAAAGTAGCATAAAACATTAAGCGAATAGAGTTTCTTACCTGGGACTACTGAAATGGTTTTTAAAGCTCTCAGAACCCTGAAAGTCCGAAGGACTGACACGCTCCCCAAGTTACTAAATGCTCCCACGTACCTGTAAAGTCAGGACATGCCGTGGCAAGTGGTTGAACGGAGAAAACAGGACAATTATGTTACAGTGGTCATTCTTAACTGCCAATCCAATGTAAAGTATTGATAAACTACACAGCAAGGATTTGTCTGAAGACTTATAACATAGAAACCCATTTCGTGATTATTAGTTTCCTTATGAGGTAGCTCTTGGCTTGTGCACAGCTGCTTTTGGGTCAGCATCTTAAAATCTTATGCATTTAAAATATAAACAAACATAAAAAAATTATTCATTGCAGGCTGAAACGCTGGCTGAACTGGTTCGATCTCCCTTCTGTAGCTGCACCTAACCAGTATAAAAGCTGTCTCATTTCTGCAAACTGAAGCTCAGGCTGATTTTTTGGAGATAAAAAGCCAAAATTTAATCCAGTGTCCTGGTGTCTCCACACATTGCTCTGTTTTCAAACTTACACTTCCATTCACAGGGTGTGTCTGGATTTGCCAGCCCAGCTATTACATGTCACTGACTGCAACGCATGCGCTGGCGTGCGTCACCACAGCGTGTCCCTTGCTCTGCACAGCTCTGTTCCCTTCTTGAAAGACCCATACGTTGTTGTTATACAGGGAGCGAGGAAACAAGGGGAAGAGTCAATGTCCTAGATAGTTTCAGGTGCAGTTAGGACCCACGGGGGGGTTTTGTACTGCAGGCAGCCTTTTGCACCACAGCAACAAGAACTTCAAATACAGAGCGCGGGCGCAGGTAATCTATACGCTCCCACTTACGCCATTACGATGACGCTGAAATCCAACCAGTTCCAGGGATCTCGAAGGAAAGTGAATTCATTTAGACAGAATCCTCTTGCCAATATTTTTATCAATGATTCAAAAGTGTAAATGCCAGTGAAAGTAAATCTAAGGAAGGGAGAAAAGTGCCAAAGGAAAATAGCAATATTAGCAATTAATGGAAGAGACACAGTCAGACTATTTACTGTCTAGGCCAACAAACCAAGCCAATGCTGCAGAGAAGTAGTGGAAAGACTGCTGTTGATTTCAGTGTATGCTATCAGCATCTGACTCAGACATAGTTTGAGACAGTAGTTGACTGCAATCTGGACATGCCTTTTAACTTGCATGCCTGTGACATGGCCATTTGCATTCAATGATTTTTTTCAAACTCTTTCATGTGAGTCCCCATAATTTGAGAAACACAAAACTCCTAGCTTCTTGCTAAAATAAAGATCAACTTTTGTATCTTCCTCTGGTTTCAAGTGGCCCAGTGAACATGTAATATGTTGTGTATTATTTACTTTGAGCATGCAGCATCCATTTCCGTGCAGAAGGTTTAAAACACTTAGAGAAATACAAGAGTACAGGATTTTCAATTTAAGATGGCAATTATTCTTATTAATGGAAAATTATCAGTAAAAGCTCTTCTGGACCTACTGAGTGCACTTATCATTTCAACAAGGCAGTGATCTCCCAACAGAATTCAAAAGGCATTCATCTGGCAGTCAGAAAACGCACTAAGAAATTATACAGATGTAGTGCTTCTCTTTTCATTTGGAAAGAAGTATTCTGAAATTATTATTGAAATACATTTGAAAGGTAGTCTTGATGCCAACAGCAGAAACAACTCTTGTCTAATCTTTGACACTCTCATAAGTAGAGAAGTATCTCAGCATCTTCTGGAGATACGTGTACTAACACCATGCAGAGCCCTGTTCCTGCTTGAGGATTTGCCGTTCCCAGACGTTTCAGTGTCATGTAACATGAGATAGTCAGAAACAATTTTAGAGCTGTTTCTAAAGCTAAGTATTTTGGAATCTTTTCCTTTGCATTAGGTGTTAAAATTGTTCTCTACTTGGACTTTAGTAAAGCCTTTGACAGCGTCTCCCACAGCATTCTCCTGGAGAAACTGGCAGCTCGTGGCTTAGACAGGTTTACTCTTCGCTGGGTGAGGAACTGGCTGGATGGCCGAGCCCAGAGAGTTGTGGTGAATGGCGTTAAATCCGGCTGGCGGCCGGTCACAAGCGGTGTTCCCCAGGGCTCGGTTCTGGGGCTGGTCTTGTTCAATATCTTTATCAATGATCTGGACAAGGGGATCGAGTGCTCCCTCAGTAAGTTTGCAGATGATACCAAGTTGGGTGGGAGTGTTGATCTGCTGGAGGGTAGGAGGGCTCTGCAGAGGAATCTGGACAGGCTGGATCGATGGGCAGAGGTCAACTGTATGAGGTTTAATAAGGTCAAGTGCCGGGTCCTGCACTTGGGTCACAACAACCCCATGCAATGCTACAGGCTTGGGGAGGAGTGGCTGGAGAGCAGCCTGGAGGAAAGGGACCTGGGGGTGCTGGTTGACAGCCGGCTGAACATGAGCCGGCAGTGTGCCCAGGTGGCCAAGAAGGCCAACAGCGTCCTGGCCTGTATCAGCACTAGTGTGGCCAGCAGGAGTAGGGAAGTGATCGTGCCCATGTACTCGGCGCTAGTGAGGCCGCAGCTTGAATCCTGTGTTCAGTGTTGGGCCCCTCACTACAAGAAGGACGTTGAGGTGCTGGAGCTTGTCCAGAGAAGGGCAACGAAGCTGGTGAGGGGTCTGGAGCACAAGTCTGACGAGGAGCGGCTGAGGGAACTGGGGTTGTTCAGTCTGGAGAAGAGGAGGCTGAGGGGAGACCTTATCGCTCTCTACAACTACCTGAAAGGGGGTTGTGGCGAGGTGGGGGTTGGTCTCTTCTCCCAAGTAACCAGTGATAGGACGAGAGGAAATGGCCTCAAGTTGTACCTGGGGAGGTTTAGATTGGATATTAGGAAAAATTTCTTTACAGAGAGAGTGGTCAAGCATTGGAACAGGCTGCCCAGGGAGGTGGTGGAGTCGCCATCACTGGAGGTGTTAAAAAAACCTGTGTAGATGAAGCACTTTGGGACATGGTTTAGTGGGCATGGTGGTGTTGGGTTAGCAGTTGGACTTGATGATCTTGAAGGTCTTTTGCAACCTTAATGATTCTGTAATTCTGTAATTATCGGGGTCCATATTCTAACATTTTTACACCAAACCGAATAAGTAACAGCTGAAATATTCTTTTTAAAAATTAAAAAGATGGGATTATCCAGCTTAAGTGTGACTATAAAGGCATGGATTTATTGTGATTTAATGTTGCAAGTGTCGGCAGCACTGAAGATAACAACTTTACTTTCTAACAGTGTCCTGCAGGCCAGGAGCTTCTGACAGAACATTTTATTAGAGCAAAACTCAGCTTTTCATTATTATTAAAAAGTATTTTAAAAGACAGCAGCTCTTGATATGCTTCATCAGCATCAGCAACAATGGGAAATGTGTCTGGATGAAGAGCAAATAATTACTGAGTAACTTCAGAAAGTAGGAAACAAACTGGAGCAGTAGGACAGACACAAAGCCAGTTCAGCAGCAGAACTTAATCTACACTCACTCTCTCCTATAACACCACAATTATTGTAGATATTTAATTTAAAGACAAAAATACTCCCTCCAAGCAAAAAAAATTACAAAGTCCTAACACAAGCAACTTTCCTTCTAAATCCCCCATAAACTATCTTGAGTGACAGCTGCAAGACAAGTCTCAATAACTCAATATAACCACAGGATTAAAAGGCATACATACCCCCAGATACTTACTCAACATACTTGTTCCACGAAGGAGCTGGAGAAGCCTTAGAGGACTCCATCAGAGCCATGAATGCACAATTAGTTATAATAGTGCACATGATAAACAAAGTGAATAATGTAAGTCACGGGAGTGAAGGCAAAGAATATGACATTTATTCAGAAATGTAACTAGATATTCTCTCAGTCACAGATGTAGTATCTCTTTTTGAGTTTAAAGCATACATACGAACAGCATGCACATGTATTTGCTGGTTTTGAGTCATATTAGATGACAACACACTACTGTTGTTATTCATGCCACCTGGACTTCTGTATGGGCTAGAGGTCTGCTGCTCTAAGCACTGCAAACTTGGTGAAAGGATTCTCAGCCACTCAAAGAGTGGGAGGAATGATGCATTTTTAGTTTCATTTTATAGTATAAAAGTTAAAAACTTGCCCAAGGTCACACAGATGAAGCCCAAACCTGACTCTAAATTGGCAGAGCTGCACTCTTCTGAAGGGACAGCGTGAAGTCTGCCAGGATGCTTGTAGGTGTCTCAAAGGACTCCAGTTTGGCCAACTCTTGGGGCTGCTCAGCTGCTCTCTGGGGTAACTGCTGACTCTAGGGTATGAACGCGAACTTGGGTATCTATCTAGTTCTCATGCAGATATCTAAGCTTAAGTGCCTGGCTCTGGATCTGAATGTCATGCCTTGTGTCATACCACACTTTTTGGCAATCCAGGAGGTAGATGTGCATGGGAAAGACATCTAGCCTTTCCATCATCCATCCTCTCCATTCCCACAAAAAATCTCATGGCTTTAGCTCTAGGCATCGTCAAACTGTCACAAGCCTACCAGCTGGACCACTGGTGCCAAAATGTCAGTATTAGCCAACTTGCTGCCTGGGGAAAGCCTCAGATGAGAGGCATCATTCCTGCAGGGATGCCTGTACTCTGCTATGGTGACATCTTCAGACCCATTGCAGCTAATCCAGCACCACACAACCAGGAAATGGCTGGAAGCCTAAAATCTATACAGGGACACCACAGACTCTGCACTGGGCCTCATTCAGCCCCAAGCGACAGTGTTACTACTCTGGTCTCATTCCCCAGCGCCAACCTGGAGCAATAGACTAGTGATTCCCATTCCCTAAATTTGATGTATGTGGTAGGATCTATATTACCTTTGTATTCCAAAGGAATTCCGTGCAACAGCATCCCTGAACATTTTCACTTTCATATACCAAAGATATATTTTTTGATCTGATTTCCTAAAGAAACAAAGTTTGGATGATTTTCTTTCTATGTGTTTTCATATGTGTGCCTCTATCTCAGCCCTCTTAAAATTGGCCAATGGTTAATCAGCTTTGGTACATGAGTTGAATTCAATTCCTACAGTTTGGGTAAACAGAAGATGAGAAAGACCTTATTAGTCTTCTCAATGAGAAAGGCTTCGGCATGAGATACTTGTTTATGAGACACCAGATAATTGATCAGTCTGAAAACACAAATCTGTAGAAAATCAGGCTTCGATATCACCAGTAGTCACAGAACTATTTATTTCTAAGTAGCACAAGAGCACCAAGACAATAATAATTTCTAAGGTAATTCATAATTAGAAGTCATCTGGAGTGAGGAAAAGACTAGATTCATTCAATGGTCTAAAATATAAAAGCACAGGATTACGTATTTTGTAACAAAAGTGAGAAAATGGAGTCAACAAAAGGATATGAATGTACTAAAATTTTAATTGCTGTTCTTCGAATTGGATGGAAAGGACTGAGGATCCATAAGGCACGTGTAGCAGTAAATCTGAAGATTGTTTTCTGTTTGTTTAGCACTATGAAAATCTTTTTTTAAAAAAAGAAACATGAAAGAAATTTTCAGAAAGTTGAACAGAGAACATATTTTTGTATTATATCCTGTTGTATCAGTGACGAGCAAGAGCTTGATTTTAACTTCAGTCTGTTTAAACAGGAAGACTTTGTAATACTTTGCTATCCTTTCATCATAAACTGATTATAATGAAATAATAATAATACTACCATTAACTGTCAAGCTGCAAGAAAATACTCAGCATGAACTCCTTTTTCAAACCTTAGCACTTGCAAAGACTTGTGCACAGAACTAATCTTTTCTCTTAAAATAAATTTAACATCTCATTGAGTCAAGATATACAGAAGTGGAAGGAAGAATTGCAGCCTTTATCATTATTTGCTGTTGTTGACAGTGACCCTCCAGCTCTAAGATTGTAGAAATTAGTTCAAAATATTACACATTTCTCAAGCAATAAGCTTCATTTCCAATGAATGAGTTCAAATTTCTCTGTTCTTTATTGAAAATCATATTCTTCAGTATTTCTTGACTAGAATATTGAGCATGAATAGGTAGGTTTTAAGGATTTATGTGCAAATGTTTTAAAATAATTTTTATACTTAGGTAATCATTTATTGTACATGTAAGTGGCGCATAAGCATTGAGATAGAGGAACACGCGGTTTCAAACCATGGAATTCCAGAAAATTTAGAACATTATTATAATTTCTAGTAGATCTGACTCAAACCTTCCTTTTCTTCCTTTATCCATTTTATCTTTTCTGCTCTCATTCTGATTCAAATGTTAATGAAGTTCATATTATTTAATTCCTATAATTCAAAATTAAGCTTTTTGTAAGAAGATTACAGCATGTGATTCAGCTGTGCCAACTGCTTGCATTATTATAACCTAGAAAGGGATGATAGTTTTTCCAAAGGGATGTATGCCACACTGTTTGATAGATCATTCACATAAACACTTCTTAGCAACACAAAAAATATATATTAAAATCCAAGCATCTTCATTGGTTCTAACCTTACGATCTTTGTAGTATGGGTCAAGATCCTCCAGCGGTTCCCCAATGAGATCTGGAGGAGGATTTCCATAGAGAGCTGGTAACTTCTGGAACGCTTTTAGGTCAAGTTGAGGACGTGGTTTCTCCTCAGGTTTCTGGTCTATAGTATTTCTTCGACAATTCCTCTTGGCAGCAATTCTCTTATCGATAGCAGCCAAGGATTCATAGGTGAATTTACGGAATTTGTTGGTACCAAGTAGTAAGAACTCAGCCATTTTTTGTTCTTCTCTTCCTGTCACTGACTCTGTTCAAATAATAGAAACAAATAGAAAGGAAGTCAAGTAACTCCAAAACAGGTAAGTTATGAAAACTGAACAACTGGTTGCCCATGCATGGCTAATAACAAACTTCCTGAGCCATCAGCTTCTAAAAAGAAAAAAAAAAAAATGTATCAACACCTTTTTCAGTGAGATGTTTGTTTAGTTGGGTTTTTTAAATTATGTGTGTCTGATAGGATGTGGGCAGACCTCTATAAACTTAAGAGTGTATTTAGAGCACCATGTTTAAGACACCTGTTATCCTAAATGCTTTTGAACTGTTATTCAGGAAAAAAAACTAAGGTGCTGCTTTAGCCCAGTATTTGGAAACGGGACAGTGAAACTCATCAAACTGCAACATCAAATATGCAGAAGCTGTGTCTGCAACAGAAGCACCAGGTATTAAATTAACTAATGCAGATGTAAATACTCAGGTGGATAACCCATCCCGATCGTGTCAGCACAGGAACGTGCAGTGTCCAAGCATCAGAAGATTTAACTCGTGACTCAGAGTCAGTACTGACTGGAGGACAAAAATTCTTTATCTGAAAAGTTTATATTTTATGCCCACTTGTCAGAACAACAAAAGTGAGATTATACTAGAAAAGAACTTTGCATTATTTAATGGAGAATTTTAGTCAGATATTGGATAGGATCCATTCAAATAAATGTTACCTGAATCCGTACTTGGGCAGTACAGTGAATCCAACCTCTACCTTAACACTGTGAAAAGCTTCAAGGCAAGCCCATGAAGTGCACATATATTGAAACAAACAGTGAAAAAACTGGAAACGGTACACAGGGTGAGAAGATCCAGACCTGCATTCTTGTGCTAAACTCACTCAAAAGCTCTATAAGGCAATTTCTCTAAAATGTGTTCTTTGATTATGACCTCTAGGAAGACAGTACAGTCATGGACCTACTGAGCCAGTGCAGTCCCACCTGCAGACTGTGAAACGATCCCAGCTGGTCAAGGACTTTACCTGGGATGGATCACTGCTGAGTCTGCATGGAAGATCACGTTAGTGGCACATAACCAGCTCTTTCCATCCAGAATCTGCTACCACCACTTCAATGTGTCCTTCAAAGTTGACTCCATAACTAGCAGTCAGAGCTTATCTTGGAAGGTTTAAGCTGTCCTTGCTAGACAACTGCCAGATGATCTACCTGCTCTTGCACCTTTCCTTTCCAGACACTATATGCAATATCCCAGGAAAACGCAAAGTCTGAATCAAGAGGGTTTTTTTACTTAAATAATTTCACAGCCTGCGTGCTGATCCCTGTATCTTCCCCCACCATGCAACGCCGTTTCAGATGCGTTCAGATCCAGATACAATATTTCAGTTGTCCTCACATTGCTGAGCTCTAGGAAACCATTGCTGTGAGAACAACAGTTGGAGGCCAGTGACAAACTTACCGCAATGAAATATCTTCTTTTTTGCAGTCTTCCTAGCTCTCCCATTAAATAAGCATACAAAATGATAAACATGAAAATTAGCCCTTGCTTCCAGCACAAAATAGCAACATTTTTGGATGAGAACTAGGACTTTCAGGCAAGAATACTAATTATTTTACACTTTTTGAGATCAAGCTAACAGTCTGGAAGCGGTGCATAGTATTATAGAAAAAAATGAAAATTATAACATTCACTCCCCAGTTTTCAAGTCTTCAGCCAAAGTGGTATTTGTTTTGTTGATGCCCAGAGTAATTTAGATGTTGCGCTATCAGTAATGAGAGCTGTGAATGATGCATGAAATGACACAATTTCTCTGCAGTGCACAGAGGGAATATAATAATTACTTTATTCTGCTTTGTGCCAAATCATCCAAACATATCCATTCCTCCACACAGCACTTCCATAAAAGTCTACCTGATCTCAAAAGTTCACCATTAAAATTCTGGGTTTGTTGCAGGTTTCTTTGTGTTTTTGTCTCCTTTCTTCCATGAAATGATCTTTCAAATCCTGGAAAAGAAACTTTGATTGTCACACCGTTCTCCCTCAAGACTATTAGAAGGCAGAGCAAAATCTAGGAAGACAAGGTGTCGCTGGCTGAAGCCAAAGATGGGGAAACAGGAGAAAGCATGAGAGCACGTAGAGTCTGCAGGTCCTTGGCCAGAGCTGGACACCAGGCAGGGGAGGCTTTCCTGGTGGTTTTATAAATTGCTCCACAGGTGAACAAACGTTAAGGAAAGAAAGTCTTGTGCTTGCTGTCTCACATCAGTAGCAAAATTTCCATTGATAGCAGCCACAAGCCATGGAACAGAAGGCTAAACTACACTTTTCATTCATGGGTAATCCTGAGCTACTCGGCCTACTCCTTAATAAAATCTAATGATTATCAAAAATAGAGTAATCCAGAAAAAAATATTCATTCAAGCATCTTTAAAGATATCCCCAACATAATTTCTGTTACTCATAGTCTCAGGGAGGGTAGCATACAAAGTACAGCTGAGATGTATTTATTTTTCATATGTCCAGGGCTAGATTTAGCAATTTGACCAAAAGAGATAAGAAGTGTTAATGCAAAATCATGTTGGCCTTGATGTCACAGAAACAACACAGTTTCATTCTGGCCTTTTCTCAAGACTTGAAATAGTGTGAAACTTCACACTACAATAGTATGAAGTTTAACATTTCTTTAAAATTAAAAATTTTCTTATCATTTGACAGATTGAAGATCAGTGAACGCTGAATGACATCAATATGGTTAAAGAATAATAATAAGAAAACAACAACCAAAAAAGTGCTTATGATTTGTTCTTTTAGCCATCAAACATATCTCCTATAAATTATTTTTCAAATACTAAATGTGTAGCCAGATAGTTTTGCAAAGTCAGATTGCTTTCCTCCAAATGTGTTTTCCTCTTTAGGAATATTCATTTTGACAGACTAGGAAACAAGATTATTGTCAAAGATGTTTCCTCTTCTTTTCCTGCTATTACAAACACCCCAATTCAATCCTCAGCTAATGAATAAAAGTTGTTCTCAATTATTTGATTTCCTGGCTTCATGATCTATTATGGAAAGAGGTGAAAACATGTTGACAGTTACTGTGATCAGCATGACCAAGGTAATTAGTATGATCAGAAAGGCCAGGATTACCTTATTACATTTTTTTTCCTTAGCTTGGGTGATTGCAATACTTGTCTGTTAAAAAGACTTTCATAATAAACACAGAAATTATCTCTTAACTAACTGGAATAACAGTTGTTTGAAAACTGTATGCGTGTCCTGGTTTCAGCTGGGATAGAGTTAATTTTCTTCCTGATAGCTTGTACAGTGCTGTGTTTTGGATTTGGGATGAAAATAATGTTGATAACATATTGATGTTTTGAGCTGTTGCTGAGCAGTCAAGGACAGTCCAGATTCTCGTGCTGGGCTGCCAGCGAGGAGGCTGGGGGTGCCCGGGGAGCTGGGAGGGGACACAGCCAGGACAGTGACCCAGACTGGCCAAAGGGATATTCCATACCGTACGACATCATGCTCAGTATATAAAGCTGAGATGAAGAAGGAAGGGGTGGGGGAACATTCGGAGTGATGCCATTTGTGTTCCCAAGTCACCATTATGCGTGATGCAGCCCTGCTTCCCCAGAGATGGCTGAACCCCTGCCGGCCCATGGGAAGTGGGGAACGGATTCCTGACTTTGCTTTGCTTCTGTGCGCGGCTTTTGCTTTACTTAAAGTGTCTTTATCTCAACCCATGAGTTCTCACTCTTATCCTTCCAATTCTCTCCCCCGTCCCACCATGAGGGGTGCGAGCGAGTGGCTGTGTGGGGCTTAAACCACGACTATGTGAACAGCCTTGTCCTGTTGGAACACCTGAAATGTTATTAATGTCTTTAATGTAGTTTATTTTTGTACACGTTTGCATCTTAGTGATAATATCCAATGCCTGGAGGTGCAAAGTTAGGGACTCTAGACTGACACAGCTGTTTGCACATCCAGTAATTATTTCAGGAGGTGAGAACACTGATATGGACCTTGGAAAGACGTGCCACCTGTACCACCCAAAGTTACTATGGTAGACTTGGACTGTTTTGCATCTTTCTACATTTGAATTTCCAGCAGGTAAGACAAATATTTCTAGAACTGAATACGGAAAAGTTTAGTTAACAGCAGTTCAAAACTGTATAGAACTGTTCTATTCTTTCCTCAAAAACTTTCCTACATTTTGAGGCAGGTGGTTATTCAAATCAAACTGACATTGTCTTAATGTTATTTAAAATATGTATGAAAATAACTTTTTTATATTAAACACAGTAATTTTTTTACCACAAAATAATTCAGGTTGGAAGGGAACTCAGGAGGTCTCTAGTTTAACCTGCTCCTCAAAATGGGTCAGTTGTGAGGTCAGGGCTTTATCAGGTAAATCTCTAAGGACATAGACTGCGCAACCTCTTTGAGCAACCTTTTCCAATACTTGACTGTCTCAATCCATTTGGACCCCTTATTGTTTCAGTTTATGCCCCATGCCTCTTGTCTTCCCACCATGCATCACTGTAACAATAAAAAGAAATAAAATATTGCATTAATTTGAAAGGTAAAAGGACACACCCCCCCAAATGCCTCTATATAAGGAAAACAAATACTGTACCTACTTCAGCCCATGTAGTCTACCTATATATAGCAGCCTACAGGAAACATCTCGCACATCTGAATGACACCATCTAGTGCAGCTCCATTAAGATTCCAAGGGAGACAATGATCAGCATATTTGCTCATTAGTTTCTCACCTTTAGAACATCATACCTTACCTGAACTGAGTTGTGGCACACATCCTTTGAATATTCCAGGTTCAACCCCAAAGTTTGTTTACCTTCCCTAGACAACCCGGCTGAGAGCTCCAGTCCTCTGAGTCTCCCAGCATAGCATGTGAATGAAAGGAGATGGCAACAGCTGATCTAGCTACCCTATATCCTCTTTGCAATTAACAAAACTGAGGACACACACCAGCTAATGATAAGTAAACATATAGATTAAAACACATGAAGAGTGCCGAAAAAAGCAACTGATTTTCTTCATTCCCTGTAAAAGAAAACTTAGCATGTGATAAATGCCACTCTTTCAATCTGGGATTTACAGCTTACAGTTCCCAGCACTGGGGAATGAAGGTAGTAAACAAAGTGTGGAGATCCACAAAGCTGTTTACAAAGAACTGATAAAGGCTGTTAGCACTCATCCAGAAAGCCCCTTTGGGTGGGATTGATCTCACCTCACTGCAGACATGTCAGAGTTAGACAGCTGCATCTCTACTAGCTCTTCAACCGCCTGCTGAAACACCTTTTCACATTTCTTTACATGGTTTAGGGGGCATGGTGGTGTTGGGTTGATGGTTGGACTTGATGATCTTAAAGGTCTTTTCCAACCTTAATGATTCTGCAAGTCTGTGAATCACATCTCAGAGTGCCAGCTGACCACACTTGATGACCTGAGCTGTCCTAAGTGTGATGAGGTAAATTCAACTCTTTACATCCATTAGGCCTGCTTTTCTTGCTGCCTCAAATAATGGACAACTGCTAAACTTCCAAAGATTAGTAAATTCTACAGTCAATGGTAGGATTGGGCAAACATCATTAGTCACCAATAGACTATGAACAAACAAAAATTCTAGTATTGCCTTATATACATTGCTGCCTTAACGACTACTTACAGGCAAGCCTTCTTAGCAATTAGTGAAGCGTTAAGTAACATTTTCTTTTGCATGGTAAGGGTGGAATAATTTTCAGCTGCTTCACTATCATAAATAATTTACATCTGTGCAGAGATCACTTTTTGTAAGTGCTTGAGCAATCAACTGACGAGTTGTGAAATGGCCAGCTGCAAACACTGAGAGGAGTTAAGCTGTGGGAGCACAGGAATCTGAGAACAAGGAGCTGAAAAACTAATGGCTGTAGACTAGTCCATTGCTGTAGGAGTTAGGATGAGTTAGATATAATCAGCATAGTTATTAGCGTAAGCCCATGAACTTTAACTGGTAGCTTTGGTGTGCAAAAGTATTCAGAAGTGGCCAGAACAAGATTGTGAGTGCCAACAGCAAATCTGACGACGACAGTTTGAACTGAGTAATCACCAAAAACGGATTCCCTACTCATCCCTGTAACTAAGGGTTGTAGGGTAACCAGAGGCCAAAGAAAGACTGGTGGCAAACTCCATGACCCAACACCAGGATTCAGGACCATCTCTCCA